>NC_086319.1:28160584-28760584 GCF_036172605.1 Pelobates fuscus | reverse complement strand
AGAGCCCCTTGCAGAATTGAGCGACTGCGATAGCGATTCGTGGCAAGATTCGTCATCCGACTCTGACAGTGACCAGAGAAGTGGCGACAGCGACGATTCTGCACCCGAGCTCAGTGATGTGCGCACTTGGTGCCTTATTGATTGCGGTATGGATGAGGTACCGCCGCCAAGATTTCCGTTTACTGGATCACCTGGGATGAAGGTAGACGTTGAGCACAATGATCCTTTGGCATACCTTAAATTATTTCTCACAGATGACGTCATTGAAAAGATTGTCACGGAGACAAATCGCTACAACGAGCAGCAATCAGCTACTCTGCATAGCAAGTTTTCCAGGAACAGAAAATGGGAACCGGTATATTATTTATTAGATTATAATTCATGATTTTATGTTTCCAACTTTATCACATCTGAGAGTACTTTTGGTCAGGTTTAAGAAAGTAATTACTGGCCTACAATACATAACACCAAATTTCCATGCAAAAAATGGTACCGCTTTTGGTACAAAATTCCTGACATAATCATACCGCCAGGGAGGTTAATGCAGCCAAGCAAGGTGTCGCTAGGGCTGCATAAGCAGAAACAAATGTGATTTAATGTCTAAATGTCACAGAATAGAGCAGTGAGACTGCGGGGGCATAATGTATACATCCAAACTGCTTCATTAAGTTAAAGTTTTTTCAGTTACTCTAGTGCCCCTTCAAGTTATGTTATGTATATCTGCTTTTTCTGTCATATATAAGTAACCCTGATGTAAATAATTAAAAATATATATTTTAATTGTATTTTATTTAAAATACAGGCACAGCCAATCAATCCTATTTTATAAACTTTTATTACATACCTATAAGCACACAGTCATAGGAATCTGCCTGTCTGTCTAGCATATTTAATACAACCGCTAAACTAAAGCTATTTTGCATTTTTTGTAAAATTAAAAGTAACGATATGTGAAATGCAAAACAGATTTGAAGCTATTTTGCTCTGTAATTACTTTTACATAAATTTTATTTAAAACTATTGTAATTTGGGCGGGGCTTGAACGCCGAGCTGAGCGGACGCGTGTGAACAAGGCTCCTGCTCGGAAAACCACAAACAACGGTGAAACGGAGAGAAAACTACCCAGAAAAGCAAAAAAAGGGTGACCACACGACTGGCAAAGAGGAGCTGGTCACTCAGATGCCACGCAAATGATTTTTAATGCCGGATCACTGAGATCAGCAACTGAGGCCTAGCATGCCATGCAGCCTGAATGCCGGGGGAGGCGGCCGATCTCCCGACATGGGGTACGCACCGCACGGCTCTCCAGTCTCCCCGTTACCCCCCCCTATGGACCGGTGGGGGATATCCCGGTCCTCACCTGGGTCTCACACCTACGTGCCACAAAAGACTATGTTGTCCAAAAGGGAGTTGCACGAAGCGCCCAAAATGGCCACCAGGCAAACCTCGCAGCAGGCAAACGAGGACCAAGAGCTCCAGCGGTGGAGAAAACAATTCGAGCTCCGGTTTGACCGAATCTGCCAAGCCTTCTGGAAGCGCCTGCAACTCAGACCTCCCTGCCAAACATCAACCACCATGGAGAACAAAGTAGCAGCCCGTCCAACCAGCTCTGGACGGAAGGCCCATACGATGGCGAGCACACCAACCCACCTCAGCAGCCAGAAGGCCCTCCGCCCACAACGGAGCCCCGGGACCGAAGCTCACCGTAATAGCAGTGGTAGCAGCCACAACCGGCTGAACAAAGCGACTACACCTCAATCTGGCCCCATCCCAATGGGCATAAAGCAGAGAGGCCTAAACCACAAGCGGGGCCTAAACCACGAGCCCAAACCTGGGCCCACACCACAAGCGGCACGGCAGAGGGCAAGGCGGAGGCCCTGCACAAACACCCAACACGGACGGCCTACTTCCAGTACATCTCGCAGCACACATGGGCCACAACTCCCCAAGGGAAACACCCTCCCCTTCCAAACGCGCCGACGGATGGCCCTCACCCTCCACAAGCGACGGAACTCGTACAGAAGCCCCAGAGAACAAGCCTGTCCTGCAACCTCACGAGAGATTGCTGCAATGCGAGAGGGGAACTGCTCCAAAGCAGGAGGCCGAGAAGGCCTAGTAGAACGGGACTCTTGTACTCCATATCGCAGGGCCAGCTGGCAAGTAGTGAAGGGCATAGGCTAAACACTGTCATAATCCTAGGAGTCATGTTGTGGGGGAGTCTTAGAGCCAGCCACAACAAAGTCTAATTGTTCGCAATATACACTGGCTTACCCAGGGACACTCACACGCATGTACCGCTAGGCCAAACAACAGCTAACCACGAAACTATGTAAGCATAGGCAGAAACTAAGCTTAGTCAGCATACCTAGTACAGGGGTTAGTTTGTCACAGCTAAATAGTGTTTTCATGTCTTAACCATGTACTTACAGTTAAGCAGTCAGGTTACAAGCACAACCTAAGTTTTATGCTGACTCAAGTTATTTCTGTTACTGCTCATAACGCTGCATGTTATCAACAGGTCTAATCCCTATAAGCTCATTAGTTAGGTACCATCAGCAACTGTAGTCCTTAAATGTTTTTTATTGTTCGGCTTTATCTGCATATATACTCCTTATTTGTGCTTAAACGATTGTAACAGCGGCGATACGCACCTTACCTATTCGAAGTATAGTACACCTTAAGCTTATGCAAGCCTTAACTGTTCTCACAAAACGATGTGTTGGAAGCGTATATATTCCTCACCTGCTCTACTAACTACGTCATGTCAGCATGCATAATCCTTTTTATGATCCTTTTTATGATTCCTTTAAACAAACATAAAATGGTGCAGCTTTATACAATGTGTTACTGGAACTGTATTTGAATTGTCTTGATGTAATGTTTATAACATGTTGATGCAAAATCTGAGGCTCCTTGCACCTCAAAAATAAAGAATTGAAAAAAAAAAAAACTATTGTAATTTAGTAGTGCAATGCTCATTTTTGACTCAGTGACCATTGCTTGTTTTTTTTTTTTTTTGCTGATCTATTCAGCCATAAATTATTATTTTTTGCAAGTTTTCTTAATTCAACCTAGCTCATTAATTAAGCAATGTTGGAGAATATTCAGAATGGTTTACAGAGTGTAATAGTTAAGACTGCATTATTTATTTAATAGAACATCTCATTCTATCATATAGAACATGTAATGCAGTCTCTCCTCTGTTACCTGTTCATAAACCTTACTGGAAGAAGTGGGTGTTTGGGTCTTGTCATAAACATAACAACAACCATTTGTCTCTGACATCACAAACATGAAATCGTTTTAGGAAGCGTGCACATAGGCTGTCAATGTTTGGTTAAATAAATGGCTTAATAGAATGTATGTTATAGACAGAATGACAAGGACTTGTCACTGGAATGTCAGATATATATTCTTCAGAAACATTTCAAGCTAAATGTAGATGTCTTAGTAAGTTGGGTAGAGGGAATTAGTAGAAAACTAGAGGCTCTGTACTTGGCAAAGCAATTATTTCTGACATTACGAAATTACAATATAATTAAAGGGACACCATAATTAATAAATAATGCTCTCTGCACAGATGTTTTTTTTTTTTTTTTTATTGTGATATCTATGTAATGCATTGCAATGGGCAATCAGCACCAGTCTGGGGTGTCTCTTTAAAAGAGGAGATTATTTATAGAAATTAGTTAAATAAATTATGATTGTGGAAAAACTCATTGTATGATATAAAGTAAAGAGAGACCAATGAACTGTGTCCATGTGTCGTTTCAGTAATTCAGTGACAAATTCTGTAAGAATGGCTTGTGAAAGACTATGGGCCTTTGGGAAAGGTGACAAGGGATACAAATGTAATATGTTGAATAGAGTGGATGCCATTGTTGCCTTTTCTTATTTTATTTTGTGCATTTCAGTAATATCCCAGTATGTCCCATGTAACTGATGATGATTGTAAAGAGTGTTACATGCTGTTAAATTTAGTGATTTGAAGTGGTAATGGTGGTAGGACTATGTATGTGCAGGGTTTCAGCTTTAAACACTTTAAACACTTTAAATACTAAATAATCTTCACCTTTGTGCTGGGGACCAGTTACACCCCTGGCACATGTGACTTTGGCAACCTAAAATTCTGTTCCGAGTTGCCTAATGTCAATTCTACGCATATCTCACACTTGTTGTCAGTGCTCTGACAATAACTTCAAGATAAGATCGCTTTCTCTTCTCTCCTCTTCTCTCTTACTTTAGTGAAAACCTCCCACTTACCTATCGCCTCTGTAACTTTTTAAAGTATTCCTTCCCTCCTCTCTCCCTTCTTTGGCTCCCCACTTTATTCCCAATAGGGCATCATACTTTTAAAACAGGGACACACAAAAAAAGTATTAATAGGCCTGTTTTAGGTCTCTTTCACAGAGAAGCCGCTAACTTTTACTATTTTTTATTATTGCTTTACACATTATATACAAGAGTGATAATGTTAACAAAATGTCAGTGCTTTTTAAAAATGTAGATGAAAGGTTTTCAGAGAGAATTGTTTGTTTCCTAAATGTCATATTTGGATATTAAGGAAAAAGGGAAAAATAAACATGATTTATTGCAAAGTTTTCTCCAGATTCCATTACTTCCACATCCAGAGGCAAATGCTTTATATCATGAGAGGTATCTTGGAACTACAAATGGTTTTCATGGCTGGAGAGGTTTGACAGATTGCAAATATTGCTTAGGGAGAGGCATCTAACACATTGCGATGCCAAGTTGAGCTCAATTTACCATAACAGGAAATTCTAATTATTCTGTTTAGTATATTTGTATGACTTACACAGATTGGAAGCAATTTCCTAAACACCAGTTAAACATACATGGCATTGATTTAACTCATTGACACACATAGTTCACAAGCATTATACTCTGAAATTATCTAAAAAGAGCATCTGTTAGAATGCTTTATACTGTGTTTCTCATTCAGGTGTGAAATGAAAAATCTCTGAATAAATCTTTTTTTTTGCTTTTGCCATTTGCATAAGTGAAGCTTGTTGTTATTAGGTTAGCTTCAATACATCTGTTCTCTGACAGTTGTATGTCGGATCCAAATTGAAACCGAATGGATGGGTTCCAAAAGAGATGTCAGGATGACATTTTATGTGTTTCAAATGCTGAAAAGTAACAGTCTGCAGTTTGTGCCTTTGAAAAGTAAAAAAAAATATAAAAAAAATATTAAGCTAGGGTGTAAATATATTATACTATCTTAAAACTAATAATTATATTTGGAACAAAAAAGTAAAAAAAATACATTTACTTTGCATATATACAGTTCATTTTTAAAAACCAAGTCTAGCTTTGTCAAACATTAAAAGATTACTCTAAGCATCATAACCACACAGCCTGCTGTAGTGGTCTTGATGCCAGGATTAGTCCCCTGATCCAGTTCACTTGTAATGGGGCAAACATTTTAGTTATGGTTTGCCCTCCTATCTCTCTGGGTCCCTGCTGGGCTCTGAAGCTCCTTGATTCTTCACTTCTCAAGCTTTAGCAAATCTGCAGATACCAGAAGCTGATCCAGTCACCCTTCCATGTTAGGGAGTGTCAGCTGACCGACCACAGCCAATGAATGTCACACTTTCTATGAACATTCGTACACAATTGACATTAAGCATCCTGGGGTTGCAAAGGGGCTAAACTCCGTATCTGCAGCATTTCAAAGCGAAACGCTGCACATAGATACTCCAGACACAATGACCATAGTGATGTCCTGAACGGTTCGCTGGCGAATAGTTCCTGGCGAACATAGCTTGTTCGCGTTCGCCACGGACGGTGAACATATGCGATGTTCGGTCCGCCCCCTATTCGTCATCATTGAGTAAACTTTGACCCTGTACCTCACAGTCAGCAGACACATTCCAGCCAATCAGAAGCAGACCCTCCCTCCCAGACCATCCCACCTCCTAGACAGCATACAATTTAGATTAATTCGGAAGCTGCATTCTTTTTTTTTTTTTTTAGACAGAAGTGTGTTATATTTGAGCATGCTAGGCTGAACGTGCGTATATCATGGCTAGTTGCACTGAGGGTATGAGTATATAGCAGTACATTGTTGTGAAAGATGGCCGTCATGTTTAGGGTGTAGCATGCACGTTATCAACTGTGTATTTATATCAGAAGCTCCACCACTAGTTATAAATCAAGTGTGAGTCGCCTCATGAGATGAGACTAGTGAATAACATAATACATGAACAGTTAAGGTAAAGGCATGTAAGGAACTACGACAATAAACTCTTTAGGAGGAGAAAAAATGACATGTTTAAACGCTTGCTACTTTACGATTAGTTAATGTGCAGAGAGCAGTTCATGTGATCAAAGGCATGGTGTGGAGGATCGGCTATAGTGGGACATGCTTGGCAGGCTGCTGTTTACTGCTTGTGCTCATCCGATCCATTCTGGGCACCAGGTGCAGACCCTGGGAGTCCCTGATACCTGGAACAACAAAGGCAAGTCTCTGGCTGAGTGCCGGGTTCGTGGCTTGAGGTGGTGGAAGCTTGTTTTGTCGGGTGGTCGGATCTGTCCCGGTGGTGCTTCACGTCCGGTGCGGGATTGTGGTGGCTTAAGGTGGAGGCGAGTGCTTGATGTGGGGCAGGCTCTGCATTTCTGTTTGTGCCTCCGGTCCCGTCTTCAACGCCTTTTGCGTAGGTGGATTTTAATGGGGACTGCTTCGCTTAGCTGTGGTGGAGCTTGTTGGAGCTGTGGTGGAGCTTGTTGGGGCTTCCTGCTTGTTATTTGCTTCCAAAATTGATTAAAGAGTCTGTCCAGCTTAGACTCAATATCCTGCCATGATTTGCTGGTACCAGGAGGACACGCGGCTGCGCCATGTTGGTTGCAGATGAGTATGTCAGCCTGGGCGGCTGTGCTCTGTGCGTCCATTAGCTCCAGACAGCCTCTCAGGGGTGGACCGGGATAACCCCCACCGGTCCGAGGAGGGGGTAAGGGAGCTCCAGCCGGGAAGTAGCTGCCCCTGGGCATCCCAGGATCGGGAGATCATCCGCCTCTCCCGCCCGGTGAGCACCAGGCCACACTTGCCACGCGGAGGTAAGTAAGACTCTGTCGAGTTGCTGACCGCTATTAAGCATGTCGGGTCGGTCAGGTAGGAGCAACATTGCTGGGTCATCCCCTTCTGGGGTGAAATTTGCTTGTTGATAGCTGCTTAAAGTGAGATATTGATGGAGCTCACACGAAGTGCGTCTTTCCTCCATGACAGCTAGGCCCCGCCCCTGGAAGCTGCATTCTTAGTGAGAGGAGGGACAGTGTAGCTGCTGCTGATTTAATAGGGAAATCGATAGCTAGGCTAGTGTATTCAGTGTCCACTACAGTCCTGAAAGACTCATCTGATCTCTGCTGTAAGGACAGCACCCTGTGTAATCTAATTGCAGCCTGGGCGGCTGTGCTCTGTGCGTCCATTAGCTCCAGACAGCCTCTCAGGGGTGGACCGGGATAACCCCCACCGGTCCGAGGAGGGGGTAAGGGAGCTCCAGCCGGGAAGTAGCTGCCCCTGGGCATCCCAAGATCGGGAGATCGGCCGCCTCTCCCGCCCGGTGAGCACCAGGCCACACTTGCCACGCGGAGGTAAGTAAGACTCTGTCGAGTTGCTGACCGCTATTAAGCATGTCGGGTCGGTCAGGTAGGAGCAACATTGCTGGGTCATCCCCTTCTGGGGTGAAATTTGCTTGTTGATAGCTGCTTAAAGTGAGATATTGATGGAGCTCACACGAAGTGCGTCTTTCCTCCATGACAGCTAGGCCCCGCCCCTAGAAGCTGCATTCTTAGTGAGAGGAGGGACAGTGTAGCTGCTGCTGATTTAATAGGGAAATCGATAGCTAAGCTAGTGTATTCAGTGTCCACTACAGTCCTGAAAGACTCATCTGATCTCTGCTGTAAGGACAGCACCCTGTGTAATCTAATTGCAGCCTGGGCGGCTGTGCTCTGTGCGTCCATTAGCTCCAGACAGCCTCTCAGGGGTGGACCGGGATAACCCCCACCGGTCCGAGGAGGGGGTAAGGGAGCTCCAGCCGGGAAGTAGCTGCCCCTGGGCATCCCAAGATCGGGAGATCGGCCGCCTCTCCCGCCCGGTGAGCACCAGGCCACACTTGCCACGCGGAGGTAAGTAAGACTCTGTCGAGTTGCTGACCGGTATTAAGCATGTCGGGTCGGACAGGTAGGAGCAACATTGCTGGGTCATCCCCTTCTGGGGTGAAATTCGCTTGTTGATAGCTGCTTAAAGTGAGATATTGATGGAGCTCACACGAAGTGCGTCTTTCCTCCATGACAGCTAGGCCCCGCCCCTGGAAGCTGCATTCTTAGTGAGAGGAGGGACAGTGTAGCTGCTGCTGATTTAATAGGGAAATCGATAGCTAGGCTAGTGTATTCAGTGTCCACTACAGTCCTGAAGGACTCATCTGATCTCTGCTGTAAGGACAGCACCCTGTGTAATCTAATTGCAGTTGCCTGCCTGCCAGCGTGTGTGTCAGGCTCAGAGCGTATACTGTGCCCACTTGCCCAGTGCCACCACTCATATCTGGTGTCACAATAGCTTGCATTTTAAAAAAAACCCAAAACTTTTTTGACTGTAATATAATAGCAGTCAGTTTCCTTCACACCTGTGCGTTTCAGGGCCTGCCAGGGCACAGTGTCACACCAGTGCAACTCATATCTGGTGTAACACTAGTGTACATTTAAAAAAAAAATACAGGGGGCTTGTTGTCACCTTTCGGGGACCTTTGGTGTTGAACGTGGCTGGGTGGAGGAAGAGACCTTCAATGACATCAGTGAGGACAAGGAACAGGACATGGCTAGCTTGGTATCCAACCTTGTGCAAATGAGGAGTTTGCGGTTGTGCAAATGGACTGTATGCGGTTGTTTGCGGTGCGTTAAACGGGGAGTTTGGTCTGTCACTGTGAAGCGGGCGTAACCCTTACACTACCTGATCGATACAACATCATACCTGATGTTTTACAGCACGTTATTCCAAACAATTTAGGAATGTTAGGTGATTTATGCCCTTTATGGATTAAAACCAGACTCTGCATCAACTATGTAATTTTCCATGGGAGTTTTGCCATGGATCCCCCTCCGGCATGCCACAGTCCCCTTGAAACAACCTTTCCATCAGTATTGTGGCCAGAAAGAGTCCCTGTGGGTTTTAAAATTCGCCTGCCTATTGAAGTCTATGGCGGTTCGCCCGGTTCACCCGTTCGCGAACATTTGCGGAAGTTCGCGTTCGCCGTTTGCGAACGGAAAATTTTATGTTCGCGACATCACTAAATGACCACTTAAAATCATTGAAGTGCTACCTCTCCAAATTGTGGGGGAGCTTTTTATAACAGTTAAATTAAGGCATAAGGATTATGCCAAGAAAGCACATATCTATACTAAAAAAACAAAAAACAAAAAAAAAGCGATGTTCAGTGCTCATTACTTCTGTTTACCACTCATACTTTAATGTATCAGAGCAATGTATTTTGTCTGAATATAGATTTCACCAATAAAAATCATTTATGAAAAAAAAACCACATTGAAGTGGTGTTGGTACTTGGAGTAACACTGTAAGATAAATACTTTTCAAATATATCCAGTATTTCTCCAATGAGCAGCGATTTTGAAAGGTATAGAAATACCATAGAATTATGGGTTATGCTGGTGAGAAGTAATTGATTTAATTGATATTTTTTCAATGTTTCTATATATTTTTTTTATAGAGATCTCAACTTCACCCTTATTGTCATCTTCCCGGTCAGAAATTAATGATACATTCAGTCTATATTGGATGGAGAGAACGGAAGCAGCACAATTCTGTATTTTTCTGACCCAGATATCACTATCCATTCTCTTCTCTACTCATGACTATTTCAATTTGAATGATGAAAAGGATTTGTCATCTATGACTACTTTTTGAGCAATATAATAAACACGACAGGACAAAGAAGATACAATGTGAACACAAAGGAGTCTAAACATTGTCAAACTTGGTCTAACAAGCCTGGCATGCTCTGACTGATGCCATAGGGCAGCTTCACCCTCCTTGCAATATAGAAATTCTCAAAGTTTTTTTGAGTAATGTTTTGAAAATGTAAATAGCCCAGATACAAAATGAAAACAGTATCTTTGTGAAGCCAACTACTCATTCTTACAAGATGGCAAAATACCAACTTTATGGTCATTCATACATATTGCTTTGCTGGCTTTACCCTGTCAGGATGTGCATCGGGGATTTGAAAATAATGAACTAGAGCTCAGCAGTACTGCTACAAATTTCAGACAGTAAATATAGCACCCTATAAATCATTATCAGTAGTCAAGATATTTCACGATAATAAAAATATTTTCAGGGTTGCTCAAATTTAGACCATATGTCGGTTCAGCTCGGCAAAATTTCGGTACTGAAAACCAAATTCGGTAGCTAATTTGCACCAAAAAAGGTACGAAAATGGGCCAATCTGTTGACTGATCAGCCCAAATTTGGACAAATTGCAGTTCAAAGAAAAACAAATCTCCCTGAAAGCAGCAGCCATTCCTAAGTCAGCATTCATTACCACATTCGGGCTATACCAGTTCAAGGTTCATCCCTTTGGGATTAAGAATGCCCCGGCTACCTTTCAGAGGATGGCCGACAGGCTGCTGGAGGGATTTCAGGACTTCACATGCGCTTATTTGGATGATATTGCCATCTACAGCCGCACATGGGAAGACCATCTGGAGCATCTATCCAGGGTATTGAAGCGAATTCATGCAGCAGGGCTCACTCTGAAGCCTGATAAGTGCCACGTTGGTATGGCCGAGGTACAATATCTCGGCCATAGGGTAGTTTCAGGCAAACAGAGACCTGAACCTGCCAAGGTAGAAGCTATTGCTAACTGGCCACAACCCCGTACTAACACCCAGGAACTAGCATTTAGTTACCCGAATGAAAACATGTATGCATTTAATTATCTCTTACCTGAAGCCTATGCAAGCCATTCCCTCCTTCCCCCACCCAGACTTTCTGAGGCTGTTAAATCACAGACTTCCCAATGCAGCTCAAAGAGAAGTCTTTGCAAAGCAGGTATTCTGAGCAATTGCTGCCTCCACTGAGCTAAACAACCATGACCTAGCAGGACCGGCCCTGCACTTTTTGTAAATTGAAAGAAAAGGGCACATTCTTCAAACAGCGGTATGCCTTTAACTCCCTGTTATATTTATACTGTCTAGACTAATTTTATGTTGCCAAACCATACTAAGAATTGGTGGCTTCCATCTGTTGTTCAATATTTGGTATCAGCATCAATCATTTTCCATTTTGACACCGTAACACGGTTGTGAAAACATTTTGTATTAGATAAGAGAATTGGGGAATGGTCTAAACTGTCACTATCACTGTATCTTTGGAATGAAATTAATAATATGTACTATGGAAAATGATTAGCTCACAATACATTGTTTAATTTACTAAACTGCTGCAGAACAACGACTACACGTATTTTGGAATAGTTATTTAATATCTCAAAGATATATGTTCCATAAAGTCTCACAATCATTTTATTTTCTATGGCTGTTACTGTTTGTAGTCACTGTTGCACACAACACGAAGGGCTAAAAATAACATATTGAGTTATTAATATAACATTCTGCTGCAGAAACATGAAAGTATATTGTTCCTCATTTTGCACTCATTGAACTGTTGAAATTGAAACAAAACAAACTTCAGATGCATATGAAAAGGCTTTAATGAATGCACCTCCAGTAATTTTATTTGTGATGTCGCACTCAATTACAACTTAATTACAGCTAAATGGAGTTGAAAAAGCTCCAGATTTTCAGAATTAAATGAAGGAACACATTTTCTCAAGGTGAATAGAAGGGTATGCAAGTTCCTTAACATACTGTGTATATATATATATATATATATATATATATATTTATTATAGCTCTGGAAAAAATGTATAGGCGACTGCAAAATTATCAGTTTCTCTCGTTTTAAAATGTATAGTTTTTTAAATTTCTATAAACCGCTGACAACATGCCTCCCAAATTTCAAATAAAACATATTGTCATTTTCAGCATTTATTTGCAGACTTGAGGCCACTACTGGCACAAAAAATTGAAAGCAGGTCGGCTTTGTCCATCTTCTTGATCACATTTCAGGAGTTTTCAGTGAGGTTCAGTTCTGGAGATTGGGCTGGTCATGACAGGGTCTTGATCTGATGGTCCTCCATCTACACATGGCTGTGTGGCATGGAGCATTGACCTGCTGGAAAAAAATAATAATCCTCAGTTGGGGAACATTGTTAGAGCAGAAGAAAGCAGGCATTTATGGTCTTTTGCAAACCTCAGCCTGGCTCTTCTTTACATCACATTGATGAAGGTTTTTTTCACGCTTTTCATGACTTCAGATCTACCCCTAGGTAGCCTGTTTCAAACTGTCCTCATCATACACCTTACCTGTACTGCCAATTGCCAAGTTGGAGGTGATCCTGTCAGTGGAGAGTCGTTTTAACCCTCTCTTGGTCTGTAGTTTTGTTGTCTCCAATGTCTGCTGCTTGACCTTGTTCTTATGAACACTATCCTTGAAATTGTGGATGGAAGCAAGCTGACGCTCACTGTATCCCTCTGCAAGTATAGCCAGTATTGGACTCTTCTTCTCCTCGTGCCTTTCCTTTCAACTCTTTTGGCATTGTCAATAGTCATATTTTAGTTCCAATTAGTTTTGAGGCACCACTAGCACTGTTTTTGCCATCCAGCTATTCAATGAGAATAGTGCTGATCACTGCAGGTATTATACTTTTCCTCATTTAATAAGATTTAGTTCAGGCGAGTAGAATGAGCTGTGTATGTTTTGGAACTCACCAGATACTGCAATGGAATGGCGGGCAAACAAATGTAGTGGCCTCTGTGTATGTATATATTTATATACATTACTATTTCATGAATTTCACCCCAATTTTATTAAAGACACGGAGGCTCCTATTATGCATATCTCTTTCTTTATTTCCTCAGCAGCAAAGATAGAGGAATATAAATATTATCAAAATGAAAGAAAAAACTGTACAGGCATAACGAGTAGCCAATCACATAACAGAGGAAGTAGCTATATAAGTCCTGTGTCTCCCACAATCCCCCTCTTTCTTTGCTGCTTCCTCAGACAGCTAAGTATTTTACTTGAGCTCTCCTACTCATTGCATTTTATTTACTTGTGATTCATGTTTTGCTTATGCTTTGTTTCATTATTGTCGTTTTTATTTATCGTTGATTACTAACTAGTACCTACATCGTTGGTGTATTTGGGGGTTCCCCTAGAGGCTTTGCCCGCCGCCGCGGGCTGTTTTTCCCCTCCTACCGCCCCTGTTGCCGCTTCTCGGCGCTATCTCAGCCGCGTGGCCCTTTCCCTGTGAACGCGACTGAGTGTGCTCGTTTTCCCCTCTCGCGGGCTGCCCACGCGGGTAGGTGCACGCGCCCCTTCCCCCGCCTGAAGCCGGTCCACGGGCACACCCTGACACGTGCGGCGGCCATTTTGGGCGACCATTCGTTTCACCCTGCTGTGCCGCGCGGTCGGTCCCTTTCCTACGGGTCCCCTTGCTACACCAACGATCAGGTTTAGCCCTTTTTTCTGTTCTACTGGGTTAATCAACCCATTTTTCTAATATTCAGTTTTGATTCTCTTGTACCTCACTATGCAGGATAGCAAAGATGGGCCTACTGTCCCCTCTGGGGATTTTACGATAGATAATCCCGAGGGCGCTATGGCCTCTCAGGAACTCCAGGCCTTGTTAGAAGCTACTATGGCTTCTTCCCTTGAAAAGGCTATTGCCTCCGCTATGGGGACTGTCTCATCCTCCTTTGCCCAGTCACTTCAGTCTGTGCTCTTGCCTTCTATGGCTGCCCCTAACCCCCTGGGTGCGGGGTCCCCTTCCCCTGCCCTAACTGTGCCGGGTGCCCGTAAGGCGAAGGCAAAGGCTAGACATCTCGGGTCCCACTCCTCGATGCAGGCTTTGCCTGTCATGACTGACACGCCTCTGGCGGTCGCAGATAGCGCGCATCCCACGCGCACAAGAGCCCCTGGCCGGGCTAAAAAGGCTAGATTGTGGAAACGGGCTAGAGCCCTGGATGATGGGTCGGATACCGACCGGAGTGTGGACAATGATTCCGATGTTATGGAATATGACTCCTATGGGGAGGACGAGTCTGGCGAGGATCAACCCCTTACGGGTGTCACCCCTTCTGGGTCCTCTGCCGTCCCCCGTAGAAAAGTGCCAGACCCCGCTGGGGATAATGAAAAAGGGCTTTTAGACCCACAGGGGAACCCCCTGTTTGACCCGGACGACCTGCGTCACCCGCGGTCTGCCGAATGGGTCCCTCCGGACCATATCGCCCAGTATGTGGCTAAGAGGATTCGCACACCTCTGTCAAAGGAAGGCCGCAATAAATTGCGTGCCGAATGCCCACGACCTTCCCTCCCTGGCGCTGCCTGTAAGACCCCTGAAGTGGACCCTCAGATTGCCCAATTTCTTAATAAGTCTGGGTGGAAGCCTAAAAAGGGTCTTGATCACTCCCTAAAAGGGTGCCAGGATAAAATTCTGGATACGCTGGGCCCCCTGTCTAAGCTGTACGAGCTCCTTGAGGCAGCCCGTAACGGCGAATCAGTTCTAGATATGGATGTGGCCATTGGGTGGGTCCAGCGAGCTATATGCCTTGTGGGGAATGCCAACACGGCTATGTCTTCCGAGAGACGCAAGGCTATTCTCTTGAAAATAGACCCTAAACTGGCTGCTATGACCGTAGCTGAACCTGACTCAGCCGATGAGGGGATGTTGTTCGGCACATCCTTTGTGAAGGACATGGGGTCCTATGTAAAAACATTTACGGCTATTGACAAGGCGCAAGCTAATATGAAGCGCGTCTTCGCGCCCAAGGTTTTCGGTGGGGCCGGGCGTAGCAGGAACCGTCCTCCCGGCCGTGGTTTCCGAGGCTCATTCAGGGCCAACAGAGGTTCCTTTTTCCCCTCTCGAGGGCTCCAGGACCCGAAAACGCCTCCTTTCTTCCCGGCTAGAGGGAGATCGTGGGGCTCTAGATACCCCCGTGGTGGGTCGTCGGGCAGACGCCCTTATGGTGAGTACCCCTTCTTCCCTTCTCGATCAGTTTCGGGTGGCGGGGAGGCTAGCCTTATTTTACCCAAGGTGGGCAGTTATTACCTCAGATGCTTGGGTTCTGCAATGCGTAAAGGGTTACCAACTAGATTTTGTTTCCCTGCCGGTCCAAACGTATACCACCAGGGAATTGTCCCTCCCACGGGAGCAGGACGAGATGATCTCCGCGGAAGTCGCGGAGATGTTCTCAAAGGGCGCCATCGAAGAATTGCCGTTCGCCACTCCAGGCTTTACGAGCAATCTCTTCCTTGTACCCAAGAAAGGGGGCGGTGTCCGCCCAGTGATAAACCTTCGCCCTCTCAACGCCTTCCTACGCTACCAACATTTCCAGATGGAAGGCATCCATTGTCTCAGAGACCTTCTGAGACAGTCGGATTGGATGGCCAAATTGGACCTGAAGGATGCGTACTTCACGGTTCCAATAGCGATAGAATCCAGGGACTACTTGCACTTCACCTGGCACGGACGGCGTTGGCGTTTTACATGCCTTCCGTTCGGCCTCTCCTCGGCTCCTTGGTGTTTCACCAAGGTTATGAAGCCGGTGGTGTCGTTCCTCCGTACCCGAGGGGTTCGACTAATTATTTACCTGGACGACATCCTGATCATGTCACAGTCGTTGGAATGCCTGAAGTTACATTTAGACTGGACGATCAACCTCTTACAGAACCTAGGTTTTCTGGTAAACTGGGACAAGTCGGTCCTGACACCCGCCCAGTCTATGGAGTTCCTGGGGTTCCAGGTGGATTCCGTGCGGCAGTTCCTGTACTTACCAGAATCCAAGATAAAAGCCATCCAGAAGGAGCTCCGTCGAGCTCTTCGCGCTTCGGACTTGTCAGTCCGGCAGTTGGCGAGGATCATCGGCCTACTGGCCTCCTCCATTCAGGCGATATTCCCAGGCCCCTTACATTACCGGGCTCTCCAACGGCTCAAGGGGTCACACCTATGTTCGGGTCGATCGTACGAATCCCGACTTTGTCTGGACGAGGAGTCCAGAGACGAGCTGGTATGGTGGTTGGCACACATGGAAGCCTGGAACGGAAAAGCAATTTTCGGTTCCGTTCCGGACGTGGTCATAGAATCAGATGCCAGCTTGCACGGCTGGGGGGCTCGTTGTGGCGACATCTCCACGGGGGGCAGATGGTCCGACGCAGAGAAGTCGTTACACATCAACTGCCTGGAACTCCTGGCGGGGGCCTTTGCGATTCGCAGCCTTACCCCTGGAAAGGCGAACTGTTGTGTTCTCCTCAAATTGGACAACGTATCGGCAGTCCGATACATAAATCACTTGGGCGGAACCAAGTCCAAAATGTTGGCTCTGCTGGCGAAGGACTTTTGGCAGTTCTGCCTCCTAAACAACGTCTCGGTGACGGCGGAACACATTCCGGGTCTGGACAATTCAGGTGCGGATTGGAACTCCAGACATTTGAGAGACTCGGGAGACTGGCATTTGCACGCCTCGGTCTTCCAAAGCTTAAACAGGCTGTGGGGTCGGTTCGAGATGGACCTGTTCGCATCTCGACTGAACACTCAGTTACCGAGGTTCTTCAGTTGGAGACCGGACCCGGCGGCAGTGGCGACGGATGCCTTTCTTCAAGAATGGCCTCCAGGCCACCTGTATGCCTTTCCCCCATTCAACATGATCGCTCGTACGATCTCGAAGCTGGTTCGTCACGACTGTTGTCTGACCCTGATCACCCCTCTGTGGAGATCACGGCCGTGGTTCCCTCGTCTGATGGAGTTGTCCATAGACTTCCCTCGTCTGTTGCCGAACTTCCAGGACCTCCTTCTGGATCCGGATGGGAACTCGCACGAATTGGTGCTCCAGCACCAGTTGCCCCTGGTAGCATGGTTCCTTTCAGGGGACGCTGGCTTGTCCCTGACGTTCCACAGTCGACTCTCTTGCTCCTCGATAACGCCTGGGCTCCGGGCACACGATCAGCTTACCGAGCTGCATGGAAGTCTTGGTCTGATTGGTGCATGGAACGGGCAGTGGATCCCATATCTGCCCCTCTCCATTTGATACTGGGGTTTCTTACAGCCCTGTTCGACTCAGGCAAGGCGTACAGGACTATCAATGTTTTTCGATCGGCCATATCGGCCGGTCATGGTGGTTTGGAAGGTGTACCCATCGGCAAACATCCTTTTGTATGCCGTCTTCTCAAGGGTATTCGCTTCGTCCGTCCGCCTAGGTCGCGGTTTTCGACATTTTGGGACGTCAACATTGTGTTGCGTTTTCTGTCGGATTGGTACCCTAACCAGGACTTGACTCTTAAACAACTATCCTCCAAGATGGTTATGCTGTTTTGCCTGGTCTCTTGTAAGAGAGTCTCCGATGTTAGGGCTCTTGACTGGGGTGCCTTTGTGTTTACGCCGGATGGCGTTACTTTCACCATATCTAGGAGAACTAAGTCGGCGTCCAAATCCTTCGTATATCCTAGATTCCCGTTGTGTCCGGCGCTCTGCCCGGTGGATTGTTTGAAGGCCTATCTAGAGGCTACACGTGCGGTGCGCTCATCTGAACGCCATCCCCTATTCATTTCGTTTAAGGCTCCTCATCGCCCAGTATCGACTCCGACGCTGGCGCGTTGGATTCGTTGGCTTTTATCCCTAGCGGGTATAGACACATCTGTCTTTACGCCTCATTCTGTAAGGGGTGCTATGGCCTCGAAGGCATCCACAGTTGGTTGCCGCCTAGAGGACATCATGCGCGCAGCGGACTGGTCCCGAGAGTCGACCTTCAGAGACTTCTATTTCAGACCAATTGAACACGTCGCATCTCAGGTGATAGCACAGCTTTAAACTTGCATAATAGGAGCCTCCGTGTCTTTAATAAAATTCCTAGATTTTACTAGTAACATGACGTAAAGTCATGATTTTATTAAAGACACGGAGGCGAGTATTATTCCCTCCCACCCTCCCGGTGTGGATTTGGGATTGGAGATGCTTCGATGCAATACAAGTACGTGGGCAATTGGGTCTGTATTGAGTTCATGTTTTTGTACTGTGTAGTTTTTATCATGCTTAGATGATTTGACAGTTTTATATTGATTTCTAATCATGTATATATTCTATTTCAGAATCATGTTTCATGTAGATCCCTCACGTTTATGTTTGGTAAGTCTACAGTTTGAGTTTGGAAATTACCATATTTTTCTATCTTTTTTAGCTTGAAGTTCTCGTTTTGTTTCCCGTTTCCTGTTTGGATCAAGTGGGACATCGTTTATCTTACCTGGTCTTCGGTTGCGCAAGAAAGAGGGGGATTGTGGGAGACACAGGACTTATATAGCTACTTCCTCTGTTATGTGATTGGCTACTCGTTATGCCTGTACAGTTTTTTCTTTCATTTTGATAATATTTATATTCCTCTATCTTTGCTGCTGAGGAAATAAAGAAAGAGATATGCATAATACTCGCCTCCGTGTCTTTAATAAAATCATGACTTTACGTCATGTTACTAGTAAAATCTAGGAATTATTATTGATATTTAGCTGGTGTTTTTGGAGATTTTTTTTAAAGAAATTGAGTTTTTGATATGCAAAATCAACATTTTGAGTTACACTTTCCCTTTCTCCAATGTGTCAATAGCTGCAGAGGGCATTTTCCGATTTCCAAGGATCTTGGGGCAGAGTTTATTTGAGTGTTGCCTGGAAACAGGGTCAGCCAAAAATAGAACAGGTGCTTTTTATTTGCATTAAAGATTGTTAGACCTGGTTAGATTATTGCAGAATAAAACAAGCTGGTGTAGTTCAATATTGAATATTACATCCTATGTAATGTAATGCAAGTGTATAAAGAGTTATGTTTTGGCACAATTCCCTTTCCTCTAGCGGGGATTTTAGAATGTACCGTATTGTAATTAGCATTGCCAGGTGTTTAGATTTTGCACTGAACAATCCAGCATTTTTGTATTCATTCCAGAATAATAAAGATGGCAGAACATGTACGCTACTTTCTTTTTTGAGAATTGATTATTCAATGTGTTTAGTTTGTTTTACAGTACAAGACATACATTAGCATTAATAGTTAATTATTTGTGTGACTTTTAACTATATCATTTATTTGCCTTCTTGATTTCCTGATAACAATTTTCTTTAAGAATGGCCAACAAAGTTTTACAACTTCTGCAGTATTACATGTCACAATATCAAATAAAACAGTAATAATCAATCAATGAGCTGAGGATACAAAAGACAAACAAAAAAGGGCAACACAATAAACTCCGATACAGTTATCATGAATAAGAAATTAAAAGAAAAAAAAAAAATAGGCAAAAGAATAAGGTAAACAGATACAAAATGTAACATAGCAACATGCTTTAGTCAACTGTGAATCGCGTAAATCTAGAGAATGAAAAAGTAATTGCTGTGAATAGAAGTTATGTAGCTATGTATTAAAACAATGGAGTTTATTGAATAAACGGTGAGTTATTATAACATTTGTAGCGCAAGAGAAAGAGCTGAAAAGAAAAAGATACATCACCGAGGTTTTGAAGGTCATGAACAGTTTAGTAAATAGACCAAAAAACAAATAACTCATAGGAACATTTCCAGAACAATTGTTTACTGATTGAAAATGTTATGGGGGCAGGAATATCTAGCCGCCATTTTACTTTTATGTTAGTTAAACAGTTTTCCCCAAAGTTGGTCTCCTGGCACCTGACACCTCTGAGTTCTCTTATCTTTCCTGCTGGCTGCCACATGATCAGAAAAGATTGTCAGGATCCCAGTGATATACTTTTTTTTCAAAAAAAGGGCTGTCAATGACTAACAGGTGAAGTGAACAACATTGGTTATAGCATTATACTGACACCTCTCAAGGGGTGTGATATATCAGGCAACAAGTTAACAGTCAGTTTTTGAATTTCATATGTTGGAAAAAGGATAATGGGCAAGCGAAAAGAACTGAGTGACTTTGACAAGGACCAAAGAGTGATGGCTTGGTGACTGGGTCAGAGCATTCCCATAACGGCGAGTATGCAGTGTTTAGTAACTACCAAAAGTGGTGCAATGAAGGACAACCAATCAACTTGCTTCAGGGTCATGGGCGCCCAAGGCTCACGTGGAAAACAAAGGAGAGCAAGACCACACCAAAGAGCTACAATAACTCAAATTTCTAAAAAACCTAAAGCCAAAAGGTGTCGGAACACACAGTGCATCACAATTTGCTGTGTTTGGGACTGTGTAGGCCCAGACCGGACGGAGTGCCCATGATGACCTCTGTCCATTGCTGAAAGCATCTTCAATGGTGACATGAGCATCAAAACTGGACCATGGAGCAATATAAGAAGGTTGCCTGGTCTGATGAATCATGTATTCTTTTAAAACAGAGGCAAGTTGTGTGTGCCGTTTACATGGGGTAGAGATGGTAACATGATGCACTATGGGAAGAAGGCAGGCCAGTGGAGGCAGTGTTATGCTCTGAACAATGTTCTGCCGGGAAACCTTGTGACCTGACATTCCTGTGGATGTTACCTTGGCATGTACCACCTACCGATAGATTGTTTCAGACCACCCCTTTAAGGTGTTAACTGATGGCAGTGGCCTATTTCTACAGTACACACTGTCACACACTGTCACACTGCAAAAATCGTTCAGGAACCATTTAAGGAGTATTCGAGGTGTTGTCTTGGCTTCCATATTAGTGTAGTAAATCTTACAAGGCAACATCTTTATGCAAAATTCCACATTTCTGTTGTTCTTACTGTAAAAAAAAACACTTTTCTATAGCAAAAATCCTCCACCGAGACTTTCTTCAAGTTTCAATGAAGGACTTTTTGCCTTTTGCAGGGTCCTGTTAATGGACAGGTTACCATAGAGCTGTCCACACTGACTCTTTATGTATATATTTATAGACTTCTGAGACACTGTTTCACTAGCCTTTATTCATAAATAAAATCTCCCATTCATCTTATTAATTTTAAAGTCTGCCTTTGCTATTTTTCCAAATTCTTAATATCTTCAAAGAGGTGCCAAGACTAACACAGCCTATTCAAGGTGGGAACTTACAATGATTTTACAAAGTTTCATCAGATGAATTAATGTCCCTTTTCATACATAGCAATATCTTAATGGCTTAGCAACTGCTGAGTGAGATGGCACATTGTTGCCTAGTCTGTTGTCTATAATTATTCACACGTCCTTTCTCATTTGGCTGAGTAAAAAAAAGAAAAAAGAAAAAGTATTTCTAATAAAAAGGTCATTGCAACCTAAAAAGATGATGCTCTTTTAATTATTATATAAAAAAAAGGAATGCAAAGAAAAAAAACACCTTTTCCTCTTTCAAGACAAATAGCACAGCATGATCATTTATTCCTCAAAGGGTCACACATTTTTTTGGAATAAATTCTGAATTACATTTTTACATCAGCATGTTAGTGAATTAATTGATTTTTAGAATATATATTTACTGCCAGGAATTTAAAACAAGTTTTCCTCGTTGAGTGCGCCAACCCCTGCTGAAAAGATAAAAGTATTAAACAAATTACAATAATTAATTCTGAAACAGAAAGTGAAATAAGCAGATGCAATGGCAAGATTTAGACGAGCTAAACAAGAGATGGAAATAAAGAATGGAACCATATGTATATTTGTTTAAAACAACGTTTTTTTTTTTGGTCTCATTACGTCTTTCTATTGAACTGGCTTCTGTTTGAGTTGCTATTTAATTCCGGCATCTGGTATTGCCAACTCATGGGAACTTACAAATAAATTACTTTACAGGCTACATTTTAATTACTATTGCTGCTATAAGGCATTAAATATAACTGTATAACAGATAAACAAATGGAACATTTTATGCTAATTGAAATTAAAATAGTTAAAGTATATATAACTGAACGACCTTAAATCAATTAATAAAGTTTTAATGCTTTATGGGCAAAGTTCAACATCATTTCAGATTAAGAGATGGACATATGTTAGTGTTTTAAATAGCGTCCGTACTCGACCGGTTTAGTTTATCTAAATAAATCTCAGAGCGCAACTAACTGCTTCTGTGTTCTATGGGCAGAAATATCTACTTAGTAGGATTGTATCTCAAAACTACGCTAGAGTTACCCGTTACAGTGTAAATTATTCGGAATTCATAGTGAATTCAAAATCAATTTAATTATTTAGGGCAAAAAAGGCAAAACTGGACATATACTGCTTTTTTGTTTTTTTTGGTCGACTGTTTTAGTTTAATATTATAAATTCATTTTAAAATTATTTTAAATTCCCAACACTTTGCACTTTAGCCAGTAAATATCTTAAAGGGACACTATAGTCACCTGAACAACTTTAGCTTAATGAAGCAGTTTTGGTGTATAGAACATGCCCCTGCAGTCTCACTGCTCAATCCTCTGCTATTTAGGAGTTAAATCCCTTTGTTTATGAACCCTAGTAACACCTCCCTGCATGTGACTTGCACAGCCTTCCATAAACACTTCCTGTAAAGAGAGCCCTATTTAGGCTTTCTTTATTGCAAGTTCTGTTTAATTAAGATTGTCTTATCCCCTGCTATGTTTTTAGTTTGCTAGACCCTGCAAGAGCCTCCTGTATGTGATTAAAGTTCAATTTAGAGATTGAGATACAATTATTTAAGGTACATTACATCTGTTTGAAAGTGAAACCAGTTTTTTTTTTCATGCAGGCTCTGTCAATCATAACCAGGGGAGGTGTGGCTAGGGCTGCATAAACAGAAACAAAGTGATTTAACTCCTAAATGGCAGAGAATTAAGCAGTGAAATTGCAGGGGAATGATCTATACACTAAAACTGCTTTATTTAGCTAAAGTAATTTAGGTGACTATAGTGTTCCTTTAATGTGGAATGTGCATGTAGGAAGTATGAGATTATTCAATCCCAGAATGTTGGATAAAGATGATACATACTGACCAAATGGTGGAAGGCAGATAATGGGATGATGGGGGAATTACTAATCTTTAAAATGTAACATATTGATACATCTACATTATCTTTGCAGTAGAAGAGGAACCACACATGGTGAACCAGGAGAGTTCAGGTTTTCTAAAATCTCTCAACAAAAATTGAGAAACTGCACTTAAAGACTCCTTGCAGTATAACCACTTCAACAACTGGTACTAGTAATTAGAGAATACGAGATTTTACAGTAAAAATAATCCCAATTCATTTAACAACAAAATAAAATATACATTTTAATGTATAAGCTATTATTTTTCACATGCAGCCAGTCCACAACTATATTGTATTACACAGGCCTCTATTCATTAATCACAGCGTTTTTGAGAATTGGAAAAAGAGAATTCAAGGCTAAAATAGCTTCGCTGCAATTAATTGCATTTAGTGTTTAGTGATAAGCAAAATTACACTTGTTACTCGATAAACAGAATGACTAATATCACCCTGAACATTCAGCAATGAGCCGCAGACCTTGAGGATTGGGATACAAAATGCCTCTTCAGTGCATCTCTCAGGTATACAATTTGACTGAAGACATGTCATGAAGGGTTAATAAAATCCTATAACAATATATTTTATAGAATTGCAAGGTGATACAAAAATATAATAAAGGAAACCGAGAAAGGTTAACATTGTTAGTTATTTTTCTATTGATGTCTTGCTTTGCTATGACATGCGAGGCCAGTTTTGAAGTATCCCTTCGTTTTATGAAAGGGCAAGGTACTACACAAATTCAATCAAAATCTATTACAAAATTGGCTACTTTTGCCGACCAATGAAGCAGAGAATTAACCTCCAACTAATTTCTAAAGTCATTTAGCAGATGGCAGCAGTGTGCAATCACCTACATGGTTTGCAAGGTACTGGGCACTTACAAATACAAGGAGAGGGCTGTAGGGCAGACATACAGCTTGTTAAAAGAGCTACACTCTAGAGGAATGTTTAGTCATTTGTATAGACTAATTAATACTGTAAGTAGAAATCTACAACAAAACATATAAAAGCTCAGATGATCTATAAGATGATCTAGTCATATGTATAGACACAATACATGCTGTGCATGAATTAATCTTGTTCTTGGAAGTCTCGGACAAGGTATACTGTATATTAAAGTGATAAGACAATGGTAGAATTTTTTTCTTCATTTTTTATGCTCTCTGATTTCAGAAGGTTCTAAAACATGAACATATAAAATGTATAGTAAGGTAGTATCACCGGGTGCAGCTCTCCCAGGGACGTTACTGAATCAGGTGGTCTGATGAAACGGACTGACCTAATGGGACACAGGGAAATTTCCTGTTGATTGCGTCAGACTGAAATATGCTGCTACTGGGGAGGAGGTGCGAGTAGCAGCAAAAGACGGTCCCTTCTCGCAGTGCATGGATCTGAAGACTGCCGGGATACATAATTACATCACATTGCTGCAGCCAATGCTTTGTGCAGGCTAGAATCCCAGAGGCGATTACTGAAAGCTAGGGACAGGCTTTACCAGCTGTGATAAGAAAGAGCTTGAATAGGGGTGTTAGTGTGTGTATGGGAATGTGTTGTGACAGTGTATTTGTATTGATCCCTGTGTGTGCGTGTGTGTTTCCGTTTGTGTTTATAGATTACTGTGTGTGTCAATGTCTCTATGTGTATGGGCCACTGTGTGTGTCAATGTCTCTATGTGTATGGGCCACTGTGTGTGTCAATGTCTCTATGTGAATGGACCACTGTGTGTGTCAATGTGTTTATTTTGGTCCCTGTGTTTGTGTCATTCTAGTTGTATTGTTCCCTATGTGTGTCATTGTGTTTGTATTGGTCAATGTGTGTCTGTTAATGTGTGCATGGATCCAGGGTCAGACTGGGAAAACATTTTTTAAACGCAGTGGCCCAGTGGCAAGGAGGCGGGACCAGAGGCGGTTCCAGGGCAGCCCATGCGCAGAGCCCTGCTAAAAAGCTCTTGCATAAGAAAAAGACCCTGTGAAGCGCAAGCAGATTTAATGACATACTTGCGCTGTGTTTGCTTGCCTCTACTGTCTCCATATGTTGGATTCCAGAAGACAAAAAGGCTTGGAAAGAGTACTGTATATGTGTTTGGATGTTGCTTGTGGAATTGCGTGTGTGTAGAGTGAGTTGATTGTGGTGTTTTTGTTTTCGGTTTCAGTTGTGTTTTGTTTGTGGTATAATATGTCTGGCTAGGGGCTGTAGAGAGTGTGTGTATAGGGCCATAGTGTGTGTATATGGGTTACAGTGTGTGTTTATAGGGGATGCAGTTTGTGCATAGGCACTGTAGTGTATGTGAACAACACAATGTGCTTTATAGTGTTCAGGTGATATTTGCTCCCCTTTTACAAGACACAGCAGTGTTTCGGATTGTGCCCCCAACCGAACGAGCACCTTATTGGATGAAACAATGCCAAACACCCCCTTATTCCAGGGTAAGGAAGTGAAGGAATGCACTGATTTAAAAAGCCTGCACACCAGAAAAGTCAAAACCAGATGGAAATAATACAGGTCCTCTTGGAACAGCATTATTTTCACCAATAAAAGGGGGATGTGGTGACTATAGGAGATGTAGTGAGTGCAGTATGTGTGTGTGTGTGTGTGTGTGTGTGAAGGGTCTACTGTGTGTATGTGAGGGAGGCAGTGTGTGAGGGGTGCAGTGTGCATGTGTGTTTTGTGTCTGTGTGTGAATGGGTCACAGTGTAAGTGTATTAGAATTGATACCTGTGTGTCTCATTGAGCTTGCATTGGTCGCTGTGTGTGTGTTAGTGTGTATGTTTGGGTCACTGTGCATGTCTGTCAGCATGTGTTAATGAGTGTGGTTGTGCATTTGTGATTGTGTGTCAGTGTGGTGGTTTTGGTCACTGTGCATGTCAATGTTTTTGTTTAGGTCACCATGTGTGTGCCAGTGTATATTAATGAGTACATATATAAGTGTTTGTATATGTCACTATGTGCATTGATGTCAGTGTGGTTGTATGGGTCACTGTGTGTTATTGAGTTATGTCAGTGATTGTGTGCCAGGGAGCATGTTAATGTGTACTCAAAGTGCACAAGTATGAGCCAGTGAAACTGTATGTCAGTGCAAATCACTGAGTTTGTTTCAGATACTGCATTTTATATACATTTATATATATATATATATATATATATATATATATCTATATATATATATATATCTATATATATATATATATATTACACAAGATCCAGCGCTTATGCAATGTATGATCATATAATGTAACTAAACCCCCATTATTTATAATAAATAAAATCCTTCAACATTGAAGTTGCTAGGTGAGTGCGCTGGATCTTGTGTATTGTATAATTTGGCCCCCAGCAGCAACCCCAATTATGCATGTTTAGGTGAGCGCAGTCAACCCCCCCCTTGTTTCACATACATACATACATATATATATATATATATATATATATATATATATATATATATATATATATATATATATATCAAGCGATAAAGTGGAGCACTCAAAAGGACTTTTCAATAGTGGATTTATTGATACGAAAAACGCTTACATTAAATTGTAAATCATCTGTTTCGACGTTTTGACCCCTCAGGGTCTTTATCAAGAACAATTTACAAGTGAACTAGACAAAATTTATATAAGAGTGAAGACAATTGACTCACCAATCTCGTGTGTGCAGCCGCCCGTTCAAACCCGGAAGTGTCACGGAGACCCACGTGGTTTCCCTGACGTGCGTCAGTGCGTGCGGCGTGGTTGCTATGTGATGGTCTATACACAATGCGATCGTGTGACCCTCGCAACCAGCCTGAACAAAATATCAATCTGGGTTGTGATTTGAAAGTGTGATCAATGGGAAGGAGATCTTAAGAGTGATATAGTGCTAGAGTATGCAAAAGTGTGCACAAGTATGCAAAAGTAGGAAGACCTCAAGATTAATTAAGTGAATCATTATGAGACATACGACCAAAGTGTGTATGCATACAAAAAGTGCTGTGTGCCTAGATTGCACCCAAAAATATCAAGAAAATAGCAGCAAACCAAGTGATTTCAAACATAAAACAACATAGCTCTCATAATTTGCATTTAAAAACAAAGAAGAAAGAACTAATTCTTAAATATGAAAATGAATATATACGTATTCATGAATATACTGTCATTACTTGATAACTATTCTGTATCCTTCAAAAGTACTGAGTAGCGGGAACGTTTATTTGAAGATCAAAAAGGGCTCTTATTTGAGTAGCCTAATTTTGGATCGCATACGAATTCTAAATTCAGCAGAACATAGAGAATGTGATGTACTCGTTCAGTCCTTTAGGGGTAACTGTGTCCAGCCGGTGTATCCAGTATGTTTCACGTTGGAGTAGTGTTTTGGATCCATCCCCTCCTCTGGGACTTGGTGGAACATGATCTATAGCAATAAATCGTAGAGCAGGAAGTCTATGGTTAGCTTGAAGAAAATGTTTAGCGACGGGTTTATCTGATTTTTGGTCCCTGAAGGCCGTATTTATAGTATATATATATATATAAATAATTCAATGTAACAAAAGTGAAGCACTCTTAGGACTTTTTAAATCCAGTGAAAATGTTTATTTTAACTTCTGACATCTTGATTATTAAGTTTGTGACCAATGTTTCGGCCCCAAGGACCTTTTCTCAATATCAAAAATTCTAACGAAAACTGTAAGTATATATATAAAATAAATTATAATTACTTACCAATCTCTGGGAACCTCAAAACATATGCTACAGCTCTAAAATGTACAAAGGCGCAGCTTGATCACATGATCACCTAATGACACCTATTCCCATAGCAACCCATGAGATAAGTGCTACTTATCTCAAAAAGGTATTTTGAGATAAGTAGCACTGGGTGGCTCGTGTGGACAAAATAAAGAGGCAAACAGCACTTCTAAGTACAATGTATTGCTGTAATGATCAAACTAAATTGCTGATCTAAATACATAAAAAGGGCATAAGACAACATACCCCTTGCCACCTAATTTGCGACTTCCAAAGCCTTATATACGATTGTTATGTTAAGACAATGTTACTTAGATTCAAAGCTCCAAATATATCGCAATGTTCTGTATACGACTATTGTCACATAAGTGATTGTGAACTGTATTATTGTATTTGCTAACTTTTATTATTATTATTATTGTATTTGCTAACTAAAACAAGCAAAAATAACGGAAAAAAATAGTTCGGGATGAGGTGAATAGAGGCAGGGGTCACATTGAGACCACTTACAAAAGTTTAGACACAAGGATCGCAGCTTGGCCTGTAAGGTACTCGATGGTGAACATTAATGCTTCCTCATATTCTGTACAAGACGATGCACTGCTGACTGAATGTGCTGAATTATGTTAAGTGCCACGGTGATATGATATGTCATACTCTTTCTGCTTCTATATTGCAAAATCTTTGAACTCACAAATAAAGAATTGAAGAAAAAAAAAAGGGCATAAGAGCACACACACAAACCAACATGGACACCCAAAACCCGGAACGGATAATGTTCGACCTTGAAACATAAAGACAATATCAAGTGAAAAGTGTAAACTGAAAACTTAAGGGACATCATGTGGTATCGACACAACTATGTCAAAGGAGAACCTCATTGGAAATGAATAACTTACTACAAACTATTAACGACAAATATCAAATGACGACCAATAAACAAGTTATAACACCAAACAAAGCCAACACAGAGAATAGTCAAAATCGTGGCAGAGGGATTTGTTAATTAATTTTCTAATATCGTTAATATTTTAAACATAAATTGAAGAACACCTAAATACTTGTATCACCCACCCAAATCATGGGCTAAATTTTAAGGACAAAATCAGCCTATACAATAACTTACAATAAGACTGTTACAGGTGCATATAATAAATCCTGGGCATTAACACATTACAGTGGTAATAAACTTATCTGAACTTATTTACTCTGAACCTTTTAGAATAAATACATAAAGACATGAAAAAGAAACAATGAGTTGATAATAAATGTATGTCCCATAAATAACCAATAATAACATTATATTGATGTGAAGTAACATGCATGGAATGCTATCCTTGTTGAATGTGTGTAAAAATGTGTCTTGCACAGAAGTGATAAAAAAAAGAACAGAATGTGAAAAAGGGATGTCTAGTAAGTAGTGAGAGAGGAGAAAAAATCCTAAAAAAAAATCAAAACTGTGCAAGGGACAAAAGGGTGAATAAAAGCTATATATTTATATATAGGGACCGGCTTTACCAGCTTTAATAAATGTATATATCCTTTAACATGACGTTTCACAAAAATAAAAGAAAATTCCAATGTATGTGATTGCTGACAGTATTGTGTATTTACACATATCCAGCAAAGAGTGCACTTATAGGATTTCTGAATAAAATAACTTCTTTAGGATTAGAACATTGACTGTATTTTGGTCATATCTGTTTAAAATAAAGTCATTTAGTTTATTTAAAGGGACACTACAGTCACCAAAGCAACTTTAGCTTAATTACCTTAATTAAAGGGACACTATAGTCACCCAGACCACTTCACCTCAATTAAGTGGTCTGGGTGCCAGGTTCCTCAGGTTTTAACCCTTCAGATTCAAACATAGCAGTTGCAGAGAAACTGCTATGTTTACATTTGGGGTTAATCCAGCCTCTAGTGGCTGTCTTCCGAATTTCGAATGCTTTCCTATGGATTCTTTGAATGCGCGCGCCCGGCACTTGCGGGGCATGCGCTTTCCACTCCACTAGAGAGCTGACGTCGGACGGGGAGGAGAGGAAACCAGCGCCGAGGGAGCCTGGCACTGGAATAAGGCAAGCTTTGATTTCCTGACACTATAGTGATCCTTTAAGCAATTTCTGTGTAAAAAAAATTAGATGTAACTTACTTTAGAAGTTTTTTTTCCAGAGTTTTTTTCCAAAGTGATTTAACTTCTAAATGGCAGAAAAAATGAGCAGTGAGACAGCAGGAGAATGATCTATACAACAAAACTGTTTCATCCAGCTAAAGTATTTTGGTGACTATAGTGTCCCTTTAAGGTCCTGTGAGTGTCCTTGCCCACATTGGAGCATTTTTTGTTTTTATTTTTTTTACCTGTATAACAACAAACTATACTGGCACAATGAATTATAATAGAACCATGGTTTTTAGAAGGTGGAGGTAGAGGGGGTCATCTTATATAAACCCTTGGTAAGACTTAGACCAGGCCTAGGCCAACACACCAGGCCTGGGCAAGCGCAACTGAATAAGGATGAAAACTAATTTGGAGCTCATTTCAATCAAGTTCTGATGTGGGTTGGCAAAATTTAGAAGATTGTCAGCTTACTGCATATCCTCTTAAGGTTTGCTTCCAAATTGTAGAAAACCAGTGCAAATAGGTTTTTATTAATGTTGAAAGAAAAACAGTACTTATTAATTAACTGTTTTTCAATTTCAGACAATAGCTAATCAATATCCAGTCACAAACATAATATTACAAATAGCTAAATATTATGCAGTCTAATATAAAAGAAAATTCCATAACAGTAAAGCTTTGTGTATTTTCTTCTTGGATGATACATTTTGTTGACAAATTTAGGCTGTTTTGTCTGAATTGCTTCAGGGGTCAAAAGCTGTAAAACAAAAACAAAAAGCAGAACATATTTAACTTTTTAGCTGAAAACTTCCATTGTTAGAGGCTGTAATGTTTTGCCATCATTCATCCTGTAATCTGTAACTAAGAACGGCTCACTAGGCATTCTATAGAATAAAAACAAAGAAATGAAAGGTACTCCCATCATTTATATATGTCACATTAAAACAGTAATTTTCAACTTCCGTACACGGCTACAGTTAAAAGATTAGCATACCATGACGTGGCTGACTGCATTGTACGCTTGTTTAGCCTTATATCACCTGTTCTCAAGTCTGATCAATAAGGTTTAAATATGAGCTGTTTAAGGTGGAAATTTGAGGCCGAAGTGCAATATGTTGTTTAGGTTAAGATGAGGAACAATGTCCCTCGGCGCTGGATCAGGCTCTGCCCACGCTCCTCCCCCGCCAACGTCAGCCAGCAGGGGAGACCTAACGTGCATGTGCGGAAATGGCCACGCACGCATTAGACCTTCCCATAGAAAAGTACTATTTAATGCTTTCCAATGGGAAAAATCTGACAACGGAGGTCCTCACGCAGAGTGTGAGGACATCCAGCATCAGATAACGGACCAGAAGTCTGTTTGGATTCCAGAAGCCCTCTAGTGGCTGTCTGGTAGACAGCCACTGAGGGCAGACAGAGCTGCAATGTAAACACTAAACACATTGCAGCACTAAGTGCAGTAGGGACACAGCACCCAGGCAACTTCAATTAGCTGAAGTGGTCTGGGTCCCTTTCAAGGCTGAATATCTTATTTGACATGTCAGATGCACATTCTGTTGACTTATTTCAAAGTAGACTCAAACCAGCTTCTTCTGCACATTACAGCAGTCCCCTCCCCTTAAAGGACCACTATAGTGCCAGGAAAACAAACTCGTTTTCCTGGCTCTATAGGGTCTTTAGTTACCCCCAAACCCCGCACCCTCAGGGTCCCACTCCTGCTGGGCTGAAGGGGGAGGAAGGGGTTAATCACTTACCTTTCTCCAGCGTCGGGCTCCCTCGGCGCTTGGACTCTCCTACCTCTTCCGACGTCATCCGCTGAATGCGCATCAAGAACCACGCGCACATTCAAACAGTCCATAGGAAAGCATTTCTCAATGCTTTCCTATGGACATCAGTGCCTCCTCACTGTGATTTTCACAGTGAGAAGCGCGGAATCGCCTCCAGCGGCTTTCAGTGAGACAGCCACTAGAGGCTTAATTAACCCTATTGTACAGCTGCAGGGTTAACCCTAGAGGGACCTGGAACCCAGACCACTTCATTAAGCTGAAGTGGTGTGGGTGCCTATAGTGGTCATTTAAGGGTGCTGAATAGACTTCTTTTAATCCCGTTATGTTGCATGACAAATATAAAATGACGACCATTAAACAAGTTCTAGCACCGAACAAAGCCAACACGGTGAAGAGTGAAAGTGTTGCATGAAGGTGCTTTTATCTTGCTGTGCTACTGGGTGCAGATAAATCCTATAGGCAGGGCTGAATTCAGTCAGCAGAGTGATGGTTGATTTTGCTCACTGAATAGCAGTTCTCCCTTATGCTTTAATACAAGCACCATGACCACTGCATTGATTTGAAGTGATTATGGTATTTGGAGTCTGTATGTGCAGCTATTCACTGAGACCTTTGCTGCCAGAGGTGTAACTCCACCTCTAGCTGTGTCATTGGCAGCCCGGAATGAGACGTTTGTGCTGGCTAATATCAGTTCAGGCCCTGGGGAGATAGCACAGCTAAGCGGACAAGGGCACATGTAGGAGTGTGGGGATAGATGCATGGGATTGGTTGGGAAAGAGTCTGTGGGTGTGATTATGTTCTGTGTAAGACAGTGTGGGGGAGGTCTTACCTCAGTGCCACTTGGGATTCGGCCCAGCAAACAGCTTCCTGTCTCCTGCTTCTGTTTGCCTGGGCCTGCAGATTTACACAGCTTGATGGTTGAGGCTTTCTGGCTTCCCTCGGGGCTGCTGCAGCGTGGATGGTGGCCGGCACCTGTGGGAACAATTGGCAAGCATTAATGAGGTATGGCTACCGGTGTGGGCCCCCCCCCATGCGGCCTACCTCCCCCTGGAGCACCCCCTGTGGTCTACCCTGCTGCCTCCCATGCGGTCCCTGCCCCTGGGGGCCGCACCAGCACTGGCAGGCGTTCCCACCCGCCTGCCAGGCTCTCCCCTGATCGTACTCCTTGGGCCCGGTTGAGAAGGTGGAGCCCGGGCCCGAGGCATCAACAGGACCGCATGTCTGGGGGCTCCAGACACGCGGCCTACCAACAGGGGCCTGGATTTAAGGCTTTCTGCGGCCGCGCGCGTGGCACGGCCTTCTGCCACGAGGCCTGCCACTGCCGCACGGCCTGCAGCCTCCTTTGCCGCCTGGCCTGGTACTCCCAGGCCGGGGATGCGGCCTCCTACTGCCGCGCGGCCTCCTGGCCTCCACACATGGGCCCCCTACCACACTATCAGCCCCGGCCGCCAGCGCTGGATCTCCATTCCCATTCCCTTTCTGTCTACCCCTCTATGTTCTCACCCCCCCCCTATATAGCCTGGTCCCCCTCCCCCTCCCCCCTATCCAGCCTGGACCCCCTCCCCCCCTATCCAGCCTGGACCCCCTCCCCCCCTCCCACAGGTCACTTACCTCGTCCATCTCCTCTGGGGCGTGGGCTCTCCTCTTCTTCACTGCTCTCTCCTCTGGACTCTGCTGCAGTTCATGGACCCGTCCAGCAGGTGACGCCTGGATCACAGCTGTTGTCTTCTGTGGATGCTGGTACTGCTGTTTCTTTGCCTTGTCCTTCTGCATCTGGTGAGTACTTTCCCTCCTCTTTTAGCGCTTCGCGTGCATACGTTGTTCCTTCTTTGTTCAGTCTAGTCCTCCTAGCACGGTAAAATAAAAAAATAAAAAATTATAACAGAAAAAAAACACAAAAAAACAAAATTATTAATAATTTGCAGTACAAAAATGAATTGTGTCAATTACTGCATGGAATGAATTCAACGACAAACAAATAACAGAACATACAACCGGGATTAAACTGTCAAGTACATGGTGGTGAATAATCAAAGCAAAAATAAAAATAAAAAAACTAATAAATAAAAAAATTTAAAAAAAGAAAATATATGTGTATGTGTGTGTATGTGTGTATGTATATGTCTGTGTATATATGTATGTATATATATATATATATATGTATGTGTATATATATATATATATATATATATGAACGAAGAAAGTTTGGGTACAAGGACAGCGCTCCCCCCCCTTCATTTTCAGTATGTCTCATTTGTTTAGGTACACTTTCCTGCAGCGTCTGGTGCAGCGGATAGCGCCGGCGGTGCCTCCCAGGTTTGCGTGACTCTGGGTGTTGCTGAGCTAATACGCTTGGCTTGCGCGCACTACTAGGGAGCATATGGGTCAAGGGGCTTTTATTGCAGGTATGTTTCCTCCTGCCACGGGGGTCCCTTGGCTAAGAGGGACATTAGGGGCTCCGGGAGGGTCACGGGGAGCATGCTGTGGTCGGTTAAACCCCAGGGTGCATATTCGGATGCACCCCGTGTTCTGGATAGCGTGGTCGGGGTGAGGGCTCCACGGGAATGTGCTGCGTGGTTCTGCGATCAGGATGCTCTCGGGATGCGTATCGTCCCTGGGAGGCGTGTTTTACACATTCGGGGTTGGCAGTGTGCCCCTTCTTGGCCGGGGACCGGATGGGCTTTCGGCCTCTGGTTTTGCTTGGGGCTCGCCTGGCGCCTAAGCACGGTGCGTTTTCGATCCCTCTGCAATCTGTCGGGATGGGGGACATGGGTGCTCTCGGTGTGGGTCCCTCGGTCCATGTGTGAGCTCCATTGGGCGGTGTGGGTCCAGTTTCCCAAGACCGCTTGATAGGCTTACTTCTTGATTGTTTCGTTTGCCCCTGAAGTCCGCTCTGCTGGTCCCCCCTTTGGGATCTGGGGCCTGTGGGGGACCGGGGTCGATATCGCTGGTTTCCTTATTTACTCTGTTGTCGTTTCCTTCCAGGGGCTGGGGTTTTGTGCGTGTGGGGCTGCGGGACCCTGGGGCCTTGCTGCCGAAGGCGGCTGTGGGATCGGTTTTCCGGCTACTGCCGGCTCGCCCCGTCGGGTTATTGTTTCCAGGCTGTGTTTCTGACGGTCCGGTTTGGGTGGCTGTGTGCCTCTGCGTGCGTTGCTCCCGATGTCGCTTATGTGTGGGACCGTCAGTTTTGCATGTCCGCGTTTTGCTGCTGCAGTGTTTTTCTTGGGGTAGTGTTTTGGAGTTTCGGAGTTCCGTGGCCCAGGCATTATCCGTGGGTCGGGATACGTACTGTAGTCTCCTGGATGGTGGGATCGATTCCTGCAAGGGGGACGTCCATTGCCCCTGACTGCGGTTTGGGACGTCATTGGTGGTTGCAGGGCGTTGTGGGTCTGGTATTCTTGGAGCTTCCCCTTTCTGGTGGCATGGTAGGCATGGGGTACCCAGCTCACGGACAAGTGGGTAGTTTTTTCCTTGGGGACCATCGTGGGGTGGGCTGTCTTTGTCGTGTGACAGTATCCTCTACCCCGGTGGTACTCTGGTACTCTGGTTGCCTCGCCTGGCTCGGCGTGGTGTGAGTCTAGGGGCGGCTGGTCCGGGGTTTTTTGTCCGGTTATTCCCATTCGGGTGGAGGTGTCGCGGGGTCGATTTGTAAGGCGGTGGAGGGGTGGTCGCTTGGTCCACTGGTCTGATGAGACTGGTCCGTGGGTTGATCTCTGCGGCGGCGTGGTGGCCCGCTCCAGTAAGGTGGGAGTGATTGGGATGGATGGGAATGTTTCTTTGTGGGTTCCGGGTTTGGACTGCTCATCTACATGTTTGGTTCCATCTATTACGGGTGTTGGGGGCGATTTCTGCGATTGGCTGGGGTCGGCTTCCCGTTCATGTTACGGTCGTCGACTAGTGGGTGGAATTCTTGGATGTTGCGGTGTTGACTTTCTGCACCCTCCTGAGGTAGAGGGAATGCACAGGGTAATGGTTGGGCTCCTTCCATGCTGTAATGGGTTCCAGGATAGTCTGAATTATACTGTTCCGATCGGGGGCAGTGCAGGGTTCCGTCCTTTGCCTGTTTTCATTGGGAGTGCTGTTACGTCCCTTGGATTATTCAGCCTCCTCACCCAGTTTGGTTCTCGGAGATGGGTTTTCGCCCCCGCTTCCATTCGATTGGGGTGTTCTGCTTGGGGCTCGAATTCCTGGATGAGGATGGTGGGGAATTCGGGGGGCATTTATTTTGGTTGGAGGAGGCTACGGACACCGCCAGGCTGGGCGTGCCTGCGCCAATGGTTCAGAGGGCTCTAATGGTGGGAGTCAGGGTGGTGGGTTCCTTGGGTTCGCCTTGCTGGTCTCTGACTGGATTTGTCTCCGCGGTTACGGTCCTCCCCCCCAACCCCCCGGACTGGGGAGGGTGGCGTTTTTTCGTGTGTAATTTGGGCCGGGAGGCAGGGGCGAGTGGTTGGATCTTCCACCTTCGGGAGCGGAGGTTCGGTGGTCTGGCACCAGTTGCGTGAAGGGGGTGTGGCTCCTCCTCCTGCAGGGTCAGCTGTCCCACCTCATGGGTGTACCAAGGGTTTTTTGTCAGTCCTGGGTGGAATGACATGGGTCGGTGATGGTTTCGGACTTGGGTGCTCTTCAATCTGGTCCTGTTACGCATTGTGTTTCTTCCCCGAGGTTCTCAGGGGCCAGGCCGCGCCTATCACCCTTCCTGTTGGCAGTGCGCTCCGCAATGTGAGTGCCCTGGTGCGCTGCCGTCGGTCATCGGACTAGATGGGTTTCTAGGTTTGTTGTGGCCATAACGCGAACAATAATAGAAGATAATAATAATAAACATAAACAAAAAGAACACTTTCAGTTCGCCTTTTGGGTTTGGCCAAATGTGGCCTAATTATCTCGAAGGGAGGGGTGCGCTTGCTGGAGGTCGGACTTGGCCTCTGTTACTCTAGCGCTGCGAGAAGTGGTGGAACAGGCCATGGCTGGTTGTGGTGGGGTCCCCCGCTGATTTTAGGCGTAAAACAGCGGGGTTGTGGCGGGGGTATGTCCTTGCCAATTGAGTTTGAGGTTACGTTTAAGTATATGGAATGAAATGAACAAGTTTTTTAAGGTCTCAAACCTCCCCTGCTCTAAAGGTTAAACTTTAGGTTGCCTGAGGTCTCGTGCCCATCGAGCGTGGATAAGGTCGGCTGATGGCAGGCATTGGTAATATATGATTTTTATGATGAGGGGGGAGGTGAGAGGGAGTGGTGATTAGGAACCACTCCAGGTTTTTAGTGGCAAGGACGGTTGGGTCACTGTATAACACTATGGGTGGAGTTATATATGTATATATGTTAATTTATGCTTATTTATGTCTAATGTTTTGGTCACAGAAAAGAAGAGATTTAATAAATAAAGTGGATAAGGTAATTTAGTTTGTGATAATAAATGCTGTGGCCTGTTTCATCCATACTAAGTGGTCTGTCGTTACTGGGGGGTTTAATGGGGTTCGATTTTGTTCTAGGCTGCATCGCGATTCCCCACTACGTACATACAAGGCCCTGGGGAGATAGCGAAGCTAAGCGGACAAGGGCACATGTAGGAGTGTGGGGATAGATGCATTGGATTGGTTGGGAAGAAGTCTGTGGGTGTGATTATGTTCTGTGTAAGACAGTGTGGGGGAGGTCTTACCTCAGTGCCACTTGGGATTCGGCCCAGAAAACAGCTTCCCTCCCGCCCGCCCTATTAGTATATTTAGTCACAGCTAGCCGGGGGTATGTCCTTGCCAATTGAGTTTGAGGTTACATTTAAGTATATGGAATGAGATGAACAAGTTTTTTAAGGTCTCAAACCTCCCCTGCTCCAAAGGTTAAACTTTAGGTTGCCTGAGGTCTCGTGCCCATCGAGCGTGGATAAGGTCGGCTGATGGCAGGCATTGGAAATATATGATTTTTATGACGAGGGGGGAGGTGAGAGGGAGTGGTGATTAGGAACCACTCCAGGTTTTTATTGGCAAGGACGGTTGGGTCACTGTATAACACTATGGGTGGAGTTATATATGTATATATGTTAATTTATGCTTATTTATGTCTAATGTTTTGGTCACAGAAAAGAAGAGATTTAATAAATAAAGTGGATAAGGTAATTTAGTTTGTGATAATAAATGCTGTGGCCTGTTTCATCCATACTAAGTGGTCTGTCGTTACTGGGGGGTTTAATGGGGTTCAATTTTGTTCTAGGCTGCATCGCGATTCCCCACTACGTACATACATCTTTCCTTCTTCCCTCCGATTTACAAAACACCAATATTAATACAATTCAGAACCAAATGAATGTGGCAGGAAGCACCGTTGCAAATTATTGTTCACTTGCTTTCTTGTGATTGAATTGATAATATGAAGTACTATTCAATAGATAAAAACCCTTGGACAATGTGAGGGTTAATTATGTGACAGTTGATCAGCACTTGCTTGCCAGTCACCACATTGAATAAATAAAAAGGCTATGGGGGTCAATAACACCTCAATATTACTGTAAGGGTGGTTCTAAAGCTGCCTATAGCCCCACCTGCCATGTGGCACAAGGGGGATTATCTACCAGTTGTTAAAGATAGCAGCCATTGCTGCCCTGTCTCTATAAAGACCTAAACTATGGTCTTGGAGTCTGTAAAATAATGGGGGGGACATGTATGTACGTAGTGGGGAATCGTGATGCAGCCTAGAACAAAATCGAACCCCATTCAACCCCCCAATAACGACAGACCACTTAGTATGGATGAAACAGGCCACAGCATTTATTATCACAAACTAAATTACTGCATAACACATCCATAACTTTATTTATTAAATCTCTTATTTTTCTGTAACCAAAATGTTAGACATAAATAAGCATAAATTAACATATATACATATATAACTCCACACATAGTGTTATACAGTGAGCCAACCGTCCTTGCCAATAAACATACAGTGGTTCCTAATCACCACTTCTTCTCACCTCCCCCCTCGTCATAAAAATCATAACTATCCAATGCCCGCCATCAGCCGACCTTATCCACGCTCGATGGGCACGAGACCTCAGGCAACCTAATGTTAACCTTTTGAAGCAGGGGAGGTTGAGACCTTAAAAACGTGTTCATCTCATTCCAGATGACCCCTCAAACTCAATTGGCAAGGAAATAACCCCCGGCTAGCTGTGACTAAATATACCAATAGGGTGGGCGGGAGAGAAGCTGTTTGCTGGCCCGAATCCCAAGTGGCACTGAGGTAAGACCTCCCCCACACTAACTTACACAGAACATAATCGGCCCCACACGCACTTTCCCAACCAATCCCCTGCATCTATCCCCACACTCCTACATGTGCCCTTGTCCGCTTAGCTGCGCTATCTCCCCAGGGCCTTAGACACTTTTCAAATCACTAATCACCGCCTTGCCCACACGCATGGCCAGATTGTGGAGGTTTCTTAAATTAAAAAAAATCACGCGCAGCATTTCATGAGAATTTGTCATTATTTAGAGCCCCCTTGTGCCACTAATGGATGGGGGCTGGGATGGTGGCCACCAGACACACATTTTTATTATTTAAAGCCCCAGCCAGAATGGCCCTATATATATATATATATATATATATATATATAAATAAAAATATTCATATTCAAAGTCTGGCACTCTACCTTAAAGTTGATTCGCTTGCAAAAAAAGCCTCGGTGCTGCAAAGCGTAGGTATATATACAGGACATAGGAAGAGCACTCCAGAGGTCTTATTCAAAGGTATTTATTCGGTGAGAAGATCAATCGACGTTTCGACCATACGGTCTTGATAAAGACCGTATGGTCGAAACGTCGATTGATCTTCTCACCGAATAAATACCTTTGAATAAGACCTCTGGAGTGCTCTTCCTATGTCCTGTATATATATATATATATATATGTAGTAAGGCTTTTTGGCCTGTGTTTGTGGGAGGGGCGTATGACACACCCCTTCCCTACTTAAGGGACACCCCTTACCTGGCTCCATACCTTCGAGGTCAGCGTTGCATCCTGAATCCACTTCCGGTTCACGGACGGCGCCATCTTGCTTTCGGAAACTCCGCGTTTTTCTTCGGTGTCAGCTGTGTCCAGGAACTCCTTACAGGTCTTTCCACGGCCAGCCACGCACAAAAACCCGGTCTTCTTCGCTGATCGAGTCCTCAGGACTTCTCAAACGTAAGTCCGTCGCCCGGATCACTTCCCACGGCGTCGCAATAATTTTCAGCCTTACTTTACGGCCACACGCTTTACGGCCAAAGTCTCAGGCAAATTAACCCTCCGGTTTCCGGAAACCAAGTACTAAGTATGTAGCATTCTTATGCTTTACTTTTTCCCTCCTTTATTTCAGTTTGTTTCTATATGATAAGTTTTTAGTACCTGATAGTAGGATTATTCATTTTTAATGCAGATTATAGTTCATTAAATACCAGTCTGTTTTATATACATATAACGATTATAGCATGTATTTCATAATTTATGATGTCACATTAATTATACCTAGGTTAGGGCTCATGTATTATTAGTTCATGATATTATCCTGGTATACATATACATAGTTTTGCTTGAACAACTTTACTTTTTGTGTACCTTCCATTTACACTTAGGAAATTTGTTTTAAACAAACGTTTTTTTTTTTTTTTCCTCCCTGTTTAAACACACCATGTACACTTTTCATTACATGGCACGTGTCATATGCTGACTTTTCTTTATGTACTCAAATTACATACACAAGAACTCAGATAATTAATCAGGAATAGGTATAATGTATATATATGTGATAAGGTTTTCTCTAATTTATTTGTGTATATTACGTTGTCACTACCATGTACACCCGATTACATGGCACGTACATTTCCTGACCTTTCTGCATATACTCAAACGATATATCGTGTATACAGAACACGGTCCCAACATCTCACACTTTCAGGATTGAATCACACTTTTGGTTTAACCTCTCATACGTCAACTTTTTCTGCACATGGTCAATTTTCATATTTTAACTCATACTCCCTGCACTGATGATTACTACAGTAGCACGGCCATATATATTTTAAATTTGGTCACCATGTATACACATTATACGTAGCCACTACAAGCTAATCCTGCGTTACGGTTTTTCTCCATAACAAATCAGGCGGGGTACTTCCTTACTCTAATTGTTCCCCTTCAACACATACGGTTAATAAAATCAACCACAGCATATCTAGTCTACGTTAGTATCACAGGATCCATTTCTCATACTATCATATCTATTTCTACCCTTTTAGGTTTATCCAGGTTTTCTATACCTTACGCACCATATACGTATACATACTATCAGGTACGTAAGCCTGCTCACGTGTCACATACGTTCTCCCTAAATAGGACATAGAGTACTGGCAAGTTAGGGGTATAGGCCCAAATAGGTATCTCCCCTCTTGGCATACCGCCTATAGTTTAGAGGTCCGCGAGGCCAACACCCCGCCTCAAACGTTTCGGAGGCAAACACCCCTCGAGCCACACGTTAGTTAGCCGCCTCGCAAAGTTCAGAGAGGGCGTCACCTGTCACTCCCTTCCCCTGTTTTTCTTTTATTGTCACCGAGAGGCCTACGAATTCCTGCCACTACATGGGTGGCCTCAATATTCCCTCGCGCCAACGCATAGATAGAGCCTCTCATAGCCACTTGGCAAATAGCAGGACCTCACCTGTCACCAAAGGACAAGATTAATTTTTTCGCCTCACACGGCATAATTAGCCCGCCAGTACATCCCCTGGGTTTCAACACTAACGGTATATTTTCTCATCTAGTATGTCTCAAGAAGGGGTAGAGGATTTCTCCATCCCGAGCACTCCGGCTAGACCAAACTCCCCACCACCGGAAGAAGACATGGCTAGTCCTGCATCATTCAGGTCCTGGACAATCCCTCGCATAACTAGCGAACTCAGGAGGCGACACATTCCTTTCCCCGCTACTGCCAGGAAAGCGGAACTATACAAACTGTTGCACACCTCAACTGATAACTCTGATGCACGGGAAGGGACTAGCCAGTCTAACCCGACAGATATACATGGCATGCTTACATCCCTCATGTCATCCATGGGCAAGGTAAACTCCAGGCTGGAGAAACTGGAATCGGTCACCACAGCCCTTACCTTGGCTGGGTCAGCCACTGTGACCCCTCCGCCACTGGTCGAGTTGCCACTAGTTTCTCCAGCCACCACCTCTGACGAGCAGGAGGTTAACCCTGCCCATATGATACCTGAGCACCTTAAGAAAGACATCCTGGAAGGTAAAGATGTCAACTTAGCTGCACTACTAATTGCCTCCCAGGATGTGGTGGAGCATAAAACTTATGCGTATGAGGATATTTCTGTGGTGGTCAAGTCCAGGGATGCACGCCTAAACAGGAAACTCACCATCCCGGAATTTGTGTTGGCTTTTGGCATCTACCGGGATGTCATATGTGCCGTTTACCCACACAGGCGTGAGGAATTTGACATGTATATGCACAAGCTGGTGGACCTGGGCAATAAATATGGTGGATCGGCATTCTACGATTACCATAGATCTTTTTCTGCAAAAGTGTCAGGCGCCTTCTCACAGTACGGGACAAGGTCCAACTGGAGTAAGATAGACACAGTGATTTTCTGCAGACACTTTGCAGGGCTAAGGACGCCGGCTTGTGCATACTGCTCCTCCATGTCTCATTCGGCAAATTTTTGTCCCACCACTGCTAACGAGCACACCCACGTGCAAGGACCTAGCTCCGCTGGTCCTACGGAGAAAATAGCTAAAGACAAACTGGGTAGACCTATCAAGTTTCTGGGCAAATCCCAGATATGTAATAACTTTAATGTTGGTACATGTAATTACAGCGGTTGTCGTTTATTGCATATATGCTCAAAATGTTTCAGGGCACATGCAAAAATCATGTGTCCCAATAAAATGTATCCCAAACAGTACCTAACGTCTATCAACATATCCCTACTTGCGACATTTCTGTCACAGCATCCATCTACACATTTAGTAGATTTCATAATCTCTGGTCTATCAGAAGGATTCCACACAGGTATCATACATATGCCTTCAGGAATCCTGGAATGTCCAAATCTACAATCCGCCCAACACAACCCTACAGCTGTTGACACACTCATAGCTAAAGAAGTGTCAGAAGGTTTTTTATTGGGACCTTTTCAGTCCCCTCCTTTCACTACATGGAGGACAAACCCTATCGGGGTTGTCACAGGAAAATCTTCCAACAAGCAGAGACTTATTATCGATTTGTCGGCACCACACACCTCTACCACTCCTAGCCTCAACTCCCTAATACCATCGGAGGAATTCTCCCTGCAATATTCCACTATAGACCACGCCATTACGGCTATCTTACAGGCAGGAGTCGGTGCATGGCTCAGTAAGACCGACATAACAAATGCATTCAAACTACTACCAATCCACCCCACACTGTGGCACCTACATGGCATCAAGTGGGAAGGGAACTACTACTTTTTCTCACGACTAACTTTTGGTTCTAAAAGTAGTCCAGCCATATTTGACACATTTGCCGAAATCCTATGCTGGTTACTACTCAATATATCCAGATGCCCTACAGTTATACATTATCTGGACGATTTCCTAATGGTCGAGGAGAATTCTTCCCCTCCCAGTAGCCTCAAAGAAACTGTCAGCCTATTCAACCAGTTGGGGGTCCCAGTCTCCCCTACCAAGACCGAAGGCCCAGATACCATCATCACTTTCCTGGGCATCATGCTAGACTCAGCCAACATGCAAGCTAGCCTACCACGCACCAAGGTAGAAAACATCCTGACAAACATCAACCTCTATATACAACTACGCACTTGCAACCGCAAAGAATTACAATCTTTACTGGGGTCACTCAATTTTGCCATGCGTATTATACCTCAAGGCCGTGCTTTCATATCACGTCTCCTCAGCATGTTCCCACGGTTTCTACATGATGCACACAGATTAACCCTAGATACCCAAGCCACGGCAGACCTTCTCATGTGGAGAAACTTTTTAAACTCCTGGAATGGAAAAAGCATGTTCCTCCCTCAATTGTCTGACACTTCTCCTACTGTTTGGACAGACGCGGCGTCTACCACAGGTTTTGCAGCGATTTTTGGGAACGAATGGCTTTGGGGTAGCTGGCCTTCAGAGGTGCAGGACCTGGAGTGTTTTTTCTCTACCTCAGCTCTTTTCGAGATATATCCCATCGTGGCGGCTGCCGTGGCATGGGGACATCTATGGACAGGTTCATCAGTCAGGTGTTACTCAGACAACCAAGCAACCTGTTCCATTATCAACAAAGGTCGCTCCAACTCCCTTACTATCATGAGATTTTTGAGGAAACTCACTTGGTTGGCAGCATGTCATAATTTTTTCTTGCATTGTGTTCATATTCCAGGTATTTGTAACGAGGCAGCTGATAATTTGTCTCGTTTTAAATTCCAGGCCTTTCATCAACTTCTCCCATCAGCCGCGCTCACAGCCACGGCCACTCCACTGTTCCATCAGCTAACAATGGACTAGACGTTATCATGCAACATTGCAGAACTTTGTCCCAACTAGCTCTATCTACAAATACCAGGAAAACCTACAACAGAGCTTTCAGTTTATTCAAAAGATTCCTTTTGGAACACAACATATTACAACCATTCATCATGACATCTTTTTTAGGTTTTGCCTCTTTTTGCCACATCAAACTCAAACTTTCTTACAACACAATCAAACTATATCTTACAGGCATCCAACATCACATGCTGACCTTACAACCCAACAACTCAAGTTTCATGTCATCATACCACATCAAGAACATCCTTAGGGGTATACAAAGATCCGAACCCCCGCATACAGCACAGAGGCTTCCTATAGATTTTCATATCCTTAAGAAATTATCACAACTACTAGATCTAAAACCCTTCTCCTTCAACACAACTCTAGTCATCAAAACAGCTATTTACGTGGCTTTTTATGGGTTTCTGAGACCTAGAGAGTTTACCGCTATCAATACAACACAATCCACTCACCTACTGCTTCATTCGCACTTAACCAAACACATGGACTATTATATCCTGACACTACCTCATTCCAAAAACAGTCAACACGCTCCACCCGTAGAGGTTAAATACTATCCGACTCACAACAGATGGTGCCCCGTCCAAATACTGGACTCTTATACAGAGAGTCTCAAGGCACCACCATCACAACCACTTTTTGTTCTACGAGGTTCAGTTCTCACTACTACCAACTTCATGACCCACGTTAGGTCATTATTAACACAGCTGGGACCCAAGCCAGCTAACTATTCAGGCCACTCCTTCCGCATAGGAGCGGCCTCCACAGCCTCCAGTGTTAACATACCGGTTCATGTTATCAAGACACTGGGGCGCTGGAAATCATCCGCTTACACACGATACATTCCTAACCCTGTACAAGAAGTAAGAAATGCTTTTCAGAACATGTCTTGTTAAAAGTATGTATATTGGTAGTTTGTATTAAATATTGAAATTTCTATTTTGCCCTCTTTATTTTCAGGCCTACCTCATCGTCGGTTTCGGCACACCACAACCGACTTGCTACTTTTATACCATCCTACACTTATTAGGTCTTATTTCTCTTTGCCATCATGAGCCCTTCACACAAGTAGTAAGGCCTTTTGGCCTGTGTTTGTGGGAGGGGCGTATGACACACCCCTTCCCTACTTAAGGGACACCCCTTACCTGGCTCCATACCTTCGAGGTCAGCGTTGCATCACCCTCCCACCCACACCTCTTTATCAACTCCTTTTTCTTACATTTCTTCTTGGTGGGCCCTCTTTATTTTCAGGCCTACCTCATCGTCGGTTTCGGCACACCACAACCGACTTGCTACTTTTATACCATCCTACACTTATTAGGTCTTATTTCTCTTTGCCATCATGAGCCCTTCACACAAATATATATATATATATATACACCTGATGATTTTTCCACGTTCGATACAGGGCCATTCGGACTTCAGTGAATAACCCTACAAGATTACAATTCAGAAACTAAAGAACAAAATGAAAATGCTAAATTAGGCCTATCAGTGTGCCTCAAATTATACACATATATCATTATGGTAGACTGATAGGAGAATTTTTCCACCAATTGGTTCACAGGTCAAGTGAGATAGAGTAACCAATAGAAGGAAAAATAGAAGCCATAAGAAAATCTAAATTTATGTATATATATAGACTTTTTTAAACTGCTCCTCTTTTTTCCGCTCTGTTGGTAATTTCCTCACCTGATCTGTGATTAAAATCAATATTTAGTGACGGTCTCCTAGCCATTAATCACTTTTTTCCCCCAGCATTTATCGTTTTTGGCCCTAGAATCACAAGTCGAATAGAATGTTAGTATTGCACATTTCGATTGGTCCATATTTTGGGTAGCTTTCAGCGTGAAGTTTGGGCATTCAGAAGAACACCTGATTGTCCCAAAACTAATCTCCCAGTCTATTGTGATGTAATTTTTTTGGCTAAAATAGGCAAAAAAATTTAATTTTTTTGGCTAAAATAGGCACTACTTTTAACGCCTTAAAAATATTCCGTCATGATTTCCTTTTTTCCCAGAAGTTGTGTCCTTAAGGGGTTAAACACTGTAAAAATTGTCTTTGTTTATGACATTTGAAGATATCTATTACTTTTTTTTTTTTAAAGACTGTATTGTAAATATATACTGTTCTTTGTAAAACCAGATAAGTTCATTTTCCCCAGTTAATATTTGTTATAATGTATACTACGACAAAGGTTTTTTTCTTTCGAAATGTTGCATCTGTCACGGCTTACCTTAGTTGGGAGTTCAGTAGGCAGAGATTTATGCTCACCCTTGCAATTAAACACAGGCCAAGGTGGTCAGGTAAGAATTCACCTGGCCTGTGAGTCTGTGCACGGGGGCTGTGCAAGATACTGCTCCAAGTCGCAGTACAGGTAAGGACACAAGCAGGAGAATCGTCAAGGGTAAGCCAAAGTCAGAGGATGCCAAAAGTCAGGATACACGGTAAGAAAGCCAAGGTCAGAGGATGCCAGAAGTCAGGATACACGATGCAAATAAGCTAAGGTCAGGAGCCAACGATCTGGATACACAAAAACAGGAACCTGACAGCAGAACCAGAGTCAATGAACTGACACTGCCCTCAGGGAGAGGCAGTGTGTTATACCTGGCTAATCAGTGATACTTTACAGTTGGACCATGATTGACAGGAGCAGTCACAGGTTAAGTCCAGCCTCCAGTGCTGGAGACTTGGCAAGGATAAGTTTCAGGCCAAACTAAGAACCCAAGTGGATCAGAGGCAGGAACACAGGTTGAGAGCAATAAATCACCCAGGTTCAAATCCCCTGTTGGGCACTTCTGGGGCGACCTTGTCTGGCATGGTGAGAACAGTGACAGTATCATAATAGCTTTGAAAATATTGAATAAAAAAACATTTGATGTAAACTTGTCTTTGGTATCTAAACAAATAGATACGAGTCAAGTGAAAACATCAACTATGCATATGTTTCCATTGCTAAAGGACATATATATTTTCAAGCACCTCGTGGACAAACCTATTATACATTGAATTTCGCTTTAGTAGCAGTACATAGGTTATGGAAATTCAGTTTTCTACGGTATGTATAAAATCTGATTTATCATTTTCATTCGGCATGATACAATGTTCATGTAATGTAAAACACGGATGCGCTGCATTATATATTTATAGCCGTAGTATACTTTTTGTATAGTAAATTAATTTGAAAATATAAATCCAGAGGCTTGCAGAAATGTATGGAAATATGTTTGACCCTGTAAATGGAGAAAACATGAACTTCTTCACGTATGCAACATTAGAGTACAATTGTTCAAAAGGCTGTCAGGTATTTTATATTGTTGTATTGTAGGATATTGGGATGAATAGTGATGGGAAATTTTAGGTAGATTTAGATTAACCCCTTAAAGACGGAGGCAAATGTCCAACTTATGAAACAAAACAAAACCTGTTTTTGTTCCACTTTAACTTAAGGGTTTTTCTTTAAATGTCCCCATACATATTATGCATTATATGTTTTAAAAGACATAATGAGCTTTCGTTTTATATCTTATATGTATACCTAAGACAACATTAAGTATAAATAAAAATGAGGAAAAAAAAATTAAAACACTTTTTCACATTTTTGTTTATGATAATGTTTACACATCAATTGCAACTGACAAATGAGAACTCAAAATAAGCTATTGTATTATTCCTGATTGTTTGTGGGGGTAGGGGGTGGGGATGTTTACTGCATTACTGTTTTTGATTATTTTGATTACGCTTATGTGATGAAGGTAAGGTTCCTGAGGAAGTTCTAATATATGAACAAAACACTTGGGACCGGGCTTATTATTATTTATCTTTATTTTTATGTATTTTTAACTGTTTATTGTCCTAAATTAATGGTTTTATGCTTACTTGGATTCCTGACTTCTTCGATTCCTGGAGTGAGCAACCAGTAGGAGGGAGGGAGAAGGTTCCTTTGGCCACCCATTTTCATCGGGGGAGGCACGCTCGAGGCGATTATTATACCTTATATTTTGTGAGTGCAATTAAGCAGCATGTCACTTTTTCTAACGTTGAGATGATATAACACTATGTATTGTTAATGTATTATTTCGATTGAGCAGCTGTATCCCTTTTTCCACTCACAGGAGAAGTTGATCTACAAGAATATATATATCTTTTTTTTCCTAAACAGTGTCTTTCAATTTCCAATCCCATCATCTTTATTGTTCTGTCCTATTATGATAGTAGAGATCCAGGGTATCCATCCGTGAGTCCATCCATCATCCGCAAATAAAAAGAAACAATCAACGTTTGCATGCCAGGATTGAACTACTATATTTAACCTGTTTTCTTACAAGTTTATTTTCAATGAATAAATTAATTAATTTGGAACTAGCTTTTGATTTTACAATTGTATTTTTGTCTTGTTTACAGTAACTGTATTATGTGTTATGAATGTTATCTGCATTTACGTGATGTCCACATGCATTCTTTGATCATTATTTCAAATAATATAGTAGGAAAAGACTGGAACGCAATCATTTAAATACAAAAGCAATAGAAAAATGTGTGTTTAATACATTCATAAATAATGTTTATAGTAGTGTAGATAAAAACACATTATAAATAATTTACTTTTTTTCTCACAAAAAAACAACAATATAGAATGATTAATATGAACGTAAAATTGGAATATACATAATGCTCTTAAAAAACATGTACTCTGTGTCCTTCACTCTACATAAAAAAATATTTTCTTGCATAGAGATCAAAGAAACCCGAGGATTTATTATGAAAGCTGTGTTTGCACAGCTGTTGAATGTTGCCATAGCCGTCTAGCATTATGCAAACTCCAAAAGCAGATGAGCTTTAATATAGTTTTAACTGTTATAAACAGATATCAGCAAACATCTTCCTGGAAAATATGCATAATGGGAATCCAGTGATTTAGCTAGAAGCAAATGTATTTTAAATGTTTCATTAAGAGGACTAAGAGCTAATTTCCATAAAACGTCAAAGAACAAATTCACATGAAAATAGTGTGGAGGACAAGTTCACATTCAGGTTAAATAGATATAAATATATAAACACACATCGTCCTGGAGAAACCTACTGCAAGTGAATCAATTAGTAAATATACTAAGAACCAAACAGATCTCCTTTTGGTAGAGTGTGTGATACAACAGATGTGTTAGTGAAAAAGATAGGTGTATAACCGCTCTGTACACTAATGTCGATCACCCTTTATTCCACATGCAATAGATATAACAAAGGAATTTGGTATGTAATATATATATATACATTAAGTGGAGCGCTGTAAATGTTGAGGAATTACTTCACAGGGTCTTGATTGGGTCGTATACGTCACATACAGATATGGACGATAAAAATATATAATATAGTGCAGATTGTAAAACACTTGTGCAATTTCAAATCAGGTAGATAAATGGATCACTCACATTTTCCAGAGCCTATATTTTGGCTCTGTAAATTGAACCGGCATGCTTTTTTCTCCTCAACATTTATAGCGCTCCACTTAAGGTATATATATATATATATATATATATTATATACCAAATTCCTTAGTAAATATACTTACCTGAAGTTCATTTTCTTTCTCACCCAACTTAGTACAGGTGCTCATGAAAACTCTTATGTCTATATGGGTTTCTGCATTCCACAATTCTGTGTGAGTATATGTTTGTTATGGGATGCTCATATTCCACTTAAAGACATTCTGACAAGCCCCAAAAAATCAGATTCAGGAACAGTTGAATCAATTTTAATTTTACACATTTGCTAGTAACTTGGCACAATGTATAGGTGAAAAATGCACATCTTGGTGCCTTCTGCTCTTTTCCTGTGGGAAAATGAAGAAAGCTGTTTGCCAATAGTTCGTTGGGTGGTTGGGTGATAACTGTAAAAGCACAACCGCATAAATAAAGAGTCTTATAAATTGGCTTCAAAAAATGTGACTGGGCATTTTATATTAAAAACGCAATTAGAATATTTTTTTTTTTTTAGAATTTGTATAATTACAAAAAGTATTAATTTAAATTTGTGACAAACTACACTGTTTAAGATAATCTGTTATCTTGTCTTAAATGGGTATTAAATTTTCCCTGTGTGTTCTGCATTTATTATGATTGTAGAATAGATCTGTGCTCCTTAAACATGTGTTTATATGTTTATTTAATAGATATTTAATGGGGTGGGGTGTGGGGTCTGACTACCAAGATGGCCGGACACTTTTTCGAGAAGATCCTCTCTATCTGAGATTGTAACCTGCTTAAATCACTTATCTTAATGCTGTAAAAGGTTTAGACATACCAAACACCAGAAAGAACAATACGGGTCCTGAAAACCAATGCTCTGGCTTGTATTCTGCCCATCCGGAACTGCAGCCTACCGAAGCTGGTGGCTTGACGTATGGCAGAGGTGGCTGATGTCCTGGCTATCATCGATGGGCTCAAAGCTCCAGGGGACACATGTGGAGCAGCACCCACACCGCCAACCACACACCTGAGGGGTAGAATTCAGCTTCTGTGGGCTTTTGAACCCACCATTGAAGGAAATCACTGGACATCAGGCACTGACTCCCATACAGGCCTGGGCTAGATGCAGTACCTCGAGTAAAAGTCTGTCCTTGCTGATTGTATCTGAGATCGGCCTGCTCTTGCACGGAATGGAGAGGATGAGGGAAGAATAATTATTTGCACAGAACTGCTTTATCTGTCAGGGCCATCATGTGCCCTAGGCTGACCACAATCAGCAATAAGCAGAAATCTCCCTGATTCATGTGTTTATCTTCTCATATTGCAGAGATTTTTAATGTGTGGTTTGACCAGCGTTAGTATAGCTTTTTTGTTATATTCCTTTTGACCAAGCGTAACTGTTATAGTACTGTGAAACTACTAGCTGACACTAGGTTTAGGATAGCCTATGAAAGGTCATACAATTCCTGTTTGTGTTTTCAATTGTTTATGGGTTCTGCTGGTACCTGCCAGCAAACCGGTGCCGTTTGGATCAACATATCCCAGGACAAGGATTATACCGTCCATGCAAATAACAGCAGAGCTCTAAGTTAGCTCTATTAAATGTGAGTGTATTTTACACAAGTACTTAAGCACTTTACTTTTATACCCCATAATGTGCTGCACTATTATTGTGTCTATTTCTGCTTTTTACAGTGAGGTCAACTGTGTTGAATAACCAAAATCCAATGTATGTATAATAATTGCACAAGAGCTATCCTTTCTTTATCTTCCTTATTCACTAGGTCTGCTTTTTAATACTGTAGCGAGTGCCTATTACCTTTTTATATTTAGTTTGAGAATATTTGCTCTTACACCTAACAGGTTAATTTCAATTTGATATATTCAGTCTCAGACAATTTCTCTGTGTTTGTTTATTATGCAGTTAGAAATGCCATTCTTGCCCTCGGCTAATTGACAATTTCCGCTTACACAGGTACAAGTTTCTACATGCCAGGAAAAAAAAAGGATTTTGTAAAAAACCGACAGTAATTGTTTCTAATATGGACTGCTTCTGATTTGTGACAAAGGTGTATGAATGGCTTCCTGAGAATGATATGTTTTTCTATTAATTCATTTTACTGGCATAATTAATTGTTGGATTACTAGCTTTTTCAGAAATGTGTGATTCTTATTCAAAAATGTATATAATATTTGCTATTCTAATTATCCTGGAATTTGTTTCTTAAAGGGATTCTCTAAACACCAAAACCGGACTGAGAACTGCTGGAGGGCTGATATCCAAAACCTGATTTAGAATATCCGGGCCTTGATGCTGAAAATAAGGGCCGATTTTGTTTACAACATGAACTATTTACCTGCTAGCTCTAATTAAAAAAACAAAAAAAAAATACATGGGTGGACATTGTAAAGTCCCTCTCAACCCCAACCGATGTACAGTGGGTGGACGCTCTAGAAATTAACAGGGGGGGGGGGAATTAACTGTCTCTCCTAACTCTCATCTATAGGCAGTGAGTTGGTGCTATTATTAAATAAATGGGGAAACTTCCAAATGCATCCCATTCCCCACCCATGGCAGCAGGTGAAGGCAATTTTAAAATAAAAAAGGAGGTGGGCATGCCTTTGTCTATCCCCCTAACGCAGTACCAAGGGCTTGATGTATGGTTATTAATGTTATTAAATAGGGCAGAGGACATGATATTGTCCACCTTTGCTAACTCCATCTATATGCTTGCGGCGGGGGACATATTAATGGCAATAGGGGGTTTGACATACTATTGTCAAGCCTTTAATATTAGTGGTTCCTCCCTCTCTCTCCCTGCCTGTGGCTAGGCATCCCCAAGCCACTTGATACTTTCCAAAAAATATATATTTATATACCTACCCCACAAACCATAATAATATTGGGGGGAGGAAAATTAATCTAATACCTGGAAGTAAAATAATTCTTACCTCCAGAAGTCTACTTTTTTCTTAAATCTTCTTTTCCTCTGCCATACAAAAGACCAAACAAAAGCAAAAAAATCCAAACTGGAAAAAAAGCACGGCAAAACAAATTAATATATGTTCCAAAAATAATACATTTTAGCTCTGTATAGGGTCCACACAGACTGAGCTTCAAAGTTGGGACAAACATTTATAAAGGCTTTCACATGCTTTAAAATGTTAGTTAAGCACTCTGGATGTCAAAACTCATTCTCTCATTCCCACACTAGTCTACTGATCTAGTGAGGTGTCAATTTTTCAGTTTCATCATTCACAACAACAACTATTTTGAAATGTCAAGTTTTTGCATGTTTCAAAAAAAGTGACAACACCAAATATAACAAACCATGTCCTTAATTTCATGGTTATTACAACAATAGTAGTAAAAACCTGTATTCCCAATGCTAAAGTGCCCTATTTGCAGATTTCATTTAGATCTCCCCCTCTATTTCCAGGAAAAATTTGAAAAAAAAGGTTTTTACTTAACTTTATTCCATCATATAAAACTGCTATGTTTCATATTACAGCATTAAAATAACAGGACCACTGCACTTAGACCACTTCCTTGAGATGAAGTGTTCTGGGTGACTTTAATTCTTTTCAAATTATTTGAGTTTTTTTGGCAAACTTTTACAATACATTTTTCTAAATATTAAAATTATAATTTAAATATATATATCATATAAAGAATATATCAATACATGAAAAAAAATCTAAATATTAAAATATTTTGTTTTACAAAATGAAAAATAATTTCAAAAGGTTATCCAAAAATAATAAATCAAGGCCTGTGTTAAAGGCAACGTTTTTATTTTCTTCTTTTTAATCAACTTTCTAACCTATAAATTCTGGTGATCCAAAACGTAAAGTCTAAAATCTCAAAAGTAACGTTATTCTGCACCAAGTGTTTCGATGAATATGTGAAGAATACAATACCTGCGATCACTTATTGAAGCTTGGGATCTTCCTTATATCAGACTCTTCTGAAAGAGTCACACAATTAGAGAAGATTCAGACAGTCATCTGGTCGGCTTTCCGAAACATATGTCTTCTCAGTGACTTCTAAATTGGAAGCTAGGGAAAAGTCTCATAGGACAATGTAGATAGGACATTCCATAGGAATGGTGAAGCCCTTGAGAAATCTTGCAGACGAGAACTAGTGATGTGGGAACTAATAAACAAAGACAATAGAAGTTCCTTGCCACAATGCATGTTATACTTTGACATATGTCTTTACTATACAAATCATAAATATTCCAGTAACACATCCAAGGAACTGCACAGTTTTCACACTTAGTCTTTCATTGGATGTCAAAAGGCATGTTCTTATTTGAATGTAATGTCACCTATATACAGACTTTATTTAAGAGAGAGAATAATTGGTGCTCATTTTGATAAAAGGTCAGAAGCTCAATGGCAAATATTATTAAATCTAAATAGTGGATGAAGATAGGCAATCAAGTTATCTGCACTAAAACGTAATAAACTACCAGTACTTAATTCCATCATTTATGTAGATAGCAAGTACAATAAATGGGTAAAGGCTTTAAGAATTTCACGTGTCTCTGTGGTAGCATATAATGGAGTTAATTTTTTAATTGTGTTAAATAAAAAGTTTAATATGAATACACAGACCTGACAAAACTAGGTAAGAGAAAAAATAGAATCCATTCAAATTATCAGACTCTGCTTTTCTAGAGCCCTGGGCTATATTTAAATATTTCACACTCTCTTGAGATTTCATGATCCAGTGGTCTTGACATTTGACCCAGTTTTTATCCCATAGTGTTCTTTAAAGAGTCACTAGTCCTATGCGTTTCTCAAAATAGAATTATGTTATATCTCACTCTTTCAGTTTAAGTAACATTTTCTTTTATTATTTGCTCTTACCTACAAGTGCGTTAACAATAAGCCGCGTTCATTCTAGCACAGACAGTGCTGATTTTTATTTGTTTAGCTAGTGTGTGTAATACTGTAAAGGATTGGATGTTCTTTATGGAATGGTTCTTCTTATAAACATATATTTCAAACAGAATAGCTATTAACATATTACCCACCAGGACAAAAGTTTGTATTCAAGTCAAGATATGGTTATCTAAAAAAATACTTTAAGCAGATTTTTAAGCTGATTTTACACATGCTTTCCTAAAATTTAAAGATGATATACTTTTATTCTTAAAACAGAGATAAAAACAAAATGTTCATATTTCATATTCATAGTTAATGTTACAAACACTCTTTGTGATGTGGGATTATTAAAAAATCCTTATTGTACTTATATTGAATTATTGCACTAACTCCATTTTAACTTTATACTGTGACAATCCTCCATTTTGTCCTCCTAACCTGACTTCTTCAATCCTCCATTTTGTCCTCATAACCTAACTTGTTCATTTTAAAACTACCTTACATGACAGAATTTCCCAGCACATCTAATACAATAGACAAAGACTGTATTTTCTATAAAGACATGATTAACACAAGAATTGCTGACTTTTCCTTAAACTTGCAACATAGTATAATTTGAAGGCCATGAGAACACAGTAGTAATGAAATGTTCTATTCATAAGAGACCTTGCACCTGGCCACGAGGCCTGAGATCACCGACCGTGTAAAATGACGCTCAAGACCCCCTTGTCCCCACCCGTGTCCAGAACAATCCCACCTCTTGGTGGGTGGACACGGGACTAACCACTTAGTTTTCGAGCCAATTAACAATATTGATAGGTGGACACTAATCCCGACACTTAACAATTAATCCAATTAATGATGTTTATTTACTGATATTCTAATAATCAATGATGACGTAAAATGTCTCTTAAAAGGGCCTGCGCGTCCGCTTTTTAATCACTTGCCAATACATTTTCTCGAAGTTATTTTAACCTGAACTTTGTGTGTCAGACTTAATTACTTCAGCGTATATACGCAATTTAATTTTATTGATTTGGACAGGAACAGATAGACATTTAAACATTTTGGTTTACTGCTAAAAAGTACCATAACAACTTGGCGCCCAACGTGGGGCATCGGGCTATGTCCGGCCGGTGAGCCGTCCTAAGGAAGACAAGGGTGGACGGAGGAATCCAGGGGGAAGGAAAGAAGATTGATCACCTCCAGGTACACGGTAGAGACTTCTGCAGAGCCACCGGTATGTTCCGGCCCCTTTGATTGACCCGTCCACGTGTCTGTGACTGCTTCCCGGGAGGACATCAAAGACAGGTAATATCTTGCCCGGTGCCTCGTTACTCACTTGTTTACCTGCATTTTAGTCTATCTGTTGCCTGGGTGTGTTTGACTTGTTTGCCTGTTTCCCCATTTTGAGATAAAGGGGGGGTGGACCTGCAGGGGATTTGCCTGGGGTTCTGTCTTGCTTGTTTTCCCCTTTTTGGGATAAAGGGGGGTGGACCTGAGGGGACTTGCCTGGGTCTTCAGTATATCTGTCTATCTGTTTGTATTTTACCCCTTTTGGGATAAAGGGGGGGTGGACCTGAGGGGATTTGCCTGGGTCTTCTGTTGCCTGTTTTACCCCTTTTAGGAACCACGGTGCTGTGGTTGTAGGGAAAAAGGGGGGTTGACCTGTGGATGTGTTCCTGGGGGTCATCTTTTCCTGTTTAACTCTTTTAGGAGCCTCGTGGCTGGGGCTGTAGGGAAAAAGAGGTGTGTTGGATCTGTGGAGATTGTGTAGACTCATAGTTTCCTGGGGATCCTTCTTGTGTCACTTTGATAGATAGCTAGCTTCTCTGTGCACGTTACTCTGCTTGCAGAGTGGTGGTACCCTCCAGCTTTGAGCGCTGAGCTGGAGCCATTCCAATTTTTTATTTGTGGTGGATGAATTCGGGCAGGCATTGCTGTTTTCATCGCCACGGAGTAGTGAGACTTATAAAGTGGGTTTTTATAGGGGCACTACAAGGGTGAGGGTAGCGCAGACACTATTAGTGGGCTGCTGTGTTGAGGGAGGCTGGCGGAACTCGGACCGGTGTCAGTTGTTTTCCGCGGCTGCAGGTAGTGGAGACACTACGGGGTTGAGGGAGGTGACTTTGGAGTAAGCACACGAGTAAAGGAAAGGAATTACTGTTGATTTTATTTGAACTGTGATGCATGCACTGTATTTCAACTGTATTGTTGTCTTGTTTGTTTAATGAGGAGTCTCATGAACTCCTGTGTCTGTCTCTAAGGATTTTTCCTTGCCTTTCATCTTTTCTACACTTTCTATATTATTATACTATCCACTCCCATTCCTCTTAAAAGAGAAGTGATTGGTCACACACTTCTCACTTCGCTCCAATCCGTGTCTACCACCCCGGGTAGGCGGATTCAGTGACTGGTCTACGTTTTGGGAAGACGCACCTGAGAAAGTCCCACGGTTCTCGGGTGGCAGTCGAGCATTGTAGACGTTCCTGTTCAATTTTCCTTCTCTCTCTCTATATCTAGGACGCTGGTATAGGGGTAAAGGGACTATGGGACAGGATTTAGATAAGCCCAGCAAGGGCTGGTTAGCATGTGATTTAGTAGAGAACAGAGAGGGTGAAGAGATGGTTAAAGGTGTTGAGAAGATTGCAAAAGTATGTAAAATTGCTGTACCGACATGTGGAAGATTGCAACCAGAAAGTTGGCGCAAGTTACTGGCAGAAATGAAAGGCAAGCTTACAGATAATGGTTTATTAAAGACTGCTGAAGCATGGTACAGAGTAGCGAAGGCTATTCAGTTAGAAGGTTGGGTCGAGGAAGAGATAAATCACAAAGGTGTGAAATTGTTTGTGTATCATAAGAATTGTGTTGCTGGGGTTTACCCTCAGCCGGCGCCCCAAAATGGCGCCCAGGGGATGTCTATCCCCAAGGTTCAGTCAGCAATAGGTGATAGCCAGCTGACTATGTTCCCCACTCCCAATCCTCCCGAATCCCATCCCATCACCTCCCCTGTCTGCCCGGTCCTGAATTCTGACGGATCTTTCTTTACCCCTTCCCCTTCTCTAACAGTCCCATCATCCTCATCCATCCCCACGCTCCCTTCCATGCCTAATCCTAACATCTCATCTGCCATTTCCTCCCTGCAATCCCTCTCCATGACTAATCCCCTCCCGTCAGCATCCGCCCAACTAACTACCCCTCCCTCCCTTGCTCCGACTCCTCCTTCTACACCCATCCCTACCAATCCCGTCCTGTCTCCTCCCATAACCAGCTCCGCCCCAGTCCAATATCCTACCTCCTTAAATGTACCTACCCACCCTACTCTTCTGCCCTCCCCTGCCTGGCCCTACCCCTTCCCATATCCCATGGCCCTGCCCTACCCCGGTTACCCTCCCTTTCCCCAAGCCACTCCCCAGGTTCCGGTCATGCCCAGTCCGGCTCAGTCTGCCCCGGAAGTGCCCATATCAAACATGGCCGCCACTTCTTCCCTTAATCCTAATGCAACTCCTTTCCCCGCCTCCAATATGGTGGCCCCCAGTTCAGCCCTGATGCCGGTAATCCCCGGTTACTACCTGTCCCCAGGTTATGACTCGCTAGCCACCCCTGCATCTGGGGCTCTTTCCCAACCCCCGATCCTTTCACCTCACGCGGGCCCTGCACTGCGTAAGAGAGCCAATATCATAGAATTCGATGACGAAGAGGAGGACAGGGTGTCCCATGTCTCATCGGAGGTTGCTGCGGGAGCCTCAGCTCATCGTTCTATCGATGACCCCTTTGGCCACAAGGGTCGGGGAGAACGGGCCCCTCCTAAATATGTTGCTTTCAACCCCACTCAAGCTAGTGCTCTAATGAAATCACTCCCTGACCCAGAAAAGCAGCCTATGCCCTTCTACCGAGGGATAGTTCAAATTCAAAAGACTTATTCCGCCGCATGGCGTGATCTACTGAGCATTTGTGCTATTAAAGCAGGGGATGCATATTGGCCAAGCATGGCCCGACACCTCAGTACAGATCTGCTCAGCAGTGACGTTGATTACCCCTCTGGAGTAACTTTTTGCACCCAATTAAGAGAATGGGCTAAGGACAAACTTGCAGATCAGTGGAAAGGTTTCATGCAAGACTGTATCAAATGTTTACAGATTTGGGGTTTGATCTTACTGATAAGATTCATTCACAAATGCTGTCTGGTGCGTTTGTCCAAGGTGTTAAAGACTCTATACGCAAGGGAATTATTGCTGCCCGCCCAGAATATAAGGTTGTTCCTCTGGATACCCTGCTCTTAGTTGCCAGAGGGTTAGAATCTGCTCAGACCCCAAGAAGACCCACTTCAGCTCCTCTCATGGTCTCCCGCTCTACCCCTGTTCCCAAGGGCGTCCGACCGGAGGATGGCCATTGCTTTAATTGTAAGGCTAAGGGACATTTTAAAAGTGATTGCCCAGAACCCAAGAGAGAGCCAAGAAAGCCATCCAGGCCTGCCCCGGCCCCCAAGGCCGAGAAAGAGGTTCCGATAATTGAGGAACCCGATGATTAGGAAATTGGCAAGCCTGTGTCTGTAACCCTTGTAATGGCAGTGTCTACAGGGGATAAGGGGGGGCCACTTGCCACAGTGACTTTGCCCATTGAAGGCCACCCTACCACATTTCTGGTTGACACAGGTGCAGCCCGTAGTGTTCTGCGAGAACAAGACCTGCCAGACCCATCCTTCCTGTCCAATATTGATGTTTCTTGTGTTGGAGTGGATGGCCAGCCAAGGCATAGCCCTCTAACAACTCCACTTCGAGTTGGCACTAGCCTGCTTGCTCGCTTTGTGGTATCCTCCACATGCCCAATTAACCTGTTAGGTGCTGATGTTCTTTCACGCCTGCAAGCCTCTATCACCTTTACCCCAGACGGTCAGGTAGAAATGTCTACACCCCTATCTGAATCAGACACCTCAGCCTTGTGCTCATTGCCTCTGATGCTGCATTTAGAAAAGCCCCGTGAGAAAGCAGCAGAATTAAGGTCCAATTTCCCAGAGGTATTAAAAACACAGGTGCCCGCCAAGTTATGGTCCTCAGGCCCAGAGGACATAGGTCACCTAAATGTTCCCCCTGTGGTGGTAAAGCTTATCCCAGGAGCTAAGTTACCAAGAAAACCACAATATCCTTTAAAACCAGCACAGGCTGCAGCCATTTCTACCCAGATCAAGGCACTCTTGGAGAAGGGTGCCTTGGTAAAATGTAAATCTGAATGCAATACCCCGCTATTTCCTGTGAAAAAGAAAACTCCAAAAGGTGAGCCAGAGAAGTACAGGATGGTTCAGGATCTCCGTGCCGTCAATGAAGCCACTGTCCTGGACACCCCTCTTGTACCAAATCCCAATACTCTGCTCTCTGGAGTCCCACCATCTGCAAAATTTTTCACAGTCATTGACCTAGCAAATGCCTTTTTCAGTGTCCCACTGGACCCATCCTGCCAATACCTGTTTGCTTTCACCCATGAGATGCAACAGTATACCTGGACTGTCATGCCCCAAGGGGCACAAAATTCACCAAGTCAATTTGCAAAGGCCATGGCCACCATCCTTGACCCATGGCAAGCTGAGCACCCAGAAGTTGTTCTGCTCCAGTATGTGGATGATTTGCTGCTCTGTGGAGATGATATACCCACTACTGAAAAGTGCTCAATTAGTCTTCTTTGTTATTTGGCAGAACAAGGATGCAAAGCTTCGCTCATCAAGCTACAGTTCTGCCAACCCTCAGTAATTTTCCTTGGACATTGCCTATCTCAAGGTACCAGACATCTTACTCGGGACCGGGTAAGAGCTGTACTGGATATTCCAACTCCAAGGACTTCAAAATCTCTCCATGCCTTCCTAGGCCTCATTTCCTACTGCAGAGCATGGATCCCAGAAGCCTCCCTGCTCATGCAACCTCTCTATGACGCACTTAAGTCTGACCCTTTCTGTTTGACTAATGAAGCTCTGGACAATTTCAATGCTCTCAAACGTGCCATTGCTTCTGCTCCTGCCTTGGGCCTACCTGACTACTCCAAACCTTTCAAATTATTTGTCTCTGAAAGACAAGGCCACGCAACAGGAGTTCTCACCCAAACTAATGACTTAAGAGGCCGCCAGAGGCCTATTGGATATTTCTCATGTCAACTGGACATTGTGGCCAGAGGGACTCCTTCCTGTCTCAGGGCTGTTTTTGCTGCAAGAGAGCTCATAGAAAGAACCTCAGACCTGGTCCTTGGCCACCCTCTGGTTGTTTTGGCCCCTCATGACATTTCTGCCATCATCAACCAAGTCCAGCTCAAGCACGTGTCTCCAGCCAGACACCTACGCCTCCAGTGCCATCTTCTTCTACCTGACAACATTTCCATCCAAAGATGTCAAGTTCTTAACCCATCCACTCTTCTTCCACTCCCTGAGGGGGGTATCTATTATGGATTTATCACGGATGAAACCTACATTTACCTACTTTGTGGATGTATCAAGAAAGTCATGCATCCACATTTGAAATTTTATGAAGATGAGAAGCCTCTCTGTGAAGGCCCAGATTACGCCTTCTGTACCATGTGGTACAAACCAAACATTACTCCCGAACCTTGCTATGAAGATGGGCTTTACCACTGGACTGATGTGAAGCTCACTGCTCAAGATTTCTATTGTGACTCTGAAGGCAATAGCATGGTCTTGGTCCAACTACCTCAACAACTTAACTACCTCTACCGCCATTGGGATACTGCTATCCCACATATTCCTGTTACCAAATTGAAGACAAGGTCATGGAATGATCTTGGGCCCATGGCAAAGTTATGGGCCACCATGGATGAAGAACAGCTACAGCAAAATGGTATTGTCAAATACCCAACAACTGACCTTCTGGAAGTATGGCCACGCCACTTCCTAGAAAAAGAATTTCAAGATCTGGTCATAGTGAATGATTATGACCCCGAAACACCTCATGACTGCTTTGAACAGATGAAAATGGAGACAGTGCACCTACCAACTGTGCATGAGAATCCATTACTAGATCCCGATTTTACCCTGTTTGTGGACGGCTCAAGATATGCTGATGAAGAAGGAAGATATCATACAGGATATGCCGTAACCACAACAGATGAAGTTATCAAATCATCATCCTTACCGCCAGCAATGTCTGCGCAAGAAGCTGAATTACAGGCTCTGACTTCAGCATGCAAAATTTCCGAAGGAAAACGTGCCAACATCTATACAGATTCAAGATATGCTCTGGGCGTGGCACATGACTTCGGCCTAATTTGGAAGACAAGAGGATTTCTTACCACCGCCGGTACACCAGTCAAGCATAGTACTGCAATCAAGGAGCTAATGGATGCCCTCCTACTCCCTAAAGAAGTGGCCGTTTTGAAGGTAAAGGCCCATGGGAAATTGGATACAGATGAAGCAAAGGGCAACCATTTGGCTGATCAGGCTGCTAAGCTAGCGGCCAGGGATCTGCAGGAAGTGGATGAAGAAGTGTCCGGACAAGAAGAAGAAGAAGTCCCTATTTTTGCTCTGCAAACTCTTCCTACTGATTTGCGAATTTTGCGAGAACAGCAAGCTGCAGTCACTCCTGAAGAAATCCAGAAATGGAAAAAGAAAGGAGCTGTCCAAAAGGACGGAGTATATTACAACAACTTCAAATTTTGTCTTCCAAAAAATTTATATCCAGCAGTTGTCCAATGGGCACATGGGCCTGCACACCTGTCAAAGGAATTGATGGCCGCCCTCATACAGAAGTATTATGAAGCACCCGGAATCACAACATTGATCAGCAGCTTCTGTAAGGCCTGTGTCATTTGTGCAAAATGCAATCCAGGAAGACCAATCAAGGTGCCTGCGAAACACCTGGCAAAGCCCATGTACCCCTTCCAGCGAATTCAAATTGACCACATCCAAATGCCCAAGAGTGGGCCCCATGAATATGCACTAGTCATAGTGGACATGTTCTCAGGATGGCCAGAGGCCTACCCAGTGGCCAATATCACTGCAAAAACAACCGCAAGACGCCTACTTACAGAGATAGTATGTAGGTTCGGACTCCCAGAAGTCATTGAAAGTGATCAAGGCCCAGCCTTTACAGCAACAGTGACTAAAGAAATTTGGACTGCTCTAGGGGTGACCCTAGCCTTCCACACCCCTTACCACCCACAAAGTAGTGGTAAAGTAGAGCGCATGAATGGCACTCTAAAAGCCAGAATGTTAAAAATGTCACAAGAAACGAAAATGCCCTGGCCAGAAAGCCTGTCAATAGCTTTATTTAGTGTTAGGCACACACCTAGAGGGAAGCATTCACTGTCCCCATATGAGATTCTATTTGGGACAGCACCCAGACTAGGTTGTTATTATCCGCAGCAGTTACAGCTCCAATCAGATGTTTTAGTAGATTATGTAACTGAACTTGCAAGTGCCTTGAACAAAATACATGCCCAAGTTTTCTCTTCAATTCCAGATCCCGAATTGGATACAGGTACCCATAACCTGCTTCCCGGAGATTGGGTTCTGGTCAAGAAATTTGTGCGGAAAAATACCCTGGAACCAAGATTTGACGGTCCATTCCAAGTTCTCCTGATTACCGCAACCTCCGTCAAATTGGCCGGTAGGCCAAATTGGATCCACGCTTCCCACTGCAAGAAATCTCCAGCCCCCGAGAAAGCAGATACCGCACAAGCATGTACCTCTGGTACACCTTCTCCTTAATTGGCCTCATAAAGGCCCAGCAAGTAGCCATCACCAAAGATATTAGTGGGTATACCTTCTGGTACAATTCATCGTGCACCAATGTGGCTACTTACACCTTTGACTATTGTGATATTGTAGAATGCCCGTTCCCCACATCACAAATCCAGAGTATCTACAGAGATATCCCTCATTCAAAAGACCCATATGTTTGTGTAGTTGACAAACAATGGGGGCACAATTGTAACCATTGGGGGGCGGCGTGATGGAATGCCGGGCCTGCCTGGGGTTACAAACCAAAAAGTGCCTTATCTAAAGTAGATGATCAAGGTAGATCCCTTCTCCAGAGAATGACTTTGAGAAAGCCTGGGGGGGTACACCAATGAAATTAATCCTTAACATTGAGCATCCAAGCCCAACGGATGCAGACCAGTATGTGATGGGAATGTATTGGAAAAAGGGTTCCTACCGTAAATTAGGGCATTTCTTCCTAAAAGATATGTGCAACTCTTCTGAGTGGCAAGGGGCCACCCATATGGTCCCTAACCCATTAAAACCTCATATCCAGACCTTTCAAGACATGATGGCCATTGCTAACCCCACCTTTGAAGATACCATGGCCGCTGAAACAGGTTTTAATGATGTAAATTTATGGTTAGAATGAATGAAATATAATGCTAATAAGCATAATAAGACTGCATGCTATGTGTGTGGCGGAGCCCGGCCTCACCTGGGTACTGTACCTCTAATCCTGCCAGTAGATGTAGAGGAATGTGTTTTAAGCCTTTTTGCCTATCACTATGATTTTAACAGGTCCATATGTATTGCATGGACAAAGGAGTATCCTCTCCTAACAAAGGATGTCAAACCCCCAGATGGTATTACCGTGTATAAAGGTAATTACACTTGTTATGCTAATTATGATGGAATTGGTAAATTCTTGGGTAACTTCTCTAAGGGGTATTGTGCTACCTACAGGAGTGTCTCTATGAACTTGTTGCAGTTTCACACCAGGTCATTAGGGGACATCTACTGGTTGTGTGGGGATTTACAGCTAAGATCCAGAATGGACAAGGAGTGGTGGGGGGAGTGTACTTTGGCTAAAGCCATTATACCTATACATATCATCTCTGACACACACCTCGTCACCCATGAGTCCAGGCACACTAAGGTTAAGCGTGACGCCCCAGTGAAAGGAAGTTTTGATCCTCATGTGTATATTGATGCCATTGGAGTGCCTAGGGGGGTGCCCAATGAGTTTAAAGCAAGAGATGAAGTTGCTGCAGGATTTGAATCACTTTTTGCCATAGTTACCACAAACAAGAATTTAAATTGGATAAATTACATTTATTATAATCAACAGCGTTTTGTTAATTATACCAGAGACGCCCTCCAGGGATTGGCCGAACAGTTGCAGGCCACATCCCAAATGGCTTTTCAGAATAGAATGGCCCTAGATATGATCTTAGCCGAAAAAGGAGGGGTTTGTAAAATTTTGCCCGACACCATGACATGTTGTACCTATATCCCAGAAAACACAGGCCCTAATGGTAAAGTTACATTAGCCATAGAGAAATTAAATGACCTGTCTGAAGAGTTAAAAAGGAATTCTGGGATAAAAGATCCCTGGGAAAGATGGTTTGGTTGGATGACAGGATGGCAAAAGGCTTTAATGCATATTGGTATGGCTATACTAATTTTTCTTTTTATCTTTGCTCTTCTCTTTTGTTGTATCCTCCCATGTCTGAGAAAATCCCTCATGAAGACTGTTGACCAAGCGGCACCCACTTTCACCCATCTCGAAGTTGATGACCAAGATTTCCAAGACATCAACTCACCCTGTCTGCCGCTGCAAACAATCCCTTTTGTTGATAAAGTGCAGGAATTCTAGGAAGGGACTAGCTTAGGGACAGCATCTGTCAGTGAATGGTAAAGGCCCCGTGTGGAGAAGTGGTGGGTTAGCTGCCATGGGACACCCATGGGTGTGAAGTGTTCGAGAGCCATACTGACGGATGAGTTAGCCTATCAGGGTCAGATCTAGGGACAGTCTTGCACTTTGCATTAACACCTAGCTAGCGGCCACGGGGTTTCTGTGCCTTTGGGTTAACACGTCTTCCTGGTACTAACTTAATAAAGTTTTATCTCTTAGAATCTAACATTTCATAGGGGGGACTGATGTGGGATTATTAAAAAATCCTTATTGTACTTGTATTGAATTATTGCACTAACTCCATTTTAACTTTATACTGTGACAATCCTCCATTTTGTCCTCCTAACCTGACTTCTTCAATCCTCCATTTTGTCCTCATAACCTAACTTGTTCATTTTAAAACTACCTTACATGACAGAATTTCCCAGCACATCTAATACAATAGACAAAGACTGTATTTTCTATAAAGACATGATTAACACAAGAATTGCTGACTTTTCCTTAAACTTGCAACATAGTATAATTTGAAGGCCATGAGAACACAGTAGTAATGAAATGTTCTATTCATAAGAGACCTTGCACCTGGCCACGAGGCCTGAGATCACCGACCGTGTAAAATGACGCTCAAGACCCCCTTGTCCCCACCCGTGTCCAGAACAATCCCACCTCTTGGTGGGTGGACACGGGACTAACCACTTAGTTTTCGAGCCAATTAACAATATTGATAGGTGGACACTAATCCCGACACTTAACAATTAATCCAATTAATGATGTTTATTTACTGATATTCTAATAATCAATGATGACGTAAAATGTCTCTTAAAAGGGCCTGCGCGTCCGCTTTTTAATCACTTGCCAATACATTTTCTCGAAGTTATTTTAACCTGAACTTTGTGTGTCAGACTTAATTACTTCAGCGTATATACGCAATTTAATTTTATTGATTTGGACAGGAACAGATAGACATTTAAACATTTTGGTTTACTGCTAAAAAGTACCATAACACTTTGCATATCACTTTAATTGTCCTAGTGCAAGTTAAAGGTCGGTGTTCACAGATTTTTTATCTTTCAAATAATCATAATAAGCAGAATATAAGATTTTGGTAGCTGAATAGACAAGACATAGCTGGTGAAAGTGGCAAATCAAAAAGAGAATACCAACATATGTTAGGAAACAAACATAATAAGCAATGTAGATAAATTAATAATACTGTTAAACCATGTACAGAATCCTCTTGATTGTGGTGTTTTAAACATATCGAAAGCAAAAATAGTCTGTATGCAGCAATATGTTTTGTGATAAAGAAACAAATAGTGATAATGATATTCAACTCACATTTATTTGAGGAGCTCTGTGTTCATAAAAGATAACTTATTTACAATACCCACTTATGAATATGTGAGAGGTCATTTGCATAATATTCACTTTGTGCTTGAAAATGCACATTATGATGATCGGTAGAAACTGAAATTCTAAGAAAGACAATTAGTGCTGTTTTGTGTTCACATTTAGTGCATGAATTAAGCAAGAGGTATAGCCAAACTCACCCTTTATAGAGCAACCCTTGCTTCTATATGCAGATATAAGTACATCACTGTAGATTTGACGTAGTAAAGTTTTACTAGTGTAGAAATAGATATAGGTAGTAAAAGCACAAATTATAAAAGACAAAAGCAGCACATTACAAATGCGGCTCCCCCTGAAAATGTACAAATAATTAATATGAAATGAACCCCTTAAGGACCAAACTTCTGGAATAAAAGGGAATTGTGACATGTCACACATGTCATGTGTCCTTAAGGGGTTAAAGGGACACTATTGTCATCAGAACAACTACAGCTTATTGTAGTTGTTCTGGTGAGTATAATCAGTTCCTCCAGGCATTTTCAGAGAAAAGGCAGTGTTTGTATTGCTCCCTAGGGTCACCTTTCAGTGGCAGTCATTTAGACAGCCACTAGAGGTGCTTCCTGTGTCAGTGCTGCACAACATGCAGCACTGACGTTCAGTGTCTCCACGCTCTGTATGGAGACACTGAACATTCCTCATAGAGATGCATTGAGTCAATGCATCTCTATGATGAGATGCTGATTGGCCAGGACAGTGTTTGGCTCCACCCCCGATCATGCTCATTGGCTGACATTCTCGGAAATGTCTATATCAGGCAATCCAATGCCCTATGGAAAAGCATTGGATTGGCTGAGATAATTAATTCTGATTATGTCAGCAAGGAGGTCGATCGGGGGCGGAGCCAGCATAGGTGGTGGATCTCACCGAATTCCAACTTTATCTTATGAATGAATTCCATTCTATTTCAGCTCAAGGTTGATGTCACTGAATCCCAACTTTATCCTGTGAATTAATTCCATTCTATATCAGCTCAAAGTTGATGTCACTGAATCCAAACTATATCTGTGTGAATGAATCTCCATGCTGTATTGACTCAGGGTGTACCTCATTAAATCCAAACCTTAATCTATGAAGGAACCTAATCCTGTATTAAGTCAAGATGCATCATCCTAAACTCCACCAGTTACTCTAAAAATTAACTCTGCAAGTGTTTACAGCCCACAACATTTTTTATATGGTTCTCTTTAAATTCTACAAGCTGCAGTTTAAATGTATTGTCTGCCCACTAGTACAGTGAGGGAAAAAAGTATTTGAACCCCTGCTGATTTTGAACGTTTGCTCACTGACAAAGAAATGATCAGTCTATAATTTTAATGGTAGGTGTATTTTAACAGTGAGAGACAGAATAACAAAAAAATCAAGAAAAACACACGTCAAAAAAGTTATAAATTGATTTTCATGTCAGTGAGTGAAATAAGTATGTAACCCTTTCGACTCAGATGGTCAGATGTTTCTTGTAATTGGCACACAGGTTTGCACACATCTCAGGAGGGATTTTGTCTCACTCCTCTTTGCTGATCCTTTCCAAGTCATTAAGGTTTCGAGGCTGACATTTGGCAACTTGAACCTTCAGCTCCCTCCACAGATTTTCTATGGGATTAGGGTCTGGAGACTGGCTAGGCCACTCCAGGACCTTTATGTGCTTCTTCTTGAGCAACTCCTTTGTTGTCTTGGCTGTGTGTTTTGGGTCATTGTCATGCTGGAATACCCATCCACGACATATTGTCAATGCACTGTCTGATGGAAGGAGGTTCTCAACCAAGATTTGACGGTACACGGCCCCGTCCATTGTCCCTGTGATGCGGTGCAAGTGTACTGTCCCCTTAGCCAAAAAACACTCCCAAAGCATAATGTTTTCAGGGGGACCTTGCGGGCGCTACAGCATTTCAGTCCTTCACGGCATAGTGTGTTACCAATTGTTTTCTTGGTAACTATGGTCCCAGCTACCTTGAGACCATTAACAAGATCCTACTGTGTAGTTATGGGCTGATTCCTCACCGTTATCATGATCATTGAAACTCCCCAAGGTGAGATCTTGCATGGCGCACCAGACCGAGTGAGACTGACAGTTATTTTGTGTTTCTTCCATTTGCGAATAATCGCACCAACTGTTGTCACCTTCTCACCAAGCTGCTTGGCGATGATCTTGTAGCCCATTCCAGCCATGTGTAGGTCTACAATCTTGTCCCTGACATCCTTGGACAGTTCTTTGGTCTTGGCCAGTGTGGAGAGTTTGGAATCTGATTGAGTGATTGCTTCTGTGGACAGGTGGCTTTTATACCGGTAACGAGCTGAGATTAGGAGCACTTCCTTTAAGACAGTGCTCCTAATCTCAGCTCGTTACCTGCATAAAAGACAACTGGGAGCCAGAAATCTTGCTGATTGATAGGGATCAAATACTTATTTTACACATTGCAAATCATGCAAATCAATTTATAACTTTTTTTTGCCATGTGTTTTTCTGGATTTTTTTTAAATTCTGTCTCTCACTGTTAAAATACACCTACCATTAAAATTATAGACTGATCATTTCTTTGTCAGTGGACAAACGTTCAAAATCAGCAGGGGATCAAATACTTTTTCCCCTCACTGTATATTAATCTTCACTATCTCCTTCAAATAGTTGCAAGCGAATACTGAGAAATAGGCAAAAAAAACAACTTTCTGTACAGTCATTTCTCATTCAGGACTCAAACGACTTTTAGATTTATTGTGCCATTATATATATAGAGAACTTGCACATATCATAGCAAAGAAAATTAAAATACCAAGTATGTTGTACTGTATAGTAGAATCTTCCCAGAATTCTTGACTCTACTAAAGCAAACCAAAGCAACAAAAAATAATTTTAAATAAAATGAGAATCTATATCACAGATGGTGAATAATATGTTTTGTTCCACTAAAAACATATGTTTGTTAAATATCAATATGGACAAATTGGATAGGTCTTTGATCCTAGAAAAGTAATTTAAAAGGACAATCTAAGCACCAAAACAACTTTAGCTTAATGATTTCCCTGTTGTCTCTTTCTGCATTGTAGGATTTAGATCACATTAGATCACTTTGCTTATGCACTCCTAGTCGCACATTCTATGGTGGTGACTTGCACAGCCTTCACACACACATCCTGAAAAGGAGTCAAATTTTGTAGCTTCCTTTATTGAACATTGTATTTAATTTATAATTTGTTATATCCTGCTCTGTTAATGGCCTTCTAGAGCCTGTGTATAAATAAAGTTAATTTAACAGAGCAGGAGATAAAAAAAAAATTGTAAAGTAAACACACTGTGTTGTAAGATCTGATTGAAAATAACTTTTTTTTAAAATGAAGACTGTGTAAGTTACAGTCATTGGAGGTGTGGCTAGTGCTGCATAAGCAATATAATGTTTCCAGATGTTGGAAAATTCTGCAGTTAGACTGCAGGGGCCTGATCTAAACACCAAAAGTAGTTCATTAAGCTAAAGTTGTTAGAGTATTCCTTTAAACTAGCCAATCAAAAACCACGACTAGGCAAACATATGTGACATAAAATGCTGAATAAATAGAGCCAGGTTAGTTGGCAAAGGCAGAAGAAAGATGTGAGCAAGTGAGCGTAGGAGGACTGACTGACTGACTGACATGACTGCTAACCCAAGCTGGCCCCACAGGAACTGCTTGCTATAAAAATATCAAATGTGTACATGGACATATTGTAGTTTATATTTCTTTGTTAGGTATATAGTTACGTGCTGTTTGCATTGTTATTAAGGCCTGCATATTTTACATAATAATTATGAGCAAGTGTTCTTGTCTGTGATATACTGTTGTCATATTAAATTTCAATTTAAGTCGAGCTGCTTATTGTGAATACATCCTCAAAATGCATTACTATAATTAAATATGTAATCAAGGGTACTTCTTGTGTTAAATATATAAATCAAACAGCACTCCATTGTCTGGATAAGTGTCATATTTAAGATATGCAAATAAGCATATATACATATATATATTGTATGTTGTGCGTGTGTGTATATATATATATATATATATATATATATATATATATATATACACACACGCACAACATACAAAATACACAATCCAGGGCACTCGCTTATTCACTAAACAATGATTTAAAATCTCACAGATTGTAATAGTTTTATTTAAAAACACCTCACATAGGCAAAAAAATAATGGGGGTTTAGTTACATTATATGATCATGTATTGCATAAGCCTGCCACAACGTCAATGTACCACTTTCTTGGCAGGTCCTACTCTAACAGCCTAATGCATGCTCTTATGAGATCAATCCACTTAAATAAATAGGAGTCCAGGCCAACTCCTTGGTTTTGCACCCCTTCCTGTCACAGGTGCCTCATTCCAGGATCCTATTTAGCCTTGACTTGCAGAGAGTCCCAGTAGGACCTGCCAAGAATAGGGTACATTGTATGTATTTTGTATGTTTTATATATTGGCCTCAGCGGTACCCTATTATGTATGCATGTGCAGGTGAGTGCAGCCATCTTGGTTTCATTTATATATTTAGGAGTCAAGGCCAACTCCTTGGTTTTGCACCCCTCCCTGTCACATGTGCCTCATTCCAGGATCCTATTTAGCCTTGACTTGCAGAGAGTCCCAGTAGGACCTGCCAAGAATAGGGTACATTGTATATATTTTGTATGTTTTATATATTGGCCTCAGCGGTACCCTATTATGTATGCATGTGCAGGTGAGTGCAGCCATCTTGGTTTCATTTATATATTTAGGAGTCAAGGCCAACTCCTTGGTTTTGCACCCCTCCCTGTCACAGGTGCCTCATTCCAGGATCCTATTTAGCCTTGACTTGCAGAGAGTCCCCGGAGGAAATATTTCCAAGTAAGTGGGAAACAACAATGCTTGTTGTTGAGACATGTTTGGATAATCAAGTAATGTGTATACCCTTATAACGTACTGATTACTAGCTAATGCCAAGAGGCAAAACAATTAGACTTGGTTGGTGACGGGTGAGGCCCTGCTAGATGCCAAGTGACTTGAGAGGCTCTATCTATGCGTTGGCACGAAGGGATTTCGTGGCCACCGAACATTGTGGTAGGGTGTCGGCCTCTCTGGACTTTTAAAGCATAAGATAGAATGGGAGTGACAGGCGAGGCTCTCTCTATGCCACCATGCAAAGCGACTAGCTTTGAATTTGGCCCATGGGTGTAGTACCTCTGAGTATGAGGATGGGTGTTGGCCTTGCGGGACCACTAACCTGAGGCGTAGAGGCCTGTGAAATTATTACCTATTGGTGCCCTGTCAGCCAGTAACAAAGCTAACTAAGGGGAGAAGGGTATGGTAGCATAGAAGTACATGTAGATTGACGTACCTGAGAAAAGTAAAACAGTAATGCGGTTCAACATAAGGTTTAACAAGATAGTTGTAGGAGATGTGGTATGTGACGTAAAATTATAGATATTACGTTATACCTACAGGATAAGTAGTGCAGTTAGTTTCAACCATAAGTGGAAGGTTACTGTAAATAGTAGATACCTTGATGGAACTAACGTACGTGCGAATTGTAAGGCCAGTTCGTGGACCCAATTGAATTAATTTATGACAGACCTACCTAACTAGTGTAGATATGCCCTCTAACCTGAGCACCCTGTAATCTGTAAAAAAAAAAAAAATCATAGCACGAGTAATGCCCTTGATACAATTATCCTATAACCTACAACTCAATTGTGAAAGAAAATGGATACAAGTGAAAGCAGTAGTCCTAAATGATGAATCTAATGGGATGATGAAACATACGAGAAGTATGTACGTGGCCCCTGTAACATATTATACACATTATTAATGTCGTCTGAGCCCCTATGTGGCCAATGACCTGGGACCTCCTTGAGGGTAGAAACAGATTCAAGATAAAACAGTAGTCCTGTTAAGGAACATAACACGTGGTAATAAAAGGCAACTTTACACTTGAGGCAACTATAAACTTGAGTAGCATTGAAGTAAGCAGTTTGGTAAGCTACCAGCAGGTGATTTAGTATAAGGAGCCTAACCTTAGTAATGAATAATATACACCAAGTGGAGAATTTAGGTAGTGTACTATACTGAACTAGCGTCTCATCACTAGTTAAGTGTCCAAGACCCGGACTACCCTGAATATGGAAACGAATACAAGCAACAGTATTCCTATTCAAAATGTAATAGTAGTAACATAGGTGCAAAGAGCATAGAACATACTGTTTTACCCCTGTGAAGCAGTATGCAAATTTAGCCTGTAGGAATACCCCAGGTGGGCATTAGAGACATAATGAGTGACATCTTCATGTGGCAATCACGTTTATTTAAGTGAACATATAAGGGGAATAACGATCCATGTAATGGATAGTGAAATTGCGACCCAAAAAAGAATGAGGGGGACCACTGCAAGAAAGATAATTCCTAGCATGGGCAGGCCCGGACTGGCCATCGGGCACACCGGGCAAATGCCCGGTGGGCCGCGGTGGCCAGGGGCCGAGGCCGGCAGGGAAAGGTCCCAGGATCTCCCCTGCCGGTCTATGCAGGGCCGGCACTATCCGAGCGCCGGCCCCGCTGTGTGCCATGGCGGGCCAGTGAGGAGATCAGAGATCTCCCTCACTGGCCCACTTAAATAGACCTGCGGCTGGGGAGGGAGAGAGAGGACCCGGCGGAGCTCTTTCTTGCAGCTCCGCCGGGTTCCTCTCACGAGATCGGGAGCGTTGCTATGGCAACGCCCCCGATCTCGCGACACTCACCACTGGATCACCAGGGATCGTGTGCGACTGCCGGTCCCCCCCCTCCCAGGTACCACCATGCCTGTCCCCCCCTCCCAGGCTAAAGGTAAGAAGGGAGGGGGGGATTTAATGCATTCTTAGTTTTTTTTATTTGTTTATATACCCCCCTAGTTTTTTTATTTGTTTATATAACCCCCTAGTTTTTTATTTGTTTATTACCCCCTAGTTTTTTATTTGTTTATTTACCCCCCTAGTTTTTTTTATTTTATTTACCCCCCTTAGTTTTATTATTTGTTTATTTACCCCCCTAGTTTTTTTATTTGTTTATTTACCCCCCCTTAGTTTTTTATTTCTTTATTTACCCCCACCTAGTTTTTTATTTGTTTATTTACCCCCCTAGTTTTTTTATTTGTTTATTTACCCCCCTTAGTTTTATTATTTGTTTATTTACCCCCTTAGTTTTATTATTTGTTTATTTACCCCCGCTCCCCCGGTTTTATTATTTGTGTATTTACCCCCCTTCGTTTTTTATTTGTTTATTTACCCACACAACATTTACACACAGCACTCTCACACACATCACACTCAGCACTCTCACACACATCACACTCAGCACTCTCACACACATCATACACAGTACTCTCACACACAGCACACTCACACACAGCACTCTCACACACATCACACATCATACACAGCACTCTCACACTCAGCACTCTCACACTCTCACACACAACACTATCACACTCAGCACTCACAACACTATCACACTCAGCACTCACAACACTATCACACTCAGCACTCACACACATCACACTCAGCACTCTCACACACATCACACTCAGCACTCACACACATCACACACAACACTCTCACACACATCACACAAAACACTCTCACACACAACACTCTCACACACATCATACACAGCACCCACACACACATCATACACCGCACCCACACACACACATCATACACCGCACCCACACACACACATCACACACAGCACTCTCACACAAATCAATCACACACAGCACTCTCACACAAATCAATCACACACAGCACCCTCACACAAATCAATCACACACAGCACCCTCACACACACAACACACACACCACATCCATCACACACACATACTGCACCCCTCACATACACACACAACCCCCCCCCCTGATACACTGCATCACACACATACACAATACTTCCAAACATATTTATATAATATAGCACCCCTCACACACATACTGCACCCCTAAACACATTACATTCCAGACACACACTACATCCTTTACCCAACTCTGGATCATCTACACACATACACACACTAGATCCCTATATACACTCTGAATCCGTTATATACGCACACTCACTAGATCTCCTATACACATTCTGGGTCCTTCAAACACACACTAGACTATATATATATATAGATATATATATATATATATATATATACACATATACACACACACTCTGGATCCCCTATACACACACCAGATTCCTTGTAAGCAAACACATACTACACCCCTAAACACACACTCTCTACAAACACTACATCACCTATAGATAAAAAAATATATATTTATATATATATATATATATATTTCCCATCTATTTATTCCTTGGCGCAACCTTTCTCTTTCTGTACTGTTTATTCCTTATATAGAGGGTTAGAGGGTTACCCTCTATAAGGTTGCTGCCTGTTCATTATAATTTTAGCGCTAACCTACCACCTTTTTTCTGGACTACATCACCTATACACACACACACACTATAGCCTGTATGCACACACTTGCTACATTCCCCTATACACACATTCTCTACAGCCCCTAGCCACATTTGCATTACATTACACCACAAACACAACACACCTAAAACCAACCTTATAACACAATACCACACCACAATCAGCTCACTCTACACACACGTAATACCACAAGCAGGCTCCAAACACATGCACAATACTCTTTCCTGGCATTTTTGTCTCCTGGTATCCATTTATAGAGACACCAGAGACAAGTTGCAAGGAAACACAGTGCAAGCATGTTATTAAATTTGCTTGCGCTGTGCAGAACAAATACAGGGCTTTTTTCTCATGCTAGAGCTCTTCAGCAGAGCTCTGCGCATGGTCTGTCCTGGAAGAGCATTGAACCAACATGCTCACTTTGAGAGGGGGCGTGTTTGTCATTAGTGATGACCAAACACACACCCTCTCTGCCCCGCCCCCTTCTTAGTGGGCCGCTGTGATTAAAAAATGCCCGGGCCGAATTTTCTTCCCAGTCCGGCCCTGAGCATGGGGAAAATGTATTGTACATCTTTTAAGAGAACAATGTTACATGACCTTTCAGCATAAACCCGGTGTGAGGTAGTATAGAATTGAGAGTGTAAGTGATTTCTGAAACCGATATTTATTTAAGGGATAGGCCTACACCAGAAGTGAGAAGCGTAGTTAATTAAACTTAATGTAACATTACAATAGTAACTTATTAAGATAAACAGCTATTTATTAAAACAGTAACAGGTAGAATTTTGTCAGTAGTTAGTTGTCAGTAGTCAGTAGTTAGTTGTATGACCATAATGCATGATTCAGACTGATTCAGATTCATTTAAATACCTGTGCGGTTGAAATATGCAATTTTTTCACGAAAAGCTCTATCCGACCATAGGGCTATTCGTGCTGATTGTTATACGAAAGGGGGATATATATATATATATATATATATATATATTTATATCAAAATACACGTAGAATGAAATTATATATATATATATATATATATATATGTATATAATATAAATAAAAATAATATGAAATATAGATATGTCCATATACATAATTACATAAATAATTGCATATATTTACACCTAGACTTCAAATATATAAATATGTATATATATTTAAATTCTACGTGCATATTTATGTAATATTTTTACATAATTAAGTAGTTTTATTGATTGCAATTTAGGCGACCTCTCTGACAACCCAGGCCGAAAGTCCACAGAATTTGATTTGCTAGCACTATATTTAACCCTGTTACTTTCCAAGACACCCTAAAACCTGTACATTCGGGGTACTGTTTTACTCAAGAGACTTCGCTGAACACAAATATTAGTGTTTCAAAACAGTAAAATATATCACAGCGATGATATTGTCAGTGAAAGGGAAGTTTTTTACACACAAATGGCACTTTCACTGATGATATCATTGTTGTAATACATTTTACTGTTTTGAATCACTAATATTTGTATTCAGTGAAGTCTACCGTGTAAAACAATATCCCCCATGTACAGGTTTTATAGTGTTTTTGAAAGTTACAGGGTCAAATATAAGGTCGTTTTTTCACATTGAAATTTGCTAGATTAGTTATGTTGAGTTTGAGAGCGTATGGTAGCCCAGTAATGAGAATTACCCACATAATGGCATACCTTTTTCAAAAGAAGACAACCCAAGGTATTGCAAATAAGGTATGTTCAGTCCTTTTTAGTAGCCACTTCACAAACACTGACCATATTTTTTTTTTTTTGCATTTCTAACATACAAACAAATGTAAATGCTAACTTTGGCCAGGGTTTGTGACTTAGTGGCTACTAAAAAAGACTGGACATACCCCATATTGAATACTCTGCGTTGTCTACTTTTTAAAAATATATAATTTGATGGGGGTAAATTACATTGGTGACTTAAAAAATGTCCCAAATAGGACATGGGTGCATGATGACCAGCTGTGAAAATTCCAAGTTGGAAAACTGAAATGCACACCCTCCAAATAAGGTCTTTTAGCCCCCAGGTAACCCGACACACCCATACATGGGTGGTATCACTGTACTCAGGAGATGTTGCCAAACACATATTGGGGTGTTCTTTGGCTGTAATCCTTAAAGTACATGTATTCTTAAATTGCTCTGTGTGTCAAAAAAAATCACAATTTTTTTTTTATTTGGCAAAAATTGGTGGTAAAATGGTTGCATGAAAAGAGTCAAAAATAACCCAAGTTTAATACGTTAGGTTGTCTTATTTTAAAAAAATATATACATGTGAAGGGTTATTCAGGGATTCCTGACAGATATCAGTGTTACAATTGTAACTTGGTGACTTGTAAATGGTTTGGAAATAGCAAAGTGCTACTTGTACTTATAGCCCTATAACTTTCCAAAAAAAAGCTAGGAACTTGTCAACATTGGGTATTTCTAAACTCAGGACAAAATCTAGAAACTATTTAGCACGGGTGTTTTTTGGCCGTTGATGCGTAACAGATTTTGAGTGTCAAAGTTCGAAGAAGTGTGTTTTAAAAAAAATTTCATGAAAATAATGGTATCTTTAGAAAGACAATTTAATGGTGAGGAAAACTGTATATAATATGTGTGGGTATAGTAAATGAGTAAGAGGAAAAATTCAGCTAAACACAAATACCGCAGAAATGTAAAAGCGGTCTTGTCACTAAGGGGTTAAAGAACAGCACATTATGTCATTTTGATTTTAAATTATTTTATTTTGCTTAATCATAAATTTAGGGAACCTTAATTCAGTGCATTTTAAAACAATGCTAGAGTCACAATTTGTTTCATCCTCTTCTTCTTTATTGCGTAATAAATTTCCCTCAAAACCTATATAAATATATATTTTGGAAGAAAGACATTCGGTGTTAAAAGAAAGATTTTAATCATTATCTATCTCTAGTTTAAGGGAAATCATAAATTAATGACGCTATGGGAAAATGGGCGAGATGAAATATGTCAATTACAACCAGGAACAAGATAAAAAAAAGAAAAAAAAAGAAAAAAGGTATGGAAATGAAGCAGTATCTCAAGCGAGCACTAGCAACACATTATTAAATAGCGAGGTAAAGTGATACTAGTAATCTGACATCTGCTTGAAAGACAAGCATTGTTGTGGAACTCTTGGGATATGATGCAACCTGCTTTGAACACAGAAAGCATTCTTCAATGTAAAGTGTATACTATAGAGAAACATCTCAATAACCACATGCAATATTACTAAAGTATTTTATAGTCACTCATAAATGTTGTAGTATATTTTGATACTTCCTTAAAGAACGCACGTCTGTATAAACATGCAAATGGCTTTCTTTAACGTAAGTCTCAGAAGTAATCTCAGAAGCATATGCCGTTTTGGTAAATATAATCTTTATATAATCATGTTTAACGCATAGACACACATGCACAAAAAATATTATGTAACGACCATTTTACAAACAATACATGCGCTCATTCCCCTTCCATTTAAACTCAATGTGTGTCGACTTAATTAACCCCCCCCCCCTTACATTCCCATCCACATCAGTATTTTCTAGCAGAAAATCCAATTCCTCAGCCTGTATTGTGCAGAGGAACTGTAAATATTATCCCCTTACCCACATATGTGCTATAGATCAGCCTACGTGGCTAAATATACCAGAGTAAAACATAGGGCTGCATTTTAGCAGAAGGGGTCACTTTTAAACTAACATATATACTTCAAAAGCAGCCAGCAGGCTATATATATATATATATGTGTGTATATATATATATATATATATATATATATATATATATATATATATATGCCTATATCTCATTCTGAGGTCCTCTACCAGAGGCCTGGAAGTCTGAAGGTTCTGCGCAGTAGCTTAGCTGTTCCTAGAACTGCACTCTTCTGGACAGCGATCTCAGATCTCCCACCTGGAATCTGGTAAATCCACTGCACCAAACTGGAGATCACAGCCCCAAGTGCAGTGTGTACTAAATGCAAAAACAGTCAAAAGATTGGAAATCCCATTGTGATGCATTCAATCTTTTATCGTTCTTAAAGTCTTGAACAATGTGCCACTGGTTTAAATTTTATTAACCATTATTTTTAAAAACACTAAACGTGTGTGTTTGTGTGTAATAATGTCTAACACTGTATAATATTATATATAGTGTATAAAACAATATAATATTATATATAGTGTATATGTATATATATGTGTGTGTGTGTGTGTGTGTGTGTAATAAACTATAACACGTCTTGCAATAATTATTTCAATTATCACGGACAGCGATATCATGTTTTCCCCCACATTCATGAACATTTCTATATCAATCTATCTAGAAGAATTCAATAGAAAGGACATAAATATTTGAATTTTTATTTTTGCCTGAGGTTCCTGTCAAATATTGACACTCGTTCCTATGAAGGAATGTCAAGAGGTGACACTGAAATGCAGCAAAATGTCAGAAAACCGATCTTTATGATGTCAGATCCATTGAATACATTTCTCATACCGTTATTGGAGTTCATTTTGAATTCAAGTAGCTCTAATGATTAGTATTTAACTATACATTGCACGTTATACGGCAGAAAACATGATTACATAACATAAGATGTCTGCTGTTGGCGTGTTAATTTCATATATTCTCATATATACTCATAAATGAAAAAAATCAAAATGCACTCACAGGTCTTCAAATTAGTGGACAAATTGGTGCTTTATTTGGTCATCAAAAAAGTGTACAAAAATCAATCGACGTTTCAACCCTGCCGGGTCTTTTTCAAGATCATAGAGTACATGACAGTACTGTGTTTATATATCAAATACAAATCTAAAAGAAAGTGCACTTACCCAATGGTGAAGTGAGGAGGAGTGAGTCTGTCCGTTACAACCCGGAAGTGATACACAGAACATGATTACATGCCGGGCACAAGTGAAGCATTAGGGAGGACTAAGTGAAAACTGCTGAAGGGTCTACTTAACCCTGATGCCAGAAAAGAGCACTGGTAGACAATAACCAGTGCTGTGCAATGCTGTGCGTGGTGTAAAAAAACACACAAGTGATAAAGTGTAGCCACCAAGTGAATGCAAAGTAGTGAGAAAATATATATACATGACATCCTAAATAAAATGAAATAAAATAAAATCAAGAGCAGAGAACAACATATATCTTTCTTACATTGAATCTCAATTTAATTTTATTTTTAAACACCATAAACTTTTGTGTTGTAACAAAAATAAAATAGTCAAACGTTATAAGTAAGATCTAAAGGAAGACGTAGGCAAACAGTGAAATGTTCACATACATTTACAATCATATACTGGACACAAAAGACAGTAGACAGTGAAAGTACAAAAGATTCCAAGTAGGATTGGGTCAACAAAAGGAGAGGTAGACATCATTGTCAATGGATCAGGAGGACCTATTGAGTAAATTTTAAGAACATTTAAAAAAAAAAAAACCCTGAGTAAACCAATAAATAAAAGTAAAAATGAAAACTACAAAGAATACGAAACAACCTATCCTAAGAGTTTGAGGAGGGTTACAGAGGTATATAAGGCTTAACCCATGAATTCAAATGATTGCCTAATGAGGATGGTTAGCTCCTAAAAACAGGAAGAAAAGCCAACCCCACTAGGAATACCTCTAGATAAAATTCAATATAGGGTAATAAGCTTTATTGAAAAGCAGAAAAGTACTTACTAGACATAAAAGGTGCTTGTGAAACTCAAATGGGATGTGAAAAAAAAGTATATACAAAGTGATAATGAAATGACTACTAAATCTGAATCACAGACTGTCAATAAATTCCACAGGCTACAAATGTAGCGTTTAGATAATAGACATTAAAGTAATAAACTAGCTTGACACAAAGTAACAAACTACTTTATGTAGTATCCTATAGATAAAGTGTAATAGATATAGGATTAAGTAACTGTTAGATCTGTATCACAAACTGTCATTGTAGATTCCATAGGCTACAAATGTAACATTTGGATACTTAACTGATGTGGCACCTAGTGTAACATATAGATAAATAACTAGTTAGGAAGCCTAATAGCAAGCTGCTTACTGTAGTGTCCTATGGATACAGGATAAAGTCAATATTGGACATCTGAGACAGAGCGTAACCCTATAGAGAGTCTGTTCAGCAATAAAAGACGATGAACTATAGACTTAAGATCTAAGTATAAGGGGAAAAATGTCCTAAGACAAAGCTAATAAATGTGTGCACTCCACATACAAATAGTTTGAAAGGGCTTAATAGGTGGGTTGTTAATAGAGGAGGGGGGAAAAGACAAGTGGAGGGTAGGACAAACACATTGCAATATAAACCCTAAAGCTGTCTATATCCACCCCCTTACTGTTACAGAGCAGCCCCCTGTGTAGACAATATTCAGGTTTATGTGGACAACAGGAGTACACCAAATGAGAGGGGAGAGCCAGGAGATCAGATGAAGGTAGAAGGCTAAAATTCCGGTGCTTATACCGATGCTAGCTAAACCACCCCCCTGCTGTTTCTAGTAGGTATAGTGTGTCTACCTGAATTCATACCAGATATAGATCTAATATAAAGTTTTTTGCAGCCATAAGGTGGCAGTGTTTACAGAGAATATCCCACCACATTTGCAAAACTGACCATGTAGTCACATTTCTCCTTTTCCAGGCCAATAATATATCCAGCAAGGAGAATGGAGATCTTTACATTAGAAGTTCTAAAAGGACAGAACTGAGGGTTTGGTTATCAGCGAAATGGTTGTCAAATTACAATTCTTCCAGATTATTGGCACTCAATGTAAATATAACAATTGTATTCCACAGAAAAATTACCAAAGATATTAATGAAAAGAGAGGAGAGAAAATTAATACCAAAGTAAGAAACCAAAAGGGTTTAGTCTATAACCAGATAATTGTGAAACTATTACGAAAACTTTTGTAAAAATTATTTTGTATGTGTTGGATACATAATAAAGATGATATATTTTTATATGCCATGTTGTCATGAAAGATTTTGGCTGTGGGGAAACAAGGTATTCATAGTGAGCACCCTAGCTTTAGCTTCTGCTTTCTCTGTATTTACTTACATGTGTGCCCTTCAACTCTAGCAATTATTCTAAGATTTCTTGCAAAACAGAACTAAAATAATTTGCAGACTTTTACTTTGATCTGGGAGGTTATCTGGGAAAAAAAGACTAGGCAGTAGTGATGTCGCGAACATAAAATTTCCGCAAATGTTCGCGAACCGGGCGAACCGCCATAGACTTCAATAGGCAGGCGAATTTTAAAACCCACAGGGACTCTTTCTGGCCACACTAGTGATTGAAGGGGGGGGGGGCCTACTCTCCTTCCCCCCCCTGGCCCCTACCCCTGGGCGGCGGGTTGGGGGCCATAAAGATAATGAAGGGGGGACCTACTGTCCTCCACCCCAGGACCCCACCCCTGTGTTGCGGGTGGGGGCCATAATGATAATGAGGGGGGGACCAACTGTCCTTTCCCCCCGGCCCCCACCCCTGGGCGGTGGGTGGGGGCCATAAAGATAATGAGTGGGGGGACCTACTGTCCTCCCCCTCTCCGTCCCCCACCCCTGGGTGGCGGGTGGGGGCCATAAAGATAATGAGTGGGGGACCTACTGTCCTCCCCCACTCCGGCCCCCACCCCTGGGCGGTGGGTGGGGGCCATAATGATAATGAGGGGGGGATCTACTGTCCTCCCCCACCAGCCCCCACCCCTGGGCGGTGGGTGGAGGCCAAAAAGAAAATGAGGGGGGATCTACTGTCTTCCCCCTCTCCGGCCCCCACCCCAGGACGGCGGGTGGGGGCCATAATGATAATGAGGGGGGACCTACTGTCCTCCCCCTCTCCGACCCCCACCCCTGGGTGGCGGGTGGGGGCCATAATGATAATGAGGGGGGGGACCTACTGTCCTCCCCCCGGCCCCCACCCCTGGGTGGCGGGTGGGGGCAATAAAGATAATGAGGGGGGGGGACCTACTGTCCTCCCCCTCTCTGGCCCCCACCCCTGTGTGGCGGGTGGGGGCCCTAAAAAAACCAATAAGGGGGGGACCTACTAATTCCAAAGAACTTTCCCACGCTGTGTAAAATGACACAGAGCACTGTGATTGGAACTTCTCAGGGGTGGAGGCCGGGGGGACAGCAGGTCCCCCCCTTTTGTTTTTTTTAGGGCCCCCACCCACCGCTCAGGGATGGGGGCCGGGGGGGACAGTAGGTCCACCCATTGTGATTTATGGCCCCCACCCACCGCGCAGGGTGGGTGCCGGGGGGGACAGTAGGTCCCCCCTTATTGTTTTTTTAGGGCCCCCACCCACCGCTCAGGGGTGGAGGCCGGGGGGGGGCAGTAGGTCCCCCCTTATTGTTTTTTTAGAGCCCCCACCCACCGCTCAGGGGTGGGGGCCAGGGTGGGACAGTAGGTCCCCCCCTTATTGTTTTTTTTAGGGCCCCCACCCACCACTCAGGGGTGAGGGCCGGGGGGGACAGTAGGTCCCCCCATTGTGATTTATGGCCCCCACCCACCGTGCAGGGGTGGGGGCCAGGGGGGGGCAGTAGGTCCCCCATTGTGATTTATGGCCCCCACCCACCGCGCAGGGGTGGGGGCCGGGAGGGAGGACAGTAGGTCCCCCCTTCATTATTTTTATTGCCCCCACCCACCGCGCAAGGGTGGGGGCGGGGGGAGGACAGTAGGTCCCCCACCTCATTATTTTTATGGCCCTCATCCACCGCACAGGGGTGAGGGTGGGGGGAGGAGGACAATAGGTCCCCCCTCATTATTTTTATGGCCCCACCCAACGCTTACGGGTGGGGGTGGGGTATTGATTTTTTTAGGGCGCCCACCCACCGCTCAGGGGTGGGGGCCGGGGGGGACAGTAGGTCCCCCATTGTGATTTATTGCCCCCACACACCGCGCAGGGGTGGAGGCCGGGAGGGAGGACATTAGGTCCCCCCTTCATTATTTTTATGGCCCCCACCCACCACGCAGGGGTGGGGGCGGGGGGGAGGACAGTAGGTCTCCCACCTCATTATTTTTATGGCCCTCACCCACCGCGCAGGGGTGAGGGCGGGGGGAGGAGGACAATAGGACCCCCCTCATTATTTTTATGGCCCCACCCAACGCTCATGGGTGGGGTATTGTTTTTTTTAGGGCCCCCACCCACCGCTCAGGGCTGGGGGCCGGGGGGGACAGTAGGTCCCCCCATTCTGATTTATGGCCCCCACCCACCACGCAGGGGTGGGGGCCGGGGAGGAGGACAGTAGGTCCCCCCTTATTGTTTTTTTGATGACGAATAGGGGGCAGATCAAACATCGCATGTGTTTGCCCGCGGTGGTGAATGCGAACATGCAATGTTCGCCAGGAACTATTCGCCAGCGAATAGTTCGGGACATCACTACTAGGCAGCAAAATTATATTAATAGGTGTACATTTTACAGGTAATGGAAAATCTATTTTAGGTTTTTTAAGATTTCTCACAATAATATTTACACTTTACTAGAAGGAGCTCACCAACAGACTGGTTTTGGTGTTAAACTTAGGAAAAAAGGTATTGTGACAAACTCCCCTTTTTAAGGGAGTTTGCCATGAGTTTTTGGAGGGGCCTGCTTGCCCGCCTCCTGCCCTGTGACTATGGCCTCTAGATATTGCCCTTTAAAAGTGTTATTTGGGCATATTGGATTTTGTTACACTGCTTCTGCCCCTTTAACTACTATGAGAAAAGATTTGTACATTTGAAATGGCACTTTGGATGCAGCCAAAGTAGTCGAAGTGGCCGCCATTCGACATTCACCATTTTGTTTAGTCGAACACCTTTCAGCTGTGTTTGGTCGTCGAGTTCATGGAACTTAAATTGAACACGCGACGGGACGAACATCTCTGAAGTTTACCTTCTATGTGACTTTGACACTTCGACTGTAGTCGAATGGCATTCGACTATACAAATGCCACATTGACTTTTGCACGAACGGTTGACGTTTGTCTATTTGAAATGCATTTAATATGGGAAATAGACCGGCCGCACAGCTTAATTCTCTGGAACTGTTTTGGGCATGAAAATGTGTGTGCGTTCGGTCAAATGTGACTTCCAGCTAACTCCTGAACGGCTGAATGGATTGGCATGATTTTTGAGTATGTTGGTTCTCTAATTATGCTGGTTGAGAAAATGTAAGTGATTATGTGAATGTGATGTATAATTTTGGAGTTAAAGAAATTGTGTAAAAACTGTATATTTTCTGCCTGTAATATAATTACTAAACACAATGGGCCAACTTAATATATCACAGGCAGAGGGGAGGGTTTGTGTGCCCTTGCTGGGAGTATCTAACTGTACTGTATTGTATTGATTGGCTGTTGTAACTTTTTGTCCTGTGTACCACAAGGTCCACGTGGGTGGTAACCTTGTGGGGAAATGTGTATAAAAGAAGCAATAAAGCCTCAGTGCATTCTGTTCCTGCTTACACTCCAAAACTGTGTGTCGTCCTGTTATTGAAAGGGAAAGAAGATTTGCTCCTGTATCTGCTGTTCCAGCTTGTAGGAGATTTAAGGGAAGAAGGCTTGCTCCTGTGTCTGCTGTTCCAGCTTACAGGAGATTAAACTGGGAAAGTCCTTGTAAGGACAAGAGCTAATTCCCCATTCGGTTCCAGAGTTCCCAGAACTGAGTGTCGTCCAGTGCCTGGAGGTGTCTGGTAGAGTGTTCGGTGTGGTGCTGATGGTCCTTGGTAATCGCTAGAAGCATCCTTCAACAGAGGTACCCAGTCGGGGTGCCAGGTGATCCGTTACAGGTATGGTTATTAGAAATGTTGCTACTGTAAGCAATTACCCCAGCTCGGTGTAGTGGTTATGTTGTGTTGGTCTCTGCACACTGTCCCACAGTTTAGATGTGGTTTGACAAAAACTGGGGTTATCTACAGTAACCAGAGACAGCTCTTCCATTACCATGCTGATACTGCCAGTATACACTTCAGGATTATCCGTATAAATGTTGTCCATCCCAAGTGGCATCGATAAGCTGAAAGCACTGGACAAGAGCACCCCCATCAATCTCCATCTATCACCATTTTTCAGGAATGACAACATTTTAACTGAGTGCAGAAGTGTTACTTCACTATTAATCAATACAGCCGAGGAGGGAGCAATATTTAGCCGCTATTAAATGTAGTCACATTTTTTTTTGTTTAAACCTTTTTTTATGGTTAAACACAAGTTACAAGGGGCAACATTACATTTTATGAAGTCAACATGTTAGTCTATTTATACAGCCGATTTTTATTAAAATATGCTCCAGGGAACTTGATACAAAATAGACAAATAAGTCAATGGACTTCTCACATCTTCTTGAGTTTAATAGAAAATATGTACAAAAATATCAATATCCACTTTTAATAATATTGTGGAAGCCTACAGCTATTCCAACTTGAGACGGCTTGATCTCACCAGATCTCAGAAGCTAAGCATGCTAAAGCAAGGATAATACTTGTGTCGGAAACAAAAACACGTAAATAAGAGAAAAAGTAATCAAATGACACCTCCGAGGAAAATCTCTCCTTTGGTGACATGAGTAGCAACAAAACACAGCACACAAGATATGAAAGTAAAATTATTGATGATTTAAGAATCGGAAAGTGTTATTGATCTATGTAACACAGGAAATATCTTTTCTGTTATCCTTTTTTTAACTGGGTTGAAAGAAGAACATATTATTGTACTACCTAGCATCCACTAAACAAACAAACCAAGATGTTTTACTGTCATCATAAACTAAAAAAAATATTATTCATAAAGAAAAAACAACAACAACAAAAACAACCGACCTAAAATAATAAAACATTTTATGTTCAAGTAAATAAGATGTTTGATATATTTAAAATTTTCACCCTGCTGAGATGAGGTGAGCTGACGGTTCTAAGTAAAAAGTCAAATCAAGCTAAAATGGTAGGGCTACTTACATTGGGGGGTTGGGTCACCAGTGCACTCCTGGCACCATAACCACTTCATCTTACTGTAGTGGTTTGGGTACTTATGACGAGAGGGGATGAATACTCTTGTGAGTGGTTTCCATGGGTGAGGTTGTTTGATTGCAGCCATGTTTCATTCAATAACAAAAACCTAAGCCAGGGATAGGCAACCTTCGGCAATCCAGATGTTGTGGACTACAACCCCATAACGCTCTTACACCCCTAATTCTGTCAAAGCATCATGGGTGGTGTAGCCCAAAACATCTGGAGTGCGGAACATTGCCTATGCCTGACATAAGCTATTCTACCAAACGGACTGAAAGAGAGATTGGTGGAAGAAACTGAAAAGTCAATGTATATCGAGAGTTAACTCTCACATTACATATACGCAAATGGGAATGAATAAAGAAATACGTGAGACCCCCATGACCTGTGTCTGCTTAATCCAAGGACTTTGTTTTTCTACTATTAATATTCATTAGGGAAATGTTTTTTTGAATAGTTAACTTTAATTGTAAATTAAAACAACAAAATGTATAATTGAATAAAATATTAACCAAAGATGACAGAACTTGAATATCTTTGTAATTGATGCCTTGAGAGAAATTGTAACAAAATATCGTAAAAAAATGATAACCGTAAATAGATCTGGAAGGAATTCACCATCCCACAAGTAGTTAATGTACTGTATGTCGCCTTGAGAACGGCAACGATGAATAAAACTAATAAATTACTCAAAAGACAAATAAATTACTCTCTAAGGAATGACGCATGTATAATATAATGAATTTCAAGGTAAAATGCTCACCCGTAGAAATCTAAATGGATTAATGGCTATTTAACATATTAAAATGACCCCACTGAGAATGGCCAGTAATTTCATGTTGGTGGTGAAGTGGGAAAATGTAAAATCAATCTTCATTGTAAATTAGCATGTGCAATTTTATATATATATATATATATATATATATATATATATATATATATATATGTTGCTGTTTTATGCAAATGTATGCTTGTATAATGTAATGATCTAAAGGGATTATTTTATTTTATTTTGGGTATATTCTGCTTTAAAACAAATTCACTTAAAATTAGCTGTGTCGCCTAGCGCACTATACGGATTTCTTTTTAAATTAATGTTTACCTGTAATGGTACACACAACTAGTGAGCATAAAATGTACTATATGCATTATGGTCTCAGAATTATTAGGTCATTTAGTGATAAGAAATATATACATAGAAATGAAAACATGGTCCCCTCACCTACAAATCAGTTCCTAGCATACAAGGTTACATATTTTGATGGATCAACGCGTATGCCAAGGATTTATAGCTCAGCATGTAGTAGGATGCATCTTTCCGGAGGCTTTCTCTCTCTCATTCGCAGCAACTACAGTGTATGCACTGTAGTTGCTTGGATTTTTCTGTTGGTAAGAGCTGGTATACTATAAAAATGTAAGGTAGCACTGATGGAGGAAGAAGCCTGTCCACGCTGTCCAAATCCATAGATGGCAATAGGGACTTGAAGTGGATCTTAAACACGTTAAATTTGCTGTAAAAATGTCACATTAAATTCTTATTTAATAATTTTGCTAAAATCCAGTTTATTTAAATCATGAACTTGTGTAAACCTGGACATATGTAGCATATATGAAAAGGCGATGTGTGAAAAGCAAGTTTTAATTTGGCACGTCTGTGCATATATGAAAGCATGAGGAATACATACATTTTTTAATTAAATTTGAGGGGGTATTTTACCAGAAAACCTGTTTGCTGCTACCTCATTCAGCATAGCCTGGCACATAATTTAGATACTTTAAAGAAAACCATGTTAGAATGTGCTTTAGTTACAAACATATTTGGAATGTATTTGGCACGAACGTATATAACATATGGCCTTATATAATTTAGTAATTTCTGTGTATATTAATGTGTGCATATGTGAGTTGTAAATAATTGTTTGTTGTGTGTTGATGGAATCTCCCTGAGTGTGCAATGTTTTATGAAAATATGCTTCTAGCCCAGCTTGCATAGCCTGTTGAAGCGGTTCTGAATACTTAGGGGGTCTTCACAGTGGTGTATCCTGGTTTTGTGCTGCCCTAGGCGCGCGAGGGAGCTGAGCAGAGAGCTCACTAAGTAGTGCTCCCTCGCTAGCGCCGCCTGCCGAGCAGCCCGTCTGGATTTTTAGTTAGCCGTAAGGCTAACAAGGCATTTGCCCTGTGCATTTAGGGGCGCCTTTTTTTACCACCCCCTGGAAAATGCCGCCCAAGGCAAATGCCTTGTTTGCCTCGTGGCTAATACGTCCCTGGGTCTTTATAAGTGACTCCTTCTGGGCTGTTTTACCGTTTTGGTGGCATGTTTGTCATGTAAATCATATCTTGTGGATGTGTATTTTTAAAAAAAGGGTGATATCAGTCTTGTGCTATTATATAAAAGGCTCAAAATTTCAAATGGATAAAGAGGGACACTTGATTTACTTTACTAATAATTTGACTTACTAATAATTTATTCTAAAATGTAAAATTGAACTAAAATGTAATTTAAAACAAGAACATTGTATCTTATTTACACATACTGATTTCTAAACACATTTATTCTAGTTTAACCCCTTAAGGATCAAGGTGTTTTTTTAATTGCAACACATTTGTGCCCAAGGCCTTTTGGGTCATCTTGCCATGTGTTCATTCTGCCACAATTTCCCCTTTTCTGTAAAAGTGCACCCGTACATATAATAAAGTCTTTCTTTTGATATCCTACATCACGGTTCCTAACCCATAGTATGTATAACCCCAGGGTTGGGGACAATCCATTACCCCCAGGATACATGAAACAAACAAACAAAAAATTGGTAATAGCGGTTCTACTTCTGGTGCAACCGCACTGCACGGGCTGGGAACTGCAACGGGGGAACCGTGAAGGGGGGGAAGGGCCGCAAAGTGTATCTGCATATGTGGCAGTGTTTGTATCTGTGTCTCTGTTCACCTGTATGTGTGTCAGTATGTGTGCATCTGTGTATCTACATACTTCCTACAGGGTGCTCCAGAAAGGGAGGGCCAATCCATGAAGACTTCATATGGAAAAACAAGAAATATCCAGGCACACCTGAGGTTTCTTCTAAACCACAGTCTTTATTTGAAACAAGGAAGTGAAGCCAACATTTCGGCTCCTCTCCTAGCCTTTATCTGCATATGTGTCAGTGTGTTTTTCTATATGTTTGTATCGGTGTGTCTGTGTATCTGCATGTGTGGCAATGTTTGTGTCTGTGTGTCTGTACATCTGTATGTAAGTCTGTATCTTTATATGTATCTGCGTGTGTGTATGTGTTTATCTGCATGTATACAGATATACATGCAGGGCCGGATTAAGAGCACAGTGGGCCTGGTGCTGACAATTATGATGGGCCTAATTACAGAATCGTATCAACCAAAAACATTAAAACAGTCATACCTCCCAAGTGTCATGTATCTGATGGAGATGGTGCTGGAGGGAAACTCATAGGATGCAGCTATAAGAAAACACATACTATATGCTAATCTCTCTCTGATTTATGCTTTCATCTTTCAAGTAAATCCATAACCCCTAACAGCAGTGTTCAGTGAAACAGGAAGTCATGGGCGGGGTAAAAGGGTGTGACCAGACCTGCCAAAAAGGGTGAACATGCCCAAAAAGGGGGCATGTTTGTCCAAAGAATTGGAAGGTCAGCCTGGCATGAATGCATGTCAGGCTGCCTGCCAATCCTGCAGGCTGTCCAACTAAGGGCATACCATGCAGGCAGTACCCTGAGCTTGACATAAATGTGTCTAAAGATGCGCTCACTCATGCTTTCTAAGGACTGTCCCCTAGCACTCGCTGGCCCACTTGTCTCCTTACCTTCTTACTAGCAGGCAGAAGTTCCTGGTATATAGTCTGAGACAGAGAAAAGGTGTATGTAGTGAGTGTAGAAGAAAGGGGACATGCCACAGTGTTAGAGAGACGAACATCTGCATTACCTAAACTAATTTTATTGTCAGCCAGTCCACACAAGTTTTGTTCCCATACATCCCTCTTAAGCTTCCAAACTTAAAGGGACACTATAGTCACCAGAACAACCACAGCTTATTGTATTTGTACTGGTAAGTAGAATTATTCCATTCAGGCTTTTTGGAGTAAACACTGTCTTTTCAGAGAAAATAACTCCACTGGCCGCTCCTTAGATGGCTGTTAGATGTGATTCCTGGGGCAGTACTGCCTAGTGTGCAGCACTGCCATTCAGTGTCTCCACCCTCTGCATGTAGACACTGAACTTTCCTCATAGAGATGCATTGATTCAATTTATCTTTATGAGGAGATGCTGATTGGCCAGGGCTATGTTGGACTTGTGCTGGATTTCAAGCCATCCAATCACAGTGCTCTGTGTCATTTTACAAGCGTGGGAAAATTCCAAAGAACTTTCCCCCGCTTGTAAAATGACAAAGAGCACTCTGATTGGCTTAAACCCACCAATCAGAGTGTTCTTAGGCTAATTGCAGGGCGGGGCAAGGCTTTATAAGCCTTGCCCCGCCCTGCGGAGCTCAGTCTGCGCGGAGCCCTCCATGGGTGAAGTTGGATAATTTTTTTGTGCGCTCGGGTTTTTTCTTTTTCGTCAGGTTTTTTTTTTGCGCTCGGGTTTTTTATTTTATTTTTAGTTCGACGGCTATGATGGTTTTTTATTTGGCCTTTTTTGGGGCTGAAAAATGAAGATTTTAGAAAAAAGAAGACGTCGAATGGTAAGTTTAATTTTACTTTACAGGTTAGCAATTTTATTCCCCCCTCACTATTTTTTAGGGTGAGGGGGGTAGGTAGGGGCATTTTTTATTTGGGTGGGGGGTGGGTGACTAGGGGCTTGGGCACCCCTAGTCACCTTGATGGGGGCGGGGGGGGGATTTACTTAGTGCCCCCACCCGCCGCCCAGGGGTGGGGGCGGGGGGAGGACAGTAGGTCCCCCCCCATTATCGTTATGGCCCCCACCCGCCGCCCAGGGGTGGGGGCCGGGGGGGGAGGACAGTAGATCCCCCCCCCTTATTACTATTATGGCCCCCACCCGCCGCCCAGGGGTGGGGGCCGGGGGGGAGGACAGTAGGTCCCCCCCCCTTTTTCCATTAGGGCCCCCACCCGCCGCCCAGGGGTGGGGGCCGGGGGCTGGAGGACAGTAGGTCCCCCCCCTTATTACTATTATGGCCCCCACCCGCCGCCCAGGGGTGGGGGCCGGGGGGGGGAGGACAGTAGTTCCCCCCCCCATATTACTATTATGGCCCCCACCCGCCGCCCAGGGGTGGGGGCCGGGGGGGGGGACAGTAGGTCCCCCCCCTATTACTATTATGGCCCCCACCCGCCGCCCAGGGGTGGGGGCCGGGGGGTGGAGGACAGTAGGTCCCCCCCCCATATTACTATTATGGCCCCCACCCGCCGCCCAGGGGTGGGGGCCGGGGGGTGGAGGACAGTAGGTCCCCCCCCCTATTACTATTATGGCCCCCACCCGCCGCCCAGGGGTGGGGGCCGGGGGGTGGAGGACAGTAGGTCCCCCCCATATTACTATTATGGCCCCCACCCACCGCCCAGGGGTGGGGGCCGGGGGGTGGAGGACAGTAGGTCCCCCCCCCTATTACTATTATGGCCCCCACCCGCCGCCCAGGGGTGGGGGCCGGGGGGTGGAGGACAGTAGGTCCCCCCCCCCTTATTACTATTATGGCCCCCACACGCCGCCCAGGGGTGGGGGCCTGAGGGGAGGACAGTAGGTCCCCCCTCATTCCCATTATGGCCCCCACCTGCCGTCCAGGGGTGGGGGCCGGCGGGGGAGGACAGTAGGCCCCCGTCCCCCCCTTATTACCCTTTTTTTTTTTTTTTTTTTACAGTGAGCAGCCACAGGCTGCTCACTGTTTAGTGGACATGCCCCTACTCGCGATATAGCGAGTAGGGGCATCGGGGAGATTTTAATCTCCCTTGTGCTATTATGGGGGTCATATTGACCCCCATAGAGTGAGGAGGGGACCTGGGGGGCTTATGAAGTGGTGGGGAGCACTGCTCCCTGCCGCTTCTATAGTTACATATTACAAGGAGGGAGCTGCACGCCGGTAGCTCCCTCCTTGTAATAAACCGAACAAACAAACGAACACTGATACACAGTGTTAGTTTGTTCGTCTGATTTTTTCTATTCATTCATTCGTCTGTCTGATGAATGAATGAATAGGTGAAATTCCCGTTCGCATGTCCAGATGTTTCACTGGGCATGTGCGGGAATCTCAGGGCTATCTAGTGTGGGCAGATGACGTGTCCCACAGGGACTTCACCTACCCACACAAAGATGGCGGCGCCCTGAATATAGATCGGGGCAGAAAATAAAGAATAAAAAATAGGTAATGTGGGGGACATAGGGGCATTTGGGGATGACTAGGGGGTCGATTGGATGTAGTTGAGGTGGGAGGGGGGTTAAAAAAAAAACAGAATTCGGCATGACAGTGCCGCTTTAATAAGCATAGCAGTTTCTCTGAAAAAAATGGGTTAACCCTAGCTGGACCTGGCACCCAGACCACTTCATTAAGCTGAAGTGGTCTGGGTGCCTAGAGTGGTCCTTAAAGTTTTACATTTAATCATTTTTACACACACAAGTGCAACTAAAGAAAACTGACTCAAAATAGATGCACTAATTAGTCCTGATGATTAAAATGCTCAATACGTCTAGGAATACAATCAATGTTTATAAAACAAATACTGCAAGGAGTGAATTATGGTTTTAAAGCTAAAACTTTGCAAAACTTAGCATGCCGAAATTATTTTTTTTTTAAGAAGTCACAGAATCCATAATGGCTATGCAATAGTATATATATGCCAGCCTATGCCAGAACATTTTTACACGTTTAATTTAACAATTTTATTACAAACCCATGTCATTTTAATGTGTTTTATTTTTTCCACACATGTTTTATTTTGGTGAAATTCACAACATGTGCATGTCCCACTACTGCAAACACTCCATATTTATATTGTGCTACTGATCTTGAGTACGATACCCTACATGTAGCCCCTAATCAATCCCCTAATAATACCCTTAATCTAATCTATAATCCAGCTCATAATCTAACATCTAATCCAATCTCTTATTCCATCCAGAAACTAACCCCTAATCATACCTATAATCCAACTCCTAATCCCACCCTCTAATTTCACACACAAATTTTACCACAAAATCTCATCCCTTAATCCCATTCACCAGTACTGACATAGCAGATGGCTCACACAGTACAGAGGGCTCTATGTGATTGCAGCATGAGAGGGAGATCTAATTCTCATGCTACAGCACATTGAGATTGTCATTGGGCAGCTGGCAAAGCCCAGCTCCAATCATTGACTAAGTGGCATGCAGGTAGACCTTTCAAATATCTTTTCAGACCCTGATGCCTGACTCATAGCAGGGGGCCCAGTGCCAGGCAGGAAGGACACTATATAGACTTTGGCATATTTTACATTGTGTGATTGTACTCAGCCATGGTATTTAACTCAATTTTAAGAGCTATGTGTTGCACTCAGTTTGAGATTTAACCCCTGTTGAAACCTTTGCTGCAGTCTCACTGGGTGTTAAAGCCCTGCACTGTATGACGGCATAGAGCGTCATGTGATCCTTAAGTGGTTAAATACATATTACTGTGAATATATTTGCTGTGGAGCTCTGTTATACATTTAGACACACTAACAATCTAGAGCTCTTAGAATAAAAGGGGCATTAGGATAGGTAGGAGGAAAAGAGGGACTTGTGCTCAAAACTCTCCTACATAGGGACACTTGGAAGGCATGCCTTGTTACTGGGATATTTAGAGGCCTTAATTTATTCATATTTCCCAACCTCAATATATCTTTAAAACTGCAATCTGCTTAACAAAGGACCAGGTGAGTTTTCCCAACTGAGCATCAAATCTATTATATATATTGAGAGAGAGAGAGAGAGAGAGAGAGAGAGAGAGAGAGAGAGAGAGAGAGAGAGAGAGAGAGAGAGAGAGAGAGAGAGAGAGAGAGAGAGAGAGAGAGAGATCATAAAGGTGCACTCCTGGATTTGAAAAATCTAAATTAGTTTATTGTGCAAAAAAATGTTCAGACGATCGACGTGTCGACCTCTAACAGATCTTTCTCTGATCTTCTCTGATCTTTCTCTGATTGTCTGAACATGTTTTTTGCACAATAAACTAATTTATATTTGTCAAATCCAGGAGTGCACCTTTATGATTTTTTCTCTATGTATATGTCGCGGGTTTGCACCCTGGTAAATATTTGATTATTTAACTGTATGGGAAGAGTTCCAAACGTACTATTTTGCATAATATATATATATATGAGAGAGAGAGAGAGAGAGATGAAAGATTATGTAAGGAGAAGCGTAGGAAGTTTATCGCTCATAGAAAAATAAGTTGTTTTTAAAGTTTAAAATAGAAACTTCTTGATTTCTTGTGGAGCTGTATAAATGATTTTACAGGTTTGTTAAGGTCAGTGACATATCTATGTATGAGCAGACAATATATCAGGCATTCTGTGTATAGCAATCACAGAAATAATATATTCTGATGATAAAAGAAACGGTTTCCTTGTTTTGAGTTGTAGCCATGGTAACTGACAATGACTTTCACAAACTAATTGTGGAGTGGTATTTTTTTTATAAAAAACCTTGTGTGAACCAGGCCAATAATCTTGGGCAAGAGGGTCTGAAATCTGTATGGAGAAGGGTTAGTAAGACGAAAATAGATCTGGATCTCTTCCTTGCTTGGCAGGAGAGTTATACTGGTTAGATAATGTTTCACAATAAGTGTGTTTATTTTAAAATATTCTTATATACTGCTGCTAGCTGGGGGCAATTAAGCATCCTTTATACTTTAAACTTAAGTTACTGGGTCTAGAGTTTTCTCCTAAATGTAAAAAAGCTGTGGTGTATTGCTCCTGTGTGAAAAGCTTGGGAATTTTCGCTATTTGGGAAATTTCTGTTTGGGTTTCTATCTACCTAGCTATTGTGAGCAAGTTTTTAATGGCATTCCTGATATAACTGTGAAGTGCTAGTTGGATCTTTGACCAATACGTTCTCAAGACCTGATCATTCGTGAGTAGAAAAATCCTTTATACCAGGTTGGCCAATAGTTTGCCGTGTTTATTCTCTTTAATACATTTTTGAAGTTCCATTCCAATTTGGATTTTGCAGTGCCCAGAGTTTATTTGTAAAGACATTTTGAGTATCAATAACATTGATAAAGGGCTCACCAACTATCTGTATGGACAATATTGCTGGAATAGATTTTTGCTGGTGGATTCTGTCTCTTCTACGCCAGGCACGTCATTAGATAGATAGATACTCCTTTGTTACTGGGTTCTATGCTGTCCAAAAGTGGTTGACAATGTTTCAATGTGTGATAATTAAGCCAATAAATCTCCAAATATGACTAAAAACCACCAGACGCATGTAGGAGAGAGGGAAATTGCCAGCTGCATATGAATTTGGTGTGAATAATTAAGTACATGGCTAAGTAGAAATGGGGGGTGGTCTGAAATAGCAATAAAGTCGATGGAGACATTGGAAAGTCATTGGGTGAATCACTTATCAGTATATTATCAAAATGTGAGGATGTTAAATATGTTATGTTTAAATGAATATGTAATGTTTTTCAAAGGGGAGTAGATAACTCCATGACTTCAGTACTTATAGGCAACTCTTTGAGAAATCCACACTAGCTTTGTTATTTACTAAAAATCAGACTTATTTTGTTTCCATAAAATGACTGGAGTTTGGATGGATTTGGTGTCTGCATAAAAATCAGTGCATTTGCATCTGAAATATAGGATTCAGTAAATTCACATAGTACATAAAATTCAGGATCGAATGTATCTTGCTGGATGCACATTTGCAAATGATTGGAGTTATTGGCCCCTTCTTCACTATAATAGTTTGAGGGGGTATGTAAGTATATTTATTTGTATTTATTTATTTGGCTACGGGATTGGTGTCCCTTAGCAACCTGGGGGGGGAGGAAGAGGGACATAACAACATGTAGGGAGGTGATCAATGGCATGCTTCTCTCCTATAGTTTAATTAATTACAGTCATCACCGCCCGCCCATGGGTGGGGGTTGGAGAACACGTTAAGTCTTACCACCTGATTATTATTAAGGCCACAACCAACTAACAATGGGTGAGGCCAGGTGAGGGCTAAATGTAGTAGGTCCTCTCCCTGACCACGCGTGAGAACAGGGAAACATGATGTTTCCCCATTTATAATCCCACCCACTGGTTACAGGTAAGGACGTTATTTTTTTTAATTGGTCAATCAGTAACCAAGGAATGATTTGTCCAATATACCTCAGCAGCTAGATTCTATGGCGTAATGAGCTAATAAACAGTTACCTTGCTTTATACGCATAAGAGATTTAGCAGCGTTCTTCTCACTACCTAGAGGTTTAAAATATCTCTTAAACTCAGAGTTTAATTCCTGCTAATTATAAGTGATATAACATCTGTAGAACTGAACACTATAAAACTTATAGTAGATAAAAGCAAATTATTGGATCTTAGATTTGCCAGCTTAAAGCAAACTAGAATAATTTTGATCAAGTCAGGGAGACAGAAAGTAACATAATTGAAAAGGCAAGCCAAAGATCAGAAAAAAAACAAGGTCAAGATAGCCAATATAGGGGGGCAGGGCTTGACAATCGAGGAGAGCAGACGCATGTCAGCCGAGCTCCTGTGGATCTCCAGATATACTCCTGTGGATCTCACAGGGGAAGGCTCCCGCTACATCGGAGACCTACTGCAATCACAGCCTAAAGCTAAGATGGCAGCACAGCCAGACCCTGGTCTTTCCTCCTCTGAGGATGAAACGCTAGACACTCTGACGACATTCCCAGCATGGGAAGCCTCGATGCTCCACTACCGGAAAAAGACTTGAAAGCCCCAGTTAATAAGGGTGACTTTAAGGCTCTACTGATGAATATTAAGACACTTTTTAACACAGACCTGTAGGTTATATGAGAGGAAATCAGTGGTCAATACTACAGTCCAAGCAAGCAGACCCCACGGACAGCATTAAAGAAATGCAGGCCTCAAATCAGGCCATGCAGGCCAGAATTGATGTCCTGGACGATGCTTGAAGGCTCAACAATAAGAAAATACCAGGCATCGCCAAACCTATTGATGGGCAAGAACTGCCACACTTTATCAGATGCCTGTTGGCCACTCTCCTACCCCAACAACAAGCAAAAGGCATGCAATTTGATCACTGCTTTTGTTTGCCAAATTGGACTTGGGCCCCAACTGCAGCCCCATGCGATGTATTGCTCCACTTTTCTCTATCTAGGGATAAGGAAGCACTGCTAGAATCCTTAAGAGGAAAAATGCATTTGAGGAGATGCATCTTCAATTTCTACTGGATCTCTGCTGATTCACCCTGGGCTGGAGAAGATCAATTGCTCAGGTTACGAAAACTCTACAGTTTGCCAGCATTTACTACAGATGGGGTCCCTCCTGCACATTGATGGCTCTCAAAGATGGACGCTCCCACCAACTCACCTCCGTGACAAAGTCCACCGCCTTCCTGCTGGCGCTGGGCCTCATCCCGTCCACTGAAGCAGTGCCTGGGCCTAGTCACTCCTGGGATGTATCCTGCGTCCCTACCTTTACTCCCCGTGTAGCAGTGAACAAGGCTGAAGAGAGCATGCCACTCAAGACTCAAGAGAGGAGACGGACTTCTCCACGGACTTACCCCATTCATACACCAATATACAGAATACCTGTTGAATATATCCTTACTTTTACTTTTTTTATCTCTAGTTGTTGCTGTTTCGCTCATTATGTTATAGTTGACTACCTGATTGTCAATGCTAAATATAATTTGTACAGAATGCTGCCGATCAAGGCATTTAACCTGTTCCTCCCCCCCCCCCCCCTCCCTACTCTTGCTCCAGGGACATGGAGCGCTTAGCATAAAAGATTAGTTACTTACAGGCCCTACCTTATTCTCCCCGAGCGACCTCCATTCATAGTGAACAATAATTCACGGAACTAGCACTGTAATACCGCCATACGATGCCCAAGTGGGGCAAAGGAGTGGACTATATTATTCAATAGATAAAACTGTTTATCTAGGCTTCCTTATCAGTGGAAAGTTTATATCTGCCTTACATTAGACTTGTTATATTTTACATTTGGAAAAAAACTATAAATACATACTCTCGCATTATCTATTTTTGTTTTATTTTCCTTTTGCATGTTATAATTATTAATGTTTTTAAGTGGTGCTTGAAATGATGTAGATAAAATGTCCTCCAAAGCATTCTATCCCAATCCATGCTGCAGAACCTGTTGATGTTTTATAAATAAATGATAATCATAGTAATTATTACAAGGCATGTGTTACATCAAGGCAAAAGTTATATTTTTTGTTTCTTAATGATATATTCCACTTTGGCCCCAAGAGTATAACTTCACTTTACCACACTAATATTATTGTGAATTTACAATCATTACATATAGTATATAATTTAACATTCACAGATTTTTCACGCCTCTAACGGAAACTATCACTTAATGCCAAAATATAACCTGACACATAATATTTAAGTCACGAGTGATGTTTCCAGTTAAAAAGTAAAGTATTCGTTTATCTGCCAATAATAAAATTAACCTGTAATGTAGAAAACTCAGCATATAGTTTAATCTGAGGCATTTAGCACCATTTTATAAGCTCCTCAATAACAGAATAAGTATTATGCTGCTGAGAATGACAGCCGAAAATTCACCCATGCAGTCACCCACTGCAATGACATGGGTAATGGCAATCGTTTGTTACAATTTTTCTCTTTATTTAAACCATGCTTTTCAAAATGATATATTATTAACAAATATAAAAAGACCAAAGCGTGAAAAATATGTCTCAATTTTTAATCATAACACCGAAACTTAAAATTCACCGCGTTCACACATCTACTCAATTTCTTTCTCCTCCTTACAAGAACCAAGGGAAATATTCTCTAAGGCACGAGTTATATATCAAAATGGCAGCCAAATGTTCTGGGAAATATATTCTATGTGAGCTTGATAGTGTGTGAAATCAAACGATGTTAACTCTAGGGAAGCCATGAACTCAATCTTTTTGGCTGGCATTGTTGCTTGTTTGCGCTTATGAAAATATCCAATTATGATTGTTAATGTTCATGATAGAGTATAATTAATTATGAAAAATGTAAATTGATTAGGCAAAATGCATAAACATAGGAAAAAAGAGAAATACAATATATGTATTTTTGCTTCAAATGTAGCAATGCAGTCATATAGCATGCAACTGTTACTTATGCCTTGTCACATATAAAGATCAGATCCAAAACAGGATATAGATCATATTTCGATAAACATACATAACATTTCTTGCACAAGAATATGTAAGCCAAAATTACCAATGGCAATTAGCAAACGGACCTTCTTTTCTTAGACCTAACATGCCTTTATTTTTAAATCAGGGGACAGGACAGATTCCACACCTCACCTCTCCTCATAATTTGTCCTAAAGAATGTTGGGCTTAATAAAACCTACAGAACATTCTTTGGTGGAGCAATAACAACTATTATCGCATAAATGCGTGTGTTTAGTATACTTCAACAGTAGGTGGAGCTGCAGCATATGTATATTGCTACACAATTGTTTTTGCATCATTATAGTGCCAATATTATACTGGCTTAATCTATAGTAATTTTGTCTCCTTTACACAGGATTTTAAGATTAGGATTTCATGTCTCTTAGTAAGAGACCATGTTGTCAAATAATGTAGCTCTGTTTACAACAAAAAGAAAAAATATGCACAATTATTGTTTAATTATATCTTATGCTCATTGCATCAATAATGGCCCTGTCCTGTCTCTGTCCACATGGTTAATTGCAACAGCAGTAATTTACAAAAATCTTTGCAGATATAAGATTAACCTCCAGTGAGTGTACGCAATTTATTATTGATTATTTAGGTCCCTACCACCCTCCTACCTACCCACCCAACTGTAGTCTCATTTGCATGTCCCATGAATTCTAGACAGGATTTTAAAGGATGATATCAGATGCTATAAGCCGGATTGAGAGACTTCTAATTGGTAGAGTCTACTGGTCCCGGCACTTACTTTGCAGTATCATTAGTTGTAAGAACTACAATGGTATTTTTGTTTAATTTTATTTTATTTATTGTGTTGCAGTGTTTTTTGATGATTTATGTAATGCATTCAAAAATGGGAGTCGCTATCTTTAATTTAAAATATTCCTTTAATTCGCCTTTCTAACGTATTAGTTTATAGTCTAAATAAAAAGGAATTTTATTCAGTCATGTGAACTGATCAGTGGTCAGAATGTTCAGATGTTAATACGGTAGTAAATAATGGATGCATTTAATGTACAGTAACAAATAGCTTTTCTCACATAGCATGATTTCTCATGTCTTATTAAATGAGATAAATTAATCAATTTGTCATGAGATGTTCACCTTCCAGTTTAAACAATGGCTTTTTATATTAACTGACATTTGCTAAATTACTCCCCTATAACTCACATTCTCTAACAAGAAACGTGGATGTGATAGCTAGTGAAGGATTAACAAATTTGCAGACAAGTTTTGTCTGCTAACAACTGTTTTGTTTTTTTTCTGGTTTTTTTTTTGTTGCATTTATGGGTTTATGAATTAAAACGTGGAGCTTATAATAATTGCTATATCAATTCTAATTTACTAATTTACTAATTGTTTCCCGGAACAGTGCGGTGATGGCCTCTTTGATCAATAGATCCTATCAAGCAAGCATTAATTATGTTGAATGGTGTATTTTGTAGGCCTCCATTACGTTGACCTACTCAGATCACCTATTTTTGCTGCAAATATTTTTATGACGGATAATTGCCATGAAACTTCTGAAATTTGGAATGGTTATTATTCTCTTGAACCGTAAATGTAATGAAAAAGTGAATGTTACAAATTTAAAGGGATGAGGTGAAGAAAATTTATGGGGATGAATTAATGCCATATTTTGCGTTAAAACTATAAGGTAATAGTTGCGTTAAAAAAATAAGGGTGGGTTAGCAAGAATGCCAAGTGTTAGGGAAACAGCAAACATGATGCCAGGATTAGGATTTTGTAGTTAACCATAGATTTAAATTGAGAAATTTAGAATCAAAGTTAGGATTAGGGTTATAGCAAAATATACACAAATAAAGAGATTATTCTTCGAGTATGATTTCTTAAAACAACATTATTACTTATAGTGTTATTCATTAAAGTGTAAATTGTCAGGAATTTGAAGTGAATTTCAAACTTTTTTTTATCTAATTCAGCTTTTGACCTAAAATTTAAAGCTACATTTTAAAACTTACTTTGAAATACCAACATTTCACATTTTAGAGAATAAACCTAAAAGGGTTAAGATTAGAGTTAGGTTTAGTGCTTTCATTAGGAAGCCATCTATCAAATTAGGAAGACAGACATACATTTTTAGGATGAACTTAAAGTAAAGGAAAGAATGAAAATAATGCAAAGTTTAAGGGGGGCGGTGCCTGGCACCCAACATGGCAAGACGTGAATTCAAGTAGCTATCCAAGGCTCAACCTAATAACAAGCTTTTAAGGCAAATCTCACTACAGGCAATGATCCTGGACTACGAGCCGACACCAAGTAAGCATACAACCCTCTTTTGGGCCCAAAACTGGATGATTGCCCATGTCTGGATTTGCAGCCTAACGAGCCAGAGGTGCGGACTGCCTGGAGGAAGCGGCCGGTCACTCGGCATGAGACGCGCCTCTCGGCCTTGCACAGCAACAGCCCCCTACACCCCCTTTTGACCGGTGGGGGTTATACCAGTTCCCTATGGGTCCACTCAAACCTATACAAGCCAATACACTTAGCACTCCAACGGAGCTGCCGCAAACTGCTTCCCGACGATCCAATATGGCGGAACGCCACTCATGGACTCACATAGAGTAAACTCAACCAAGCCAGCTCAACAGTTGACTTACAGTTGAGGCTCGATGAGCTCTTCCAACGATTCTGGCGGACACTGAAGCAGTGCAACACAGCAACTCTGTCTAAGCCTGATATGGATGACCGGAGACTTGAGAAGCTGGAGGGGCCTCCTCAGGGCGAACCACCTAGGATAAAAGCTACACAACCTACTGCTTGCCCACCTGGACTGAGAGCCGTACGCAGGCAGAAGATTACCCGTGCAAAGCTAAGATTATCACTGTAATACTCCGTCGTCCTACTGAAGGGATAGAATCGGACTGTAACAGTTTCCTGGTCTGTGGTTTGATGATGAGGAGTTGGCTGATCTAACTTGAGGGACTGCTGCCGTAACTGTTTCTCTTCCCCACGGTAGCAGACAACATACACTCTGTTACATACCATTAATACCATTGTTTTATGTTACTACTATGTTGCTTACTGTGGCACTGATCTAGTTTTAGCTTTTTCTCATTCAAGATGCAATAGCAATTGTAATGATTAATCTAGTAGTCAGTTTAAATAGCCTGTGTTAATACTAATGTGTGCATTTGCTCACTGACTTATCTATTATAAGCGTGTCTATAATACCAAAGACTGTACAGTTGCGCATATGCAATAATGGTGTTCACTTGAGCATATTGGCCTTTCTTTGCTATTGTGGCACCACAGGTCGGTCTGTTATTTCTTTGCATGGATAAATAACGATTGACCTCCATGCTCCATAAATTTCATATAAATTGGTGAATATACTGTTTATGGCAATGATCAAATCTTTAGACATCGATTTAAAAGAGTCCAGTGCTGTACTAATTAATATTGTAACAAAGTTATGTTAACAATGCAATCTACTATGAGGCAAACGTTTCTCCACCAATTAGTAAAACAAACATATGGCCAAAAAAAGTATACCACAACCGAACTACACTTTGAAAGACTGGTTTCATGAGCCAGTCACTTAAACACTACATACATTAACCCCTTAAGGACACAACTTTTGAAATAAAAGGGAATCATGACGAAATATTTAAGTCATGTGTCCTTAAGGGGTTAAAGGCACAGGATTAACGTAATCAAGAGAGATGTATTGATTAAACATAAGAATGGATTCAAAATGAGCTCCTATCTCTCTTTCACATCAGATGGTATTGGATTCCTGTTTGGAAAGAATTGGAATTTCTCTCAAATGCAAGACATACAGTTGACCACAAGATCCCCCACTTCCAATGAACATTTTGGGCGTTGTGTCTAATTCAATACATTTAAATCTTCCCTTCCACAAGTATTTATTTATTTTAAATGTCTGTTTCCTATGTTTGATTTTCTTACTGAAAACTAAAAAAAAAAAAGAAATATATTTTGAATCACTATTTCATATTCTGTATCCTGGGGAAATTCTCTCTCTGTCAATAATGGAACATTTTGTAATGTTCTTTTCTCAGATAATAGTAGCTTGTCCTTACTGTGTAGTGGATTGGCTTTTTCTCAAGCTGCTTTGTATTTTGCAGTGCATAAGAAACATGGTTTAAAATGAACTGCAATAGATCATTTATTTTGAAATGCATTCTTGTAAAATAGAAGGCATGTGCTACTTTACTGCCATTTCTTCCTCAGAAAAATTGCTTCTGTGATGTGAAACAAGCTAACCTGAAGGGTATATTACGCCAGCAATGAAATACATCCCTTGACAACATGGAACTGGATTCACTTAGAATACTAGAGTGTTTTCAATATGCAATATATTAAATATAAAAGGGATTTATCCCGAGTAGGTTTCACCTTTACCTTAAACATATTGGTATTATTATTGGTATTCCCGCCTCATCATCATTTTAATAACGTAGAATATAAAAAGAAAATAGGGGAACTGGAATTACATCTGGTGAGTTTATACTGATTCAATGATATGTTTATGTTCTGCCTGTATCCTTTGAACAATGTCTAACTTGTTAAATAAAATTGACCAAAGTCAAAAGTCGATATTGATTTCTAACATATCATTTGCTTAGTTACAAATGGACATATATACATTTATATCAATACACATCAAACCAATCCACAGAGCACTGTCTATAAAAGGGACACTGTAGTCACCAGAACAACTGCAGCTTATTGTAGTCGTTCTGGTAAGTATAGTCAGTCCCTGCAGGCTTTTTGCTATAAACACACAGGCCTTTTGGAGAAAAGGTAGTGTTTACATTGCTCCCTAGGGACACCTTCAGTGGTCAATCCTCAGACAGCCACTGGAGGTGCTTCCTGGGGCAGTGCTGCACACATTCACCCTCTCCACGCTCTGCATGGAGACGCTGAACTTTCACCATAAAGATGCCTTGATTCAATGCATCTCTACTGGGAGATGCTGATTGGCCAAGTCAGAAATTGGTCCTGCCCCAACTCTGCCTCCTAGACGATCTTAATCAATCCAATGCTTTTCCTATGGGAAAGCATTGGATTGGATGAGATGATCAATTCTGATGATAACATCCAAGGAGGCAGATTGGGGGTGGGGCAGGCCCCGGCGGATCCGCACAGTGCTGGAAATAAGATCAGTTTTCTTACCTTTAAGAGAGCTAAAGGGGTGCAAGCCATCCAAATAGTGTGTTTGACACTAGTGTCAGGACACATTTGTATTATTGACCCTATAGTGTTCCTATAAAGATACTGGTCAAATTGTATTCATGCAATATGCTATGATTCAAAGTAAAATGTAAAAATGCTATATATAATGCTATATATTCAAATATTTAAAATAATAATGGCATAGATTTATCAAAGTGTTCTGCTCTAGAAAGTGGCCTTACTAGCTAAAAATTGAGGAATCACCATGGAAACCATTGGAACCAGCAGGTGCGACTCCACCGCTTTTACATTTTTCCACCACTTATTAGAACAGAACAATCTCCCCCAATTGTCTTAAAAATTCTGATTCTGTTTTCAGTTAATCTTCACCACTGAATAAAACTTGTTTAAAAATCTCCTTTTGACTTGTGGTAATACTTTTTAACCAAAAATGAGCAAAAATGGGATTTTAGAAATCAAGAGTTTCATTCACTTACATAACAGGAGTTATGGAGACATCAAGAAAATATTTCAAATTTGGGCCAACACAGCAGACTTGGTAAAAATAAAAATTACCAACTCGTCTGCGAAAACTCAATTTTTCCAAACTTGACTAAACTTGGCAGATTAAGTCTCAAGCCACTACGACCCAGTTTGCTAGTAAATAAACCTCTGTTTGTACTGACTACTAATACGCACTGCAAAACGTCACTGCATTCAGAGTCGTTATTCTACGATTACATCATCTTAAACCACTTCACTGCCCTTGTTGAGTGTTGCAATCACCAATTAATTCCTTCTAGTCTAGACTGGAGAGATACTAAAAGTCCTCCAGTTATTTAAATGAGCATAAGGATTTGGGGTAACTTTTTTCTGTTATTTTTATAGTATAGATAATACCCTGTTGTAACTGAGAAATAGAATACTGTTTAACTAAACTGAACCTTGAACAATAGGTTTCTATTCCTGAAATACTTTGCGTACTGAGATTTGAATTATTTTCTGAATACACGGAGAAGCACAACAAATACAGCTACAAGACTACAAAACGTATATTTGAAAAGAATAAACAGGAACAAAAAGATTGATGTCTAAAAGAAAACAGCGAGCGGATGTTTTCATAGCTTTTAAAAGGAATATTCCATACCAGTTAATGTATCTCCCTCCTGGGCTATTGACCAAAAACAAAAAACAAACAAAAGTTGCCTATTCACTATCCTGAATCCCTCTGTCCATTTAAATAGCAGAAGTTTTTGATAACCCTGAGACTCGTGGAAGACTTTGACCTTGATGTTGACAGTAGTAGAAGAACATCTGTTATTTAAATAGACATAGAAATTTGGGATGGTGTATAGGTATCTTTTTTATTTTGTTTTGTTTATACATTTAGACTTATATATAATACAGCCATTGCTGCAACAGAAAAGTAATGGGGGTTTTAATACAAGACTCATTGGCTGGGGAGACAGAGAGAGACAGAGACGGCACAATTTACTAACTCTAGTTAAATTGCTTTAAAGAGACCTAGAAATAAGTTGGAGCCTATTTCCAAACGTTTTGGTAAATAGACAGTAAGCTGTCACTATGAACAACAGCTGGTAGTTAGTGGCGGCTACTTATTTCCCCACATATTTCCAGCCTCTTGGGCTAGCCACCAATAACTGTTTGCAGAGATACTGACTGCTCACAGATTAGGTGCTCACAGAGAAAGCACAGCACCACATGCTGTGAAATGTGTCACCGTTGTAACTTGCAGGTAAAAAAGGTTCATCTGAGCATGTGTACTATATCTTATGATTGGTCTAAGCTGAAGATAGCCACGGTGTATACAATGTTTAAACTGGGATTTTGTGCCCTGCCAGATACACATTTTTGTAACTTTTGTTTTGCTGTGAATTTAAATGACACATGTTCTTTACTTACTTAAAGGGACAGCAGAGGCACCCAGACCTCCTAATCTCATTGAAGTGGTCTGGGTGCAGTCCCCCAGTCCCCCTTAGTCCTGCGATGTAAATCATTTCAGTTTTTGCGACAATTACATTGCAGGACCAAGACTGCATCTAGTGTCCGTCAATCAGACAGCCACTGGAGACGTTTCTTGAGTTGCTAACCATCAGTAAAATCCCCACAGGAAGGCATTGAAACAATGCTTTCCTATGAAGAGTGCCTAATGCACTTGCAGTGCTTGCCGCCATGCGGCTGACATTGGAGGAGGTGGAACATTGATCCAGCACCAATGAACATCGCCGTTGGGTTCGGTAAGTGACTAAAGAGGTTTTTATCACTTTAGCTGCTGATGATAGGAATAAGAGATATTTTTGAGGATTCAGCTTTAAGAGCTTAAAGGGACAGTTTAGGCACTATAACAACTTCATATAAATGAAGTTGTCATGGTGCCTTATGGTGGCAGGATGCTCTCGGGATAAAACTATTCTTGAACGGTTTAACCCAGAAGTTGCATTCAACGCTGATTTCAGCTCTCATTGAGAAGAATGGGAGTCGTTACCCGTTACTTATCTACTGGCTTTAAACAGCACCAGTTGGTAACTCTCTCTTTGATGATGACATTTTGCTGTCAGTAACCAGCCGCTACTCACTAACACTAGCTACAGGCACATTATCAAGTAGCGAGTGGCCATAAAAAAGCAGCAACAGTTTGGGGATTAAACCCTGGCAGGTAAGGTCTAAGTGGTATTTTCATGGAGGGATAATTCCTTTTTTAAAGATGGAAATAATACACACAAATATCCTGTGTTGAAAATATTTAAATAAACCTAACATTTTATGTAACATTTAATTACAGGATTGCAAAATAATATTAAAGTTACAAAGAATAGCATCTATTTTAGTGATGAGTTTGAAATAACAGTGAAACTGTAACTAAATGGTCCAATTAAAAGTACTACACCATCAACTAACGCATGTCTATATTCACATTAACAGAAATATATATTTATTTTTTTAATAATATTAAATGATGTTAAATTTCCATGAAGATCAATAAACACATCCATAAGCAATAAAAATAAACATAATTAAATAAGAAAAAATAAACCTAATAGCTTTCTTGAATATTTAACATTATTTTGCTTCCTGCTATCAAGATTCACAGAATGGCGATATAAATATTATTTCAATTATGCTTTACGTTTATTTATGGCCTAAATATTCATTCTGCCTATAATTACACATGTAGGCAACTGCTATTTTTAAATATTCATTTCAAAGAAAGATCTTTGGATAAAAAAAAAAAAAAATTCACAGAGACTGTACAGATTAGAATAAAATTACTATTAAAGATATTATTAAAATTGTGTTTCATATGATTCAACATAGTTTTCATGGTGCAGGTCATTTACATAGAAACACAGAAACATAGAATGTGACGGCAGATAAGAACCATTCGGCCCATCTAGTCTGCCCAGTTTTCTAAATACTTTCATTAGTCTCTGGACTTATCTTATAGTTAGGATAGCCTTATGCCTATCCCACGCATGCTTAAACTCCTTCACTGTGCTAACCTCTACCACTTCAGCTGGAAGGCTATTCCATGCATCCACTACCCTCTCAGTAAAGTAATACTTCCTGATATGATTTTTAAACCTTTGTCCCTCTAATTTAAGACTATGTCCTCTTGTTGTGGTAGTTTTTCTTCTTTTAAATATACTCTCCTCCTTTACTGTGTTGATTCCCTTGACTCCAAGTGAGGTCTCACCAGTGTTCTGTCCAATGGCATGAGCACTTCCCTCTTTCTACTGCTAATACCTCTCCCTATACAACCAAGCATTCTGCTAGCATTTCCTGCTGCTCTATTACATTGTATGCCTACCTTCAAGTCATCAGAAATAATCACCCCTAAATCCCTTTCCACAGATGTTGAGGTTAGGAGTCTATCAAATATTCTGTACTCTGCCCTTGGGTTTTTACGTCCAAGATGCATTATCTTGCACTTATCCACATTAAATGTCAGTTGCCATAACTCTGACCATTTTTCTAGTTTACCTACATCATTTGCCATTTGGCTTATCCCTCTTGGAACATCAACCCTGTTACATATCTTAGTATCATCCGCAAAAAGACACACCTTACCATCAAGACCGTCTGCAATATCACTAATACAAATATTAAAGAGAATGGGTCCAAGTACAGATCCCTAAGGTACCCCACTGGTGACAAGCCCAAGCTTCGAATATACTCCATTGACTACAACCCTCTGTTGCCTGTCACTCAGCCACTGCCTTACCCATTCAACAATATTGGAATCCAAACTCAAAGATTGCAGTTTATTGATAAGCCTTCTATGTGCAACAGTGTCAAAAGCCTTACTGAAATCTAGGTAAGCAATGTCTACTGCACCACCCTGATCTATAATTTTAGTTACCCAATCAAAAAAAAACAATAAGATTAGTTTGGCATGATCTCCCTGAAGTAAACCCATGTTGTCTCTGATCTTGAAATCATGTGTTTTTAGATGTTCAACAATCCTATCCTTTAACATGGGTTCCATCACTTTCCCCACTACTGAAGTAAGGCTTACTGGCCTATAGTGTCCCGACTCCTCCCTATTACCTTTCTTGTGAATGGGCACAACATTCGCTAACTTCCAATCTTCTGGGACTACTCCTGTTAACAATGATTGGTTAAATAAATCTGTTAATGGTTTTGCTAGTACACCACTAAGCTCTTTTAATAGCTTTGGGTGTATTCCATCAGGTCCCATTGACTTATTTATGTGGCATTCAGTTAAATAAATAAAAAAAAAATGCATCATATGGAAACTGATTAATAATTATGTTTATGTAAAATATATGTTGCAGCATAACAGGAAAAAACAGCACCAGTAGCACATACATTACTTTGATTATTTATGCACTTTAAGTTCTTGGCTTTAGAAAGAGAATCTGACAAACACCCCTGCTCAGAGAGGTTAAATATTTGTAGTTAAGATGTGATCGGTGTCCTGGAGTGGGCCTAATTGCTTGCGCATATGATCAGCTTTTCAGATGGACCACTGCTGAAAATTTCAGCATGGAGCCGTTTTCAATAAAGTACACTGTGAATTGATAATTGGACGCCTTTGGTAATTAAGGAGTTTCGCTAAAAGTCAATAGAGTCTTTATTCAAGCTTGATGACAAATATATATATACATATATTAAAAATATTATAAAAAATAAATGCAAAGTATTATTTGTGAATAAAATGAAATATTGAATTAACTTTTCCCTGCTTTGCATATGAAACCAACAAGGGAGCTATTTGATCATTTTTATTTATCTATTTTCAACACATCAAATTTATATGATAAACATTTTTATCTGAAAAGGGAGTCAGAAAACAAACTAGACACAAATTTGTTCTTTTATTATATGTTTAGGTAGTAGCATAACTGTTGTGTTTTTTTTTCTTCTTTCAAAGAAGTGTTGCCTAGTGAAGGTGTACAACAAACCTTTTTTTTTATAAAATGTGTATTATTTTGAAATATACATTTGTAAATAGGTTTAGCACATCCTCCCTAGATTATTGCGACATCACTTGAATGAATGGTTTTAAATAAATGGCCAGAATTTATTGTAGTAAGAATATTAGTTCTTGTTTTGGTTTCCATTCAAGGTTTTGACAGAAATGTTGGGTAACCCATATTGAATCAATGAAGAATCTAATTTGTTGCTCTATTCACGGCAAAGCAGACCAGCTCAGGTGCAATCCAGAATTTGAATATCTAGACATTACGTTTGATTCATGTATGACTATTAATGGGTAAGCAGAACACCAGGTGTGAACATTAAGCCCTCACTTCTGGACATTGCCCACTTTCTCGCTATCAACTGAATATTTTATGTGATTTTACCTTGATAAAATAATTGGGGCACTTCAAGCACCAAAACAAATTTAATGCATTTGATATTTGCCCTTATTTTGCCCTTTGATATGGTGTATTTTCTTGCATTCCTTAATCTTTATAGTTTCTACACAGACCATGTTTTGCAGAATGCTTCACCAAATGCCTGCATCCTCAGCCACACCACCTCAAGCCAGAAAAGCTTCCTTATCAGCTCAGCCCCCTAACAGCACTGAGTGAGCAGTTTTAAATTCATAACTTGGCTGCAGACATACAGAGAATCTACTGACATACAGGTAGTGATATCCTTACTAGACCTGTGCATGGCGAACATTTTCAGTTCATCCAACTTGATACAGTTCTGATTTTCAAATGATTCTGAAGAACTTCTGTTTAAAAAAATTTGGGTTCAATTAGAAATGTTTCATTGATTCAAAACATTTTGCGTCGATCTGAAAATTGCCAGGGGAGCCTTAAAATGGTGGAAAAAAGGAAGCCTATAATGTCCCTGTAACAAAAAAAAAAAAAAAAAAACAGCTCTCAAACTGTAAATTAAGTGATTCAAAGTAGGTGTTAAGTGGCAGAAGCTTCTAGACTTTTGCAAGGCAAAAACTTTTCAGTTCTTCTGAATTTATCCGATATCACAATTTTAGATTTTTTTTTGTTTAGAATTAGAATTCTGTGATGCAAAATTGTATCAAAAGTTATATCAAAGTGAAAGAAAATTATCAAAATTTTGCACATTTTTTCTGACCAATCAAAAACATAAAAGTACAGCATATTAATGGGGCCAAAACCAAATTAGATTGGTTCATGGAGTGTATCGCCAAATATTATTTTGGTATTCTTCTTGATGAATTGCACTTTCTTTATTTTGGATTGTATCTGTCCAAGGTCCTTGTTAGTCAGTTGCCAGAAACATGATCAAATTAAGTGCCGGTTCCAGTGGTTGGGTACCAAACGTAAATAGCTCTAGGACTCAATTTTGGTATTAACCTAGGGTATAAGACTCACTATTTTAACATATTATATTCATAACGATGTTAAAAAGTGTGTATCCTTTATCTCTCATCTCTTTAGTGAAGGAAGACATGAATCATATCATTGGGTAGATCATGTTTAGTAAGACAAAGATTAATATTAATACGGGTTAACTGGTATTTGAACAATCTTAAAGGGTTACTCAAACAAAAACACTCTTTTTTTAGAGTATCCCTTCCTATCTTGGTCTTCCCTAAAAGTAATAAATAAATAAAGCTAAAACCTACCTGGCTTCCAATGCTGAGGTCAAGTTCTCACAGCGGCCTGATCCTTCTTGCCTGCCATCTCTATCACTCTCTGAAAGGGGGAGGAATGTCAGGAGGGAGGACAGCAGCAGCATCAGCATGGGAGGGAGGGGAAAAAAGTACTGCCGTTAGACGCTTGGGACCAGCACATTGTGCTAGACGTCCAATATGCACAGGATTGTCATTAGCCAGGCCGGAACTCTTGTTCTGGACTGGTTAATGAAATCCCAATGCTGCTGCAAGAGGTGGAGTTACAACTCCATCAGTAAAGTAGGTTTAGTAGATATATCCCGAATGAAAACATTCATGCAATTCATTATGCATTTTTGATTGGGGTATATCTAAAATTGGTGTGAAAAAGCTGTACATCTCTTGTCTGAAATCTTTGCAAGCCCTCCTCTTCTAATCCCGCCCACACTTTCTTTAATTGTCCAATCACAGGCTTTCCAACGTAGCTCAATGAAAAGTTTTTGCAAGGCAGGTGCTCTGAGTAAGTGCTACCTCTTGAGCTCAGATCCACTGAGCTAAACAACAAGGAAGTAACAGGACTGGTTGTCCGATTGATAGCTAGGGGAGTGTAACAAGATACATATATAAAAGTGTCAATTTCTATTGAAATCTGCACTTTTTGTAAAATTAAAAAGGGAGGACACACTCTTCATACATAAAGTAATTCAGCAAGCTAAAATTCATTATGGGTCTAAAGTGTCCCTTAAATATTCAAAAATATATGACATTTTGCTGACATATAACATATGGGTAGGTATATATATTGTATCAAAAAGTTTACTGAATTTTATGAATAGGTATGGAAGGTTTTAGTGTAAAAAATGCCTTTAACAATAAAGTGTCAGCCTGTAATTCTTTCTCTTTTTAAGTCCGTTAATATAATGACATACTTGGCTAAATCAATATCAGGAAAAAAATTCTAGACTAAAACAAAAAGGCAAACATTTCAGACATATCTTATGTTTATAAATTAAAGCAAAGTACCTTAGAGATGTGAGCCAAGATTTTTAAAAAGGGACATGTAATTGAATAGCTGTCCAAACATAATTGGACATCTGTCCAAATAGCCACTTACTTTCATTAGTATGGCTGAGAAAGACTATCCTTCCAATGACACAAATACACTTAATTTACATCATCAATGTTAAAGATAAATCTATTCTAAGAGATAAGAATCAAGTACAATGTTTGGAAAATCAAGCAGGGAACTTTGAGACACAGGATAAAGAAAATGTACCTCTAGAATTCATTCACTATATTGAATCTAATAGAGATGCTTATCGTGCACTTGGCATCATACCTGCTTTGGCTCTTTTGTATGTTAAATAGAAACAGGGTATTATACACTATGGAATTTTTATTTGAAAACACAAAGTGCAACCGATATGCAGGGGAGGGCTGGCAGCCTTAGGCCTGGGGGGCAAAACCAGTCAAGTGGCCCATTGCGCCACCCCCCCATGTGACATCACAATGCCCCACCCATATGATCTGCCATATGAACTAACGCCAGTGCTGCACACAGTGTGTGTTTACATTAAAAAGCCTGCAGGGACCAGCTATAGACACCAGAACCACTTCATTAAGCTATAGTGTCCCTTTAATGTGAGGTAAATTATAGATTAGTGTCACTAATAATATACTAGATTGCCTACTTACAATTGGATGAGGATGATGATGGGCTGCAGTTTGGCTCCACTGGTCTGGTGTAGAACAGGACCTCTGGAGGCTGTTTGCAACTGTGGTCACAAAATTCAACGTTCTGGGAGAATTGGAAGCAGCTCCATTTTTTGGGGGCCTCTTACACAGCTCAAGGTCTGGGCTCCAGTGCCTGACGGTGAGTATGCCCATAAGGCCCACTCATAAGTCCACTTATATGTTCCACCCACCCATGAGCTCGCTCACAGGGAGTGGAGTGTGTAGGGGATGTGTTATGTGTTATCTAATATGTGTGCTTATGGTATGTAGTGTATAGGGATACCAGTTTGTGCAGGTGATGCAGTGTGTTTGTGTGTAGTGGAACAGTGTGTATTTGTGTATAAGGGATGTATTATGTGTTTCTGGTTGTGTGTGAGGGATGCATTGTGTGAATCTGTGTTTGTATGCATAAGGGATGCAAGGTGTGTGTCTGTATGTGTGTGCATTGAGTGTAAGAGATGCATTGTGTTTCTGTGTGTATGTAAGAAAAACAGTGTGTGTGTTTGCATGTGTGTGTAAGGGTTTGCAGTGTATGTTTCTGTGTATGTGTGCAAATGATGCATTGTCTTTGTGTGTAAGGGTTGCATTGTGTGTGTGTGTAATGGATGCATTGTGTGTTTCTCTGTGTGCAAGGGAAGCCTGTTCTGTTTCTGTGTATGTATAGGGATGCATTGTGTGTTTCTGTGTATGTATCGGGATGCATTGTGTGTTTCTGTGTATGTATAGGGATGCATTGTGTGTGTGTGTGTGTGCGCGTAGTGTTAAAGAGCTCCCTGTCTTGCCCCATGTCCTATAGAGCTGTCCCTTCTGTCCCTTAGAGCTCTCCCCTGCCCCTTAGTGGTCTCTCCTCTCCCCCACCCTCCCCTAGCGGTCTCTTCTCACACTCACCCACCCTCCCTGTGCTCTTCTCATCCCCCCTCCACCCTCCCTGTGTTCTTCTCACTCCTCCCTCTGTGTGTTCTCACCCCCCCCCCTGTGTTCTTCTTACCATCCCTCCTCCCTGTGTTCTTCTTACTCCCCCCCTTGTTCTTCTTACCCCCTTCTTCTTATTACTCCCTTCTTCTTCTTACCCCTTCCTTCTTCTTCTTACCCCCCTTCTTCTTCTTACCCCCTTCTTCTTTTTACTCCCCCCTCTTCTTTTTACTCCCCCCTCTTCTTCTTACTCCCCCCTCTTCTAATTACTCCCCACTCTTGTTCTTACTCCCCCCTTCTTCTTCTTACCCCCCTCTTTTTCTTATCTCCCCTTCTTCTTACTCCCCCCTCTTATTATCCCCCCTCCCCTCTTCTTACTCCCTTTCTTCCCTCTTCTTACTCCCTCTCTTCCCTCTTCTTACTCCCCCCGCCCCTCTTACTCCCCCCGCCCCTCTTACTCCCCCCTCCCCTCTTCTTACTCCCCCCTCCCCTCTTCTTACTCCCCCTCCCCTCTTCTTACTCCCCCCTTCTTCTTACTCTCCCCCCCTCCTTCCCCTCCCCTCTTCTTACTCTCCCCCCCTCCCTCCCCTCTTCTTACTCTCCCCCCTCCCTCCCCTCTTCTTACTCTCCCCCCTCCCTCCCCTCTTCTTACTCTCCCCCCCTCCCTCCCCTCTTCTTACTCTCCCCCCCCTCCCTCCCCTCTTCTTCTTACTCCCCCCTCTTCTTCTTACTCCCCCTTCTTCTTCTTACCCCCTCTTCTAATTACTCCCCACTCTTGTTCTTACTCCCCCCTTCTTCTTCTTACCCCCCTCTTTTTCTTATCTCCCCTTCTTCTTACTCCCCCCTCTTATTATCCCCCCTCCCCTCTTCTTACTCCCTCTCTTCCCTCTTCTTACTCCCTCTCTTCCCTCTTCTTACTCCCCCCGCCCCTCTTACTCCCCCCTCCCCTCTTCTTACTCCCCCCTTCTTCTTACTCTCCCCCCCTCCTTCCCCTCCCCTCTTCTTACTCTCCCCCCCTCCTTCCCCTCCCCTCTTCTTACTCTCCCCCCCTCCCTCCCCTCTTCTTACTCTCCCCCCCTCCCTCCCCTCTTCTTACTCTCCCCCCCCTCCCTCCCCTCTTCTTACTCTCCCCCCTCCCTCCCCTCTTCTTACTCTCCCCCCTCCCTCCCCTCTTCTTACTCTCCCCCCCTCCCTCCCCTCTTTTTACTCTCCCCCCCTCCCCTCTTTTTACTCTCCCCCCTCCCCTCTTTTTATTCTCCCCCCTCCCCTCTTTTTATTCTCCCCCCTCCCCTCTTTTTACTCTCCCCCCCCCCCCCCCTTCTTCTTACCCCCTCCCCTGTAGGTGGCCGAGCTGCACTCCGGTCCGCGGTCCCGGCCGGAGTGATAGGAAGGTGCTCAGTGTGCACCTTCCTGTCAGTCCGGCCGGGTACAGGAAACAGAAACTCCTGTTCCGCGCGGAACAGGAGTTTCTGTTTCCTGTACCCGGCCGGACTGACAGGAAGTGCACACTCAGTGTGCACCTTCCCATCACTCCGGCCGGGACCGCGGACCGGAGTGCAGCTCGGCCACCTACAGGGGAGGGGAGGGAGGGAAAAGCTGCTGCAGCCGTCTGAGCGCTCTTTACAGAGCGCTCGGCGGCTGCAGCATTTAAAGGGCCGGCCCGCCGCGGCCGGTCCTAAAAGAATTTCGGGCGGCCTGGGGGGCAATTGCCTCCCTGCCCCCCGGCCCAGCCCGCCCCTGCCGATATGTATAGTAATTACTGGAATATACCTAATTCAATTCAAATTAAATATTTTAACTGGGTGAGGTTTAGAGTGTTTTAAAATTGCCATAAAGTATGAATATTTATATTGAGTAGTAGAGAAATTAAGGAGTTGAATTACTAAACCAAGAATTCATGAAAAATAAAATTTTAACATTTTATATCAGGCATTAATAATGTAAGTGTTTCCCAATTTGTCTATTTTGTTCTACTGTTATCTCAACAATTCTCCACAATTTTGGTGTAATAAATAACCCCATAGAGTGTGATAAGTAGTGATGCACCGAACTGTTCGCTGGTGAATAGTTCCTGGCGAACATAGCGTGTTCGCATTCGCCACGGCGGGCGAACACATGCGCGGTTCGATCCGCCCCTTATTCATCATCATTGACTAAACTTTGACCCTGTGCCTCACAGTCAGCAGACACATTCCAGCCAATCAGCAGTAGACCCTCCCTTCCAGACCCTCCCACCTCCTGTACAGCATCCATTTTAGATTCATTCTGAAGCTGCATTCTTAGGTAGAGGAGGGAAAGTGTAGCTGCTGCTCATTTGATAGGGAAATGTATAGCTAGGCTAGTGTATTCAGTGTCCACTACAGTCCTGAAGGACTCATCTGATCTCTGCTGTAAGGACAGCACCCCAAAAAGCCCTTTTTAGGGCTAGAACATCAGTCTGCTTTTTTTTGTGTGTAATCTAATTGCAGTTGCCTGCCTGCCTTCCTGCCTGCCAGCTTCTGTGTCAGGCTCACAGTGAATACTGTGCCCACTTGCCCAGTGCCACCACTCATATCTGGTGTCACAATAGCTTGCATTTAAAAACAAATTATTTTTTTCACTGGAATAGATTTAATAGCAGTTAGTTGTCTGCAAGCGTCTGTGTGTCAGGCCAACAGCGTGTACTCTGCCAGTGTGCACAGTGCCACTCATATCTGGTGGCACAATAGCGTGCATTTAAAAACCCACAAACTTTTTTTTCACTGTAATCGATTGAATAGCAGTTAGTTGTCTGCAAGCGTCTGTGTGTCAGGCTCACAGTGGATACTGTGCCCACTTGCCCAGTGCCACCACTCATATCTGGTGTCACAATAGCTTGCATTTAAAAACAAAAAAACTTTTTTCACTGTAATAGATTAATTAGCAGTTAGTTGTCTGCAAGCGTCTGTGTGTCAGGCCAACAGCGTGTACTCTGCCAGTGTGCACAGTGCCACTCATATCTGGTGGCACAATAGCGTGCATTTAAAAACCCACAAACTTTTTTTCACTGTAATAGATTGAATAGCAGTTAGTTGTCTGCATGCGTCTGTGTGTCAGGCTCACAGTGGATACTGTGCCCACTTGCCCAGTGCCACCACTCATATCTGGTGTCACAATAGCGTGCATTTAAAAACAAAAATCTTTTTTCACTGTTATAGATTGAATAGCAGTTAGTTGTTTGCAAGCGTCTGTGTCAGGCCAACAGCGTGTACTCTGCCAGTGTGCACAGTGCCACTCATATCTGGTGGCACAATAGCATGCAATTATAAACCCACAAACTTTTTTTTCACTTTTATAGATTGAATAGCAGTTACTTGTCTTCAAGCGGGTGTGTCAGGCCTACAGCGTGTACTCTGCCAAACTCTGCCAGTGCACATTGCCACTCATATCTGGTGTCATAATAGCGTGCATTTAAAAACAAAAAACTTTTTTCACTGTTATAGATTGAATAGCAGTTAGTTGTCTGCAAGTGTCTGTGTGTCAGGCTCACAGTGGATACTGTGCCCACTTGCCCAGTGCCACCACTCATATCTGGTGTCACAATAGCTTTCATTTAAAAACAAAAACATTGTTTTCACTTTAATAGATTAATTAGCAGTTAGTTGTCTGCAAGCGTCTGTGTGTAAGGCCAACAGCATGTCCTCTGCCAGTGTGCACAGTGCCACTGATATCTGGTGGCACAATAGTGTGCATTTAAAAACCCACAAACTTTTGTTTTAACTGTAATAGATTGAATAGCAGTTAGTTGTCTGCAAGCACCTGTGTGTCAGGCTCACAGTGGATACTGTGCCCACTTGCCCAGTGCCACCACTCATATCTGGTGTCACAATAGCGTGCATTTAAAAACAAAAATTTTTTTTCATTGTTATAGATTGAATAGCAGTTAGTTGTCTGCAAGCGCCTGTGTGTCAGGCCAACAGCGTGTACTCTGCCAACCTCTGCCAGTGCACATTGCCACTCATATCTGGTGTCACAATAGCGTGCATTTAAAAACAAAAAACTTTTTTCACTGTTATAGATTAAATAGCAGTTACTTGTCTTCAAGCGGGTGTGTCAGGCCTACAGCGTGTACTCTGCCAACCTCTGCCACTGCACAGTGCCACTCATATCTGGTCTCACAGTAGCTTGCACGCATAGTACCACTAATCCAAAAAAAATGACAGGCAGAGGCAGGCCACCCCGCAGGGGCCATCGTGGTCGTGGTGCTGTGATTTTTGCCCTAGAATAATGCCCAGTTTTCAGAGGCCACGTACCCTGCACTTGAAAAGTTCTGAGGACATAGTTGACTGACTAACACAGGACACACAATCTTCTACAGCTTCCGCTCGGAACCTTGACACATCATCCTCCTCCAGCTTAGCTTCGGGCACCTCTCAAGATACCACTCACCCGCCTGCCGCCACCACCAACACTAGCACCACAGCCGCTTCACTTGGTATGTCAGAGGAGTTATTTACACATCCGTTTGAAGAAATGAGTGATGCGCAACCATTATTGCCAGAGGATGTAGATAACAGGGATATGTCTCAGGCAGGCAGCATTACACACATGGACGTACGGTGTGATGATGATGATGTTGTACCCGCTGCTGCTTCCTTTGCTGAGTTGTCAGATACAAGTTAAGCGTTGATGATGACGATGCGTACTTGGATGTCACGTGGGTGCCCACTCGGCAAGAAGAAGAACAGGGCAAAAGTTCAGATGGGGAGACAGAGAGGAGGAGGAGGAGACGAGTTGGAAGCAGGGGGAGGTCGTCGCAATGAGCTAGTGGCACAGTCAGACAGCATGCATCGGCACCCGGGGTCAGCCCGACAGCACGCCAATCAACGCATGCTATGTCCACCACCAGAATGCCGTCATTGCAGAGCTCAGCAGTGTGGCATTTTTTTTGTGTGTCTGCCTCTGACAACAGCGATGCCATTTGCAACCTGTGCCAAAAGAAACTGAGTCGTGGGAAGTCCAACACCCACCTAGGTACAACTGCTTTGTGTAGGCACATGATCGCACATCACAAACGCCTATGGGATCAACACATGAGTACAAGCAGCACACAAACTCAAAGCCGCCATCCTCCTCCTGGTCCAGCATCTTCAGCCTCGTCAACCACTGCTGTCCTCCTTGCCCCCTCTCAACCATCCGCCACTCCGTCTCTCGCCTTGAGCAGTTCCCGCTCATCTGCCCACAATCAGGTGTCTGTCAAGGACATGTTTGAGCGTAAGAAGCCAATGTCAGAAAGTCAGCCCCTTGCCCAGCGTCTGATAGCTGGCTTGTCTGAACTATTAGGAGGAACGGGAAATGAGTAGCTCAGCATCCAACCTTGTGCAAATGGGGTCTTTCATGCTGTTGTGCCTGTTGAGGGACCCTCGTATAAAAAGACTGAAGGAGAGCGACCTGTACTGCGTGTCCACACTACTAGACCCCCGGTATAAGGAGAAAGTGGCTGAAATGTTACCAAATTACAACAAGTCGGTAAGGATGCAGCATTTGCAAAATAAATTAAAAAGTATGCTTTACACAGCATATAAGGGTGATGTCACAGCACAATGGGAATCTAATAGGGGAAGTAATCCTCCTCCTCCCATGACCACGCCGGAAAGGACAGGACGCTTTAAAGACGGAGGACATGCAGAGCTTTTTAAGACCTACGCATAGCCACAGCCATTCGGGATCCACCCTCAGAGAACCACTTGACCGACAGGTAGCAGACTACCTCGCCTTAACTGCAGATATCAACACTCTGAGGAGCGATGAACCCCTTGACTACTGGGTGTGCAGGCTTGACCTGTGGCCTGAGCTATCCCAATTTGCGATAGAACTTCTGACCTTCCCCGCTTCAAGTGTCCTGTCAGAAAGGACCTTCAGTGCAGCAGGAGGTATTGTCACTGAGAAGAGAAGTCTCCTAGGTCAAAAAAGTCTAGATTACCTCACCTTTAATAAGATGAATGAGGGATGGATCCCGAAGGGACTGACAGTGGGCGATACATTCGACTAAAAAAGGCCTGATGAGATGAGCTGCCTTGGGCTAAAAATGGTGACCCTATATAGGAGGAACAGTCCCTATTCTGCTCTGTATATGTGTGTATCAGGGTCCCTGAGGACAGGTGTCAATCCATATCTACCAAGTGACCCTATGTAGGGGGTCAGTCCCTATTCTGCTCTGTGTCAGTGTGTATCAGGGTCTCTGAGGACAGGTGTCAATCTATATCTGCCAATTGACCCTTTGTAGGAGAAACAGTCCCTATTTTCCTCTGTGTCAGTGTGGATCAGGGTCCCTGAGGACAGGTGTCAATCCATATCTGCCAAGTGACCCTATGTAGGGGGAACAGTCCCTATTCTGCTCTGTGTCAGTGTGTATCAGGGTCCCTGAGGACAGATGTCAATCCATATCTGCCAAGTGACCCTATGTAGGAGGAACCGTCCCTATTTTGCTCTGTGTCAGTGTGTATCAGGGATCCTTAGGATAGGTGTCAATCCATATCTGCAAAGTGACATTATGTAGGGGGAACAGTCCCTATTCTGCTCTGTGTCAGTGTGTATCAGGGTCTCTGAGGACAGGTGTCAATCTATATCTGCCAATTGACCCTTTGTAGGAGAAACAGTCCCTATTTTCCTCTGTGTCAGTGTGTATCAGGGTCCCTGAGGACAGGTGTCAATCCATATCTGCCAAGTGACCCTATGTAGGGGGAACAGTCCCTATTCTGCTCTGTGTCAGTTTGTATCAGGGTCCCTGAGGACAGATGTCAATCCATATCTGCCAAGTGACCCTATGTAGGAGGAACCGTCCCTATTCTGCTCTGTGTCAGTGTGTATCAGGGATCCTTAGGATAGGTGTCAATCCATATCTGCCAAGTGACCCTATGTAGGGGGAACAGTCCCTATTCTGCTCTGTGTCAGTGTGTATCAGGGTCCCTGAGGACAGGTGTCAATCCATATCTGCCAAGTGACCCTATGTAGGGGGAACAGTCCCTATTCTGCTCTGTGTCAGTGTGTATCAGGGATCCTTAGGATAGGTGTCAATCCATATCTGCCAAGTGACCCTATGTAGGAGGAACAGTCCTTATTGGGCTCTGTGTCAGTGTGTATCAGGGTCCCTGAGGACAGGTGTCAATTCATATCTGCCAAGTGACCCTATGTAGGGGGAACAATCCCTATTCTGCTCTGTGTCAGTGTGTATCAGGGTCTCTGAGGACAGGTGTCAATCCATATCTGTCAAGTGATCCTATGTAGGAGGAACAGTCCCTATTCTGCTCTGTGTCAGTGTGTATCAGGGTCCCTGAGGACAGGTGTCAATCCATATCTGCCAAGTGACCCTATGTAGGGGGAACAGTCCCTATTCTGCTCTCTGTCAGTGTGTATCAGGGATCCTTAGGATAGGTGTCAATCCATATCTACCAAGTGACCCTATGTAGGAGGAACAGTCCATATTCTGCTCTGTGTCAGTGTGTATCAGGGTCCCTGAGGACAGGTGTCAATCCATATCTACCAAGTGACCCTATGTAGGGGGTCAGTCCCTATTCTGCTCTGTGTCAGTGTGTATCAGGGTCTCTGAGGACAGGTGTCAATCTATATCTGCCAATTGACCCTTTGTAGGAGAAACAGTCCCTATTTTCCTCTGTGTCAGTGTGTATCAGGGTCCCTGAGGACAGGTGTCAATCCATATCTGCCAAGTGACCCTATGTAGGGGGAACAGTCCCTATTCTGCTCTGTGTCAGTGTGTATAAGGGATCCTTAGGATAGGTGTCAATCCATATCTGCCAAGTGACATTATGTAGGGGGAACAGTCCCTATTCTGCTCTGTGTCAGTGTGTATCAGGGTCTCTGAGGACAGGTGTCAATCCATATCTGTCAAGTGATCCTATGTAGGAGGAACAGTCCCTATTCTGCTCTGTGTCAGTGTGTATCAGGGTCCCTGAGGACAGGTGTCAATCCATATCTGCCAAGTGACCCTATGTAGGGGGAACAGTCCCTATTCTGCTCTGTGTCAGTGTGTATCAGGGATCCTTAGGATAGGTGTCAATCCATATCTGCCAAGTGACATTATGTAAGGGGAACAGTCCCTATTCTGCTCTGTGTCAGTGTGTATCAGGGTCTCTGAGGACAGGTGTCAATCTATATCTGCCAAGTGACCCTATGTAGGGGGAACAGTCCCTATTCTGCTCTGTGTCAGTGTGTATCAGGGTCCCTGAGGACAGGTGTCAATCCATATCTGCCAAGTGACCCTATGTAGGGGGAACAGTCCCTATTCTGCTCTGTGTCAGTGTGTATCAGGGATCCTTAGGATAGGTGTCAATCCATATCTGCCAAGTGACATTATGTAGGGGGAACAGTCCCTATTCTGCTCTGTGTCAGTGTGTATCAGGGTCTCTGAGGACAGGTGTCAATCTATATCTGCCAATTGACCCTTTGTAGGAGAAACAGTCCCTATTTTCCTCTGTGTCAGTGTGTATCAGGGTCCCTGAGGACAGGTGTCAATCCATATCTGCCAAGTGACCCTATGTAGGGGGAACAGTCCCTATTCTGCTCTGTGTCAGTTTGTATCAGGGTCCCTGAGGACAGATGTCAATCCATATCTGCCAAAGGACCCTATGTAGGAGGAACCGTCCCTATTCTGCTCTGTGTCAGTGTGTATCAGGGATCCTTAGGACAGGTGTCAATCCATATCTGCCAAGTGACCCTATGTAGGGGGAACAGTCCCTATTCTGCTCTGTGTCAGTGTGTATCAGGGATCCTTAGGATAGGTGTCAATCCATATCTGCCAAGTGACCCTATGTAGGAGGAACAGTCCTTATTGGGCTCTGTGTCAGTGTGTATCAGGGTCCCTGAGGACAGGTGTCAATCCATATCTGCCAAGTGACCCTATGTAGGGGGAACAATCCCTATTCTGCTCTGTGTCAGTGTGTATCAGGGTCTCTGAGGACAGGTGTCAATCCATATCTGTCAAGTGATCCTATGTAGGAGGAACAGTCCCTATTCTGCTCTGTGTCAGTGTGTATCAGGGTCCCTGAGGACAGGTGTCAATCCATATCTACCAAGTGACCCTATGTAGGGGGAACAGTCCCTATTCTGCTCTCTGTCAGTGTGTATCAGGGATCCTTAGGATAGGTGTCAATCCATATCTGCCAAGTGACCCTATGTAGGAGGAACAGTCCATATTCTGTTCTGTGTCAGTGTGTATCAGGGTCCCTGAGGACAGGTGTCAATCCATATCTACCAAGTGACCCTATGTAGGGGGTCAGTCCCTATTCTGCTCTGTGTCAGTGTGTATCAGGGTCTCTGAGGACAGGTGTCAGTCTATATCTGCCAATTGACCCTTTGTAGGAGAAACAGTCCCTATTTTCCTCTGTGTCAGTGTGTATCAGGGTCCCTGAGGACAGGTGTCAATCCATATCTGCCAAGTGACCCTATGTAGGGGGAACAGTCCCTATTCTGCTCTGTGTCAGTGTGTATCAGGGTCTCTGAGGACAGGTGTCAATCCATATGTCAAGGTGTCAATATGTCATATGTCAGGTGTCAATCCATATCCATTTTGATTTAGGAATGTTAGGTGATTTATGCCCTTTATGGATTAAAACCAGACTCTGCATCAACTGTGTAATTTTCCATGGGAGTTTTGCCATGGATCCCCCTCCGGCATGCCACAGTCCAGGTGTTAGTCCCCTTGAAACAACTTTTCCATCACTATTGTGGCCAGAAAGAGTCCCTGTGGGTTTTAAAATGCGCCTGCCCATTGAAGTCAATGGCGGTTCGCCCGGTTCGCAGGTTCGCGAACGTTTGAGGAAGTTCGCGTTTGCCGTTCGCGAACAGAAAATTTTATGTTTGCGACATCACTAGTGATAAGACGTTTTAGGCACTTATGTTCCCTATAAAATAAACCCTGCTATGTAGCAGGTAAGGTAGATATGCCACTCACTAATTTTTCCCAAAACCAATTAAACTAGACTATTAGCAAAGTCCATTGAGGGGTGGAAAAGGCATTATAAGGCCTAGCAATAAGCCTCATCTTCCTTCACTCCCAAAAGCTGGCATCATAAGTTATTCCTAGAAATATTGCCTAGAGTCTCAGTTATTATTAACCATAGCTTCATGTGTAAGTAGGAGAGAGGATTATTATATCAATAGCTTTCAGTAATAAAATCCAAACCTCTTGGTCCCAAGTACCTTCATCTTTTATAGAAACAGGTGGGCTTAATGTAGCAATACAGTTTTTAAAATCTTGCAAAGGGACCATAAATGCCATCTCCACTATACAGTAGGTTATGTAGCTGAAATGTACAGGGATACTTTCTACCATTCAGTTAGAGGAAAGGAGAGGTTTGTCAACCACTGATTCTTAAAGGTATATAAATCGGTTATTTGCAAAAACATAATATTCAGGGTTATAATTTTTAATTTGCAGGGTTGTAGCTTTTTGATCCAAGGATAAATCTGAATGGCGTACTGGGGTCAAGAAGGATTTTTTTCCTAGTTTGTTGCAAAATTGGAAGTGCTTCAGGCTGGATTTTTGCTTTCTTTTAGATCAACAGCAAAATCAGATATGAGAAAGACTGAACTTGATGGACACATGTCTATTTTCAGCTTATGTAACTATGTAAGTATGTGCCATGTCAGAGAAGCAGTCAAAGACAAATATTAATGAATAAACGCTGTCCATCCCTTTAAATATAAATGTAAAGGAAGTTGTAACAGTCAACCTTCAGGACAGTTGTGTACAATATTTTTCAGCAGATGTAGATGTAGTTAGACTAACCTTATTTGCCCCTCTGAAAAGGTTGAAGTCACATCTTATTGGTCTGTAATTAGGTGCCAGCTGTTTTCTTCGCTCTTCATGGGAATTACTATAGTCAATTTTAGATAGCTCTAGGGGAAAATTACTAGCTAAGTATACACAATTCTTAACTCTAAGAAGCAACAGATGCAGTTTATATGATCAGTTATAGTTTCTTCTGTTTATCTAGTATTTTATTAAAATTATATGAGGCAGAATTGCAAACATTTGTATCTCAATTGTCTTTGTCTGAAACCTAAGTCAAATTTTGGCTCAAGTAAATCTAATTTTTTTATTGTAACCATGGATACAGCTCCAGAAGGAAATTTATTGTACAGGTGGTCGTCACTTAATGACCTACTTGTTTTACGACAGCTCACACTTATGACCAGCTCTCTAGCATGGGGATTCAAGGGATTCCCCACATTAAAGAGCTGGTCTATGTTCGGGGAATTTTCCCCAAACGTAGATAAGAGGTATTCCCTGTACTGGTGCGTTTGTCTACGTTCGGGTAAATTTCCCCGAACATAAAAAAATGCACCAGAGCAGGAAAGCCATCTAATCCAAGCAAGTGAAACTCAAAAGCTAGCAAGGGCCAAATAAACAAGGTTTTTGGGCTCCCCAAAAATCCCAAAAACCTAGAGAAACACAAACTCAAATTACTTGGATCATTTTCATGCAAACAATATGTAATCCTGGGTACATATAAATAATTTACTTGAAAGCTTCACCTCATGTTACTTAGTGTCTCAGTAGTAATGCCACGGTCTGAAGTGTCCACTCGCTCCCTCATTCCCTTTGCAATCTCCAGGCAGAGTAAGGTGTGACAGCCAGGGAAGGTATGCTTCTACCCCTCTTCAATCCCTGTCTCTCTCCCACCTTCCATCCATGTCTCTGTTCCCCTCTCCTATCCATGTCTCCTTTGCCCCTCTTCCATCCATGTCTCCTTCTTCCCTCTTCCATCCATGTCTCCCTCTCCCCTCTTTTATCCATGTCTTCTTCTCTTCCCTTCCATCCATGTCTCCCTCACATATTTCTCCCCCCACACCTTCCTCCTCCTACCATTCATGTCTCTCACCCCATGTCTCCCTCCTACCCATTCCATTTATATCTCCCTCTCCCCCTCTCATTCATATGTACCTTGTCCAAATCCAATTTATATCTCTCCCCCATTACTCCCTTACTACACATTCTATCCATGTGTCTCCCAATCCCCATCTCCCCCCTCCCACGTCTCTCTTCCTACCCCTTCCATTTATACTCCATCCCTCCCTCCTTCCTTATTTTCAGTCAGCTGAACCCTCACACCTTCACCTCGGGCGTCGGTTCTGCTCTACCCTTCCATTTTACTGACAGAGGAGCCTTTGACTCTCTGGTGGTACACTGATAGATTGAGCGCCAGGTAGTCACGTGACACCCAACGCTCCTATGCAGAGCAAAGAGGGGAAGGCACTCCCCCTCCTAGTGTTTTGTGCGTGTGGTTCCCCTATGGAGCTGAACGCTTCTTGGGGGTGCAGGGAGTGCAGGCCGAGGTAGGCTCAAAAATCACCTGTCAGTCTGACAAGGGATTTTTGTGCCCACTCGACCGGTGCTCCTGATTTGCTGGGCCACAGGGAAGTTCCTTGTGGGCCGCATGCGGCCCGTGGACTGCAAGTTAGACATGCTTGATCTAGTTTATGTTCAGAGAATCCATCCCGAACATAGATTTGAGATATTCCCTGCTCTACTGCGCTTGTCTATGTTCCGGAAAATTTACCCGAACATAGACCTGCACTGGTGCGCATGCTTCGTAGCACATCCTCACTTACCGACCAATTTGTTTTATGACCGAGTCATAAGAACGGAACCCGGTTGGTAAGTGAGGAGTGCCTATAATACAATTGAAACTAAATAACAAGTCCCAAGTCAATATAGCTTGGGAGAAATCATCCAACTCATGCTATTGTCATGTTCTTGTTAAGTTATTGTCACAAGTTAAATGTTTTTGTATGAATTGTATTATTTGTTTTTTAATTTATCACAATTTAATATTTAGTGAATATATTCTAAAGTCATTTGAATATGTAACCCTGGTCTTATGCTCTGAGACATGCATGCCACAAGAATATCACAGTACGTGGACTGTAGTTGCTGTGACCTAGAACTTCCTATAAGAGGTTTCTTCTGCCTGCCTCTCTTAATCACTTGTCTACAATTAATAGATAGGTGACAAGAATATATCTATTTAATTTAATGGGACACTAGATGCACTAAAACAACTTTAGTTTAATGAAGCGGTTTTGGTGTATAGATCATGCACCTAGCGTCTCACTGCTCAATTATCTGCCTTTTAGGAGTACTTTTGGAATTAAATCAGCTCTAGTCATACCTATCAGCATGTGACTTACACAACATTCCTAAACAGTTCCTGAAAAGGACAGACTGTGCAATACAGGAACCTAAAATATCTAATCTAAAATGTATTATCTTCTGCTTTGTCAATAGCCTTCTAGATCCTGCAGGGTGTGTGTGACTAAATTTCAATTTACAGAGTAAGAGATAAAACCATCTAAAGCAAGTTAACATCTGATGATCTCTGAAAATGATAGTGAGTCACAGCCAGGGAAGGTATGGCTATAGCTGCACAAACAGATACAAAAGTGATTTAACTTCTAAATGGCAGAGAATTAAGCAGTGAGACTGTAAGGATATGATCTATACTTGTGTTCCCTTAACCAGTCCTCAAGGCACCCCTACCAGTCCAGGATTTAGGGATTACCCAGTTGTGTCTAAGGTGTAGAAAAAAAAACAACTTAGACACAACTGGGTGATCCCTAAATCCTGGATTGGTAACGGTGCCTTGAAGACTGGTTTGGGAACCACTGATCTATACACTAAAATGCTTCATTAAGATAACGTTTGATACCCATAGTATCCCTTAAATGCAGTAGTAAGGGTATAAGAACTGAAGGCTAAGGAAAGCTTGCACTGACATGATGCCACATAGATAATGAGGTAAGAATAGTGGGGCATGTAGAAGAGGATGTCATATTACAATTTCAGCAAGCTGAGAGGCATAGGTGTAGAGACATAAACCACTGATTTGGGTCTCTACAACATGTTTTTGCTATACCTTTTGTTGTTTCATGTAAAAGGATCTATAGCCCTCTGCATACGTTCCAAGTCTTTTTTAGAGGTAATGATTCAGAGAACCTGGAAAAGAAGCAACAACCTTGCAAAGACATTCATTCTTATGCAGTGGATTCTACCAATTCATGCAATAGGTTTCACATTCTATGTCTTTAGATCTTCCTTAATGGTTCTAAACTACAGGGAATAATTGGCAGCAGAGAGATGTTTTGAATAATTGTAAGCTTTTAAGTTTTAAAGCAAATACTGAATGGTAACAAATGAGACTTGCTCTTTTTGTTGAAAAAAAAAAGCAAATTTTAACAGGATTGAACTTAAGTAAATTTAAGAATTGCAAAGTCAGTTAAAATGTCATGACTGTGTTCAGACTTGAGTGAATGACACTTGTAAAGTATCCCTTGTCAAAAATCCATGGTGACTTCAATAAGAATTTCAAACTCCACAGTGAAAACATTGCTGATTTTTTCTAGTTTAACTCTTTTGAACCTAAATTTGAAACTTTGAAAGTATTGATAAAAAGAATGGAGCATTTTAGAAAGGTTAAACAATGTAAATCTCTTTAGTTTGGAAAAACGGTGCCTCAGAGGGGATATGATAAGATTATGCAAATATATTCAGGGCCAGTACAAACCATTATCTGGAAATCTATTCATAAACAGGGCTATACATGAGACACAAGGTCACACATTTAGGCTGGAAGAAAGGAGATTTAATCTAAGGCAAATAAATATTTTTTTACAGTAAGAACTATAAGGATATGAAATTCTCTGCCTGAGAATTGAGGTGATTTTATCAGAATCCATACAGATGTTTAACCTCTTAATGATGGATGATGGACCCGGTTGCGGCGATCACGCGGTTAACGCTCCTCCCGATCGTCCTGTTCCTGCAGCTGTAATCGCTCTGGCAAGCTGTCAGAGCAAGCACATGTGCTTCAGGGACTCCTTGTCTGCCTCCCTGCACTTCCGCAGTCAGTGTGAATTGGCGGGAGACAGATAAGTGTTGCTGATCTTCTCCCTGTAAAAAAAAAATAAAGTTAAATCCCACCACCCTTTTCCCTGCTTTAATAAAATTAACCCCTTCAATGCCATTTGATCTACAGTGATCAAAATACAGATCAGGGTGTTTTACTATGATATGATTTTTTTTTTTTTTTAACCCTGAGGGTTATCTTTTATTTTTTTAACCCTCAGGGGTTAAAGTTATTTTATTAATTAATTTAAATAATTTAAAATTATATATTTAACTAGCTGGGGTGGGTGGAAGTTAGTGAAGAATTGGGGAATTTGGTGTTAGGCTAGCTAGGGGTTAACATTAAAAAAAAGCTTTAAAAAGTAAAAAAAGTTTAACCCCTTAAGGACCAAACTTCTGGAATAAAAGGGAATCATGACGTGTCACACACGTCATGTGTCCTTAAGGGGTTAAAAAAATGTAATAACGTAAAAAAAAGTAAAATAAATTAATTATTCAAAAATTATATATTTTGCTAGCTGGGGTGGGTGGGTGGGAGTTATGGGAAATTGGGGAATTTACTGTTAGTGCTGCTTACTGCTTGTTAGGGGTTAACGGTAAAAGAAAAGTTTATAAAAATGTTAAAAGTGGAAAAAAAGTTTTAAGAAAGTTTAAAAAAGTAGAAAAAATTTAATAAGTAAACAAAAAAGTTTACAAACAAGTTTTAAAAAGTAAACAAAGTTTTAAAAAAATACATTAAAAAATGCTCATTACCACTACACCTGGAACAAATGAGCAAAAACATGATTCAACGCTAAGGTTCAAAATATGCCTTTTGAATTACCCCAGGGTGTATTCTTTAATAATAGTATGTGTTTGTGGAGAGGTTTGAATAACCAACAAGCTAAACTTCTCCGAAATGAAACATGGACACAGCGTAAAACTTCAAGGTTAGAAAAATCTGAATGGCAGCGTCTTAAATGTGCCCCTTCAACATCCACATATACCTGGCAAAGGTACATACCCCTGTACTCAGACCACATAGCTGAGCAACATATGAAATATTATACAGTCATTGCACACATAACATTTGTAAAATATACTGTGCAAACTCACTTTGTGTGTCAAAAAGGCAGATAAAATGCTTATTACCACTACACTTGGTACAAGCTAGCGGAAAATTTATCCTACACTAAGGTTCAAAATATGCCTTTTGAAATGGTATGCCTTTATGGTGTAGTTGGAATATGTCGCTTGCTGAAAGGCTCCAGAATGGAACACGGAGCCAGCAAAACCATCAATGAAAATTCACACTTAAAACCCGCACTTGTCACATCTCTTTTACAGCACTGTAACATTTACTCTGTTTCACTCAGAAGATGTAACTGAGCATAATTTGGGGGATTTTATGACAGTGGCACATATCAAGTGTAAGAAATACTCAGGAAAAAGGCAACATGTATGTAAAAAATTCAATTGTTTTCCTCACCACAAAACATTGACATATATTGGTGAAAACATTGTGACAAGTTAAGGCACTATATACACCATATAAGATACCCTGGGGTATCTGCTTTCTCAAATGCAAGCCCTTTGTGGGTTTATTGTGACATTTAAACAGCAATTGGATAAATACTTGCAAAAACATAACATACAGGGATATAATTTCTAATTAGTGGGGTAATAGCTGCTTGATCCAATGAGACATCTGACTGCTATTTTGGGGTCAAGAAGGATTTTTTTCCTAGTTTGCTGCAAAATTGTAAGCGCTTCAGACTAGGTTATTTGCATTCTTTTGGATCAACAGCAAAAACATATGTGAGGAGGGCTGAACTTGATGAACGCAAGTCTCTTTTCAGCTATGTAACTATGTAACTATGTGATTTTGAATTCCTCATAATGCATCCCTATAGTAAATAGCCCTGCCAGTCTCTTATTCATTCCCTTATCATTCTAAGCTGTAGATCAAAATGAGTATTTAATATGCAAAGAGCAACACACATTTTCTCTGTAGTCTGTCTTGTAGCAAAGTATTAAGCAGTTTATCAATTTCTGCATAATAATTTGTTCTGTATGTTGCTGACAACCTAATATATATGTTAGTCTTTGAACCATAAGTAAACATGTATAAATATTAGTGATGATCTGATTATCTTGAAATTGATATTTCATAAAGTAATTGATTTTTTACATTCATAGTGACATTAAATAACACACTAGATGCAGTGGATATAGTGATCAATTGCTATTGAAGTATCCCATGAGAAAATTATTCAAGCTGTGTCATTGCATTTCCACCTATTGTTTCCCTATTATTTTTAATAATTTTATCTTTACATGTAATTCTACTAGTTAGACTGTCTTTTTAATAAAATGTGGTGGTATAACCTCAATAGATGGTATATCTAACAACAATGTAAGGGTTTATTTGTAAAATTCTGAAGGTGACTAAGAAATTGCAAATTATAGGTCCAAATATCCATGTAGGAATAGGAGTTATGTGGGATAATTTTACAATGTTAATATGTTGGCTAAATATTCCTTTATCAATTCTCTACTATCCCCAGCTATGGGCAGGAGGTTAAGGTCTCTAATTAAATATACAATAGGCGTGTCCACCCCCCAACTTAGGGTCATTGTCCAACTCTACCTGAGCTAGGGATCATAAATAATCCATTAAAAAAGTGACCCTATCTACTCACTCACCATAATAAAATTGAGGGGGCTTTAAAACTAATACCAAAAAAAATATATATATATATATATATATATATATATATATATATATACTTACCATCAGACGGCTTCTGTTTTCATCCCCAAAAAAGCCAAAATAAAATCCATAATTGCAAAATGTATGCAAACATTTGCCATGTTTTGGTTATATTTGCCAAATAATATTATAATATTAATATTAATAATATAATATTGATATTAATTAATTAATATTAATTATTAACCCAAACTTCTGGTTACTAAGAAGATCACTAAAGCTCCCTAAATTGATATGGTTGAAGAAGATAAGCTGTAAGAGCAAATTGGGAAAGCTGGACATCTGGGTAACACTTTCATTATTGGAGATTCTAATTACTTGGACATAAAAGGGAACTGAGGGACTAATGTTTTTTTATATTCTGTTAAATGACACCTTCATGTCACAATTGGTATAAGCACCAACTAGAAAGGATGCTTGTCTGGATCTAGTTATAACAAACAATGTTGATCTTTGTCAAACATTCACAAATTCACGAAAATAGTGATCACAAATTTTTATTTTTATTTTTATTTTTATTTTTATTTATATTTATTTATTTTTTTTTTTTTTTGTTATTCTGTTTTATGAGATTTTTGTATTTAATTGTCCGGTTAAGGTATAACAGTGGTGATCGGAATTAGTCCTTTGCTGATTTATTTTTTACTTAATTAATAAATTATTTTTGATAATTTTTATACTATTTATCTAGTTTTATAATCTTAAGCGCACACACCCTATTTTCCATTTCTGAGTATATAACTCATCAAGTCGCTAGAGTGGGTGTGTAGCTGCTACTCTTCTTTTTTATTCATTTACTGATTTATTTGTGGTGTTATCACTGCATGTACCGTTATCACAATATGGTGACTCAAGAAAAGCAAAATCACTTAGGGTATACAAAATCATATAATTTGAAAAAGGTCAATTTCAATAAGATAAGGACAGTTTCACAACTTATTGACCGGCATAAACTCTTTATTATACTCACAAGGATAGAGCAGTCTCACTGCACCGGGCACCTCTACCGCTGTGGACGTCCCTCATCATTTTACCACTGTACGCAACATACGCTAGAGCAGGCTATAGTTTTTTACGTGAGTGTGATATCGCTACTTTGACTATATCCAGTTATTGTGTTTTGACATATTGTACTATCAATTTTCTCTTTTTTTTAATCTCCTTTTACATACGGATACCTAAGAAATTTGAACTACCACATCACCCAAGTACAAATAACTTATGCTTATTTATCAGCTACAGCTGCACTTACCTCTAAATTAGAGGCATCTTTGTATGTGAGAACTTTTTTTGTTGTGACTAAACATTTAATATCTTGTTTCAATACTTGTTATTTAAATTGCCTCTTGTTATTGTGACATTATGTGGCGCAGCCCTTTTCCTTTTTCTTGTGTGACATTCTTTTAGCTTTCGTAAAGGGTTGAGAGGGATTCCCTTTTAGGGTTGCTGCCTTTTCTCCACTATTTGGTTATTTAGCACTGACCTATTTGTGTGTTTTTACTTGAGTAGATGTTCTAAACTAGAAAATGAAAAAGTGATAGTAAGATTAACCCCTAAAAGTTTTTTAAGTACATATTTTTTAATAACCCCCCAAAAAAGATTCACTGAAATCACAGATGGGTATGCTAGAAATGAAGTTTGGGAAAAGGCAGACATTTTTTTATTAATTTTCTTCACTATTTTTCAAGGAGGAACTAATGGCAAGTGATATGCAAATGATTGCTGCAAAAAAAAAGCAATGGGTTTGGTCAAGAGAAGGTACAACTAAAGAAAGTTGTAAAACAAAGCCTCAGGGCCAGATGGTGTTCACTTACAGGTACGTAAGGAGCATGGTGTGGAAATAAGCGAACCTCTGTTTTTAGTCTTTTGGGATTCTTTTCTGCCAAGAACCATATCAGTGGATGGGAAAAAGATGATGTGGTTACTATATTCAAAAAGGATTCAAAGTTTCTGCCCGCAGATTCTAGACCTGTGAGCTTAACCTATGTGGCTAGGAAGTGTTTGAAAAGCAAGGGATAATATTCAGAAATTCTATGGAAATAACAATGTTATTAGCAGAAATCAGGCCGTTTTTTTGAAACAAAGATCTGTCAAATGAATCTGATTGCATTCTGCAAAGAAGTAAGTAGAAGTATAGATCAGGTTTTGGAATGCATGTGATCTACTTGGATTTTGTCACGGTATTTGGTATGGCCCCATACAATAGTTAGTGCTCAAATCAAAAGAAAAAGATGTCATTTTTTGTTGGCAGATTAATTTTAATGTAGATATATGCACTTTGGGGTGAAAAAGCATAAGTAACGTACACCCTAAATGGTGGTGAATTAGGGAAATCAACACAGTAAAAGAATTTGGGAATTATTATAGACTACAAACTAGGCAACAATGTGCAATGTCAAATAACAGTTGCTAAGGCCAGTAAGGTATTGTCCTGCATAAAAGGGGGCATTAATTCTTCAGATGAAAATATAATTTTATGGCAAGACAGGAGGCTTCATATTTGCTTATCTTTCTTTACTGTAACTCCCAGCAGCAAAGAAATAGTTAACAAGTTGTAAAAAAAATTCAACCAATCATAACACATCATACAACAATATAGTGCTATCAGACTCCTCCCACTTCCTCTTTCTTTGCTGCTTGCCTCCCAGGTGAGTCTATTCTAATTACGTTGCCTAGTCTCATTAATTATTTTATTATCTTGTCATTAATTGTTTTATAATTTTTTACATGAATATGTCTATTATTACTATTTTTAAATAAACTCTTTCTACACTTGTTGCTTTGAAGCATTTCACTCTGCTCAATGGAATACCTGTTATGGTTTCTTCACTAGAACCTTATTTATGTATATATATATCTATGCTTTGTTTTTCATCTGAACTAAACCCTTATTAAAAGGTTTTGCACCTTTAATTTGTTTTAAATATTAAATTCCCGCTATTTCACTACAGGAACGGCCCGCCGGGTTATTTCTTTCCCCTTCCGTCAGTGGAATCTCTTCAGTAATGGACTCCATCTCCCAGGAGTCCGTTACCTTCATTACAGCCTTCGCGCCCTTCTCGTTTTCCCGCCCTTGCGGCCGGCGCCCCTTTTACTCGCGGCGGCCATCTTTGATCGCGGTTTCGCGTTTTTTTCGGCTCCTGACAGAAATTCTTCTGTGGACACCTGTTTAGCTTTTTTCGGAAGGTAAGTCCCCCCAAATCAAGTTAACCCTTTCATTAAGGGTTTTGTTGCCTTGTGCCTTTTTGGATCAGAAGTCTGATCTCTTTCTTTTTATACATTTGCAGGTACCTTGCTACAAGACCAACCTGCTCAAACTGTTTGTGTGACCCCCTCCCTGTTTTTTTTATTAATAAACAATTGGTTTATAATCAACCATTTACATTATTATAATTTTACTGTGTGACTGACACCACCTTATTACTCTGTGGGTGACCCCCACTTTACATTATATATACATATATCTGTTTTCCGTATTGTGGGTGACCCCGACCTTGTTTGTCTCTGTGGGTGACCCCCACTCATCACCATATATTTTCCTATATTGTGGGTAATCTCTATTACCAGCTGCTTCAATACTAGTGGGTGACCCCCATCATTTTGTTTATTTATATCTATATCTATATCTATATATATATATATATATATATATATATATTTATGCCTATTACTTAAGGTCTCAGTGGTAGAACACCACCTTATCTACTGGGTGACACCCATATTTTTTCACTATCCACATTAGTGATTTAATACACATAGTGGGTGACCCCCACCTTTTCCCCAATACTCTAGCTGAGTTGCCTCATCTTTTTATTGTCAAACAAGACTAATATAAATTCAGATTCATAATATCTATAATTTCAGTCTGCCAGTTCCTCTCTAATAATTTTCTAAACAATAAAAACTATGTCAGACCGCCAAGACCCTGCAATCTCTGCGGAACTTCGGGAATGGCTCTTCTCCACCATTGCGGAGTCCATTCCCAAGGCCTTGGCAGCCTATCATGAGCAAACTGCTCCAGAGGTTCACCCCTCTACGCACCTACCCTCTGACTCAGAAGACTCCCATCTTTCTGACCAAGAAAATGCCCCGCGCAAAAGACCCTGGAAAGGGAATAGCGCTGCAGCGGGCAAAGGCAAAGCTCCTGCCAAAGTTTTGAAATATTCTCTGCCTCACACCATGCAGGATCCTGCGGATCCCCTTGAGGGATCTACTTCCCGACTAGATCCCACGTACTCTGATGAGGATTCCACGGTGAATGTGCCCCAGGATTCCTCAACATTGGAGTTTGTTAAGGAAACCTTCCTTAATCAGGATACGGCAGGTGGCCCTTCATCTAAAGAGGCTGCTTCAGACGTCCTTCTGGATGCTTCAGGCCTCCCCTTGTTTGATCCAAGGGCGATTCGTCACCCACGATCTGCAGAATGGGCCCATCCTGATCATATTGCCAATTTCTGCAAAATGTGGCTTCGCAAGCCACTTGAGAAAGAGATTAGAAATAAGTTTAGGGCTGAGTGCCCAAGACCTACTATTCCAGGCAAAGTTGCCTCTACCCCTGAATTTGACCCTATGCTGGTCACTTATTTAACCAAATCTGGCAAAGACCCTCGTAAGGGTATCGAACAAGGGTTAAAAATGGCCCAAGACAAACTTTTGGACATTTCTGGTCCTATAATACAGATTTTTATCCTGGCAGATGAGGCACTCACTAGCGGTGAATTTGACCCACACACTGTAAGGGAATGGGCTCAGTGAGCTCTATGTCTATTGGGTAGAGAGACGGAAAGCAGCACTCTATAAAATTGATGCCAAATTGGTAGATTTAAGCTCCAAAGAGTTGGGGTCAGAAGCCGATGGTCTCTTATTCACAACAAGTTTATGCAAGACCTCTCTAAGAATGTCTCGGTTTTTACTACTCTAAATAAAGCCCAGTCCTCACTATGCAGGGTTTTCCGGTCCCAAACAAATCGTTTTTATGGGAGAGCTGGTCGCTTCAGTGGTCGAGCTACCAGTAGAGCAGCCTTTACAGGCTACAGACCCCGACCCACAGACTATTGGTCTTCAGGACCCACCCGACCCTATCACAGACAGCTCTTCAACACAAGAGGCTCCATCCGAGGACGTGGTTCTGCATCCCTGCGCAGATGCACTGCTTCAGTTATTTAAAAAATTTTACCAATTGCTGCTCGATTAACCATTTTTTTCCAACAGTGGAAACTACTTTCTCAGGATCACAGGATCCTTCATACAGTCAGCGGTTTCAAGATAGATTTCCTTACACACCCCATTCAAAATGTTCCTCCGACACATCTAGAGATGTGGAAAGTAGACAAACTAACCTTAAATTCAGAGTTACACAAACTACTAGACAAAGGGGCGATCGAACTTTCGCCTTTCCCTCACACTTTCATCAGCAATATTTTCCTAGTACGAAAAAAGACGGGAGACCACCGTCCTATTATCAACCTCAAAACATTGAACCAATTTATCACATACCGTCATTTCAAGATGGAAGGTATCCATCTTCTCAGGGACCTACTCTGCGTGGGAGATTGGTTCTCCAGATTCAATCTGAAGGATGCTTACCTCACGGTCCCTATCGCACCGAGTCATCGTGCTTTCCTGCAATTTCTCTGGCAAGACGAAGTTTGGCAGTTCACCTGCCTTCCTTTCGGACTTTGCTCCGCCCCTTGGTGTTTCACCAAGTTAATGAAGCCGGTCATAGCTCTACTCCGTTCTCAAGGAGTACGCTCCATCATACATCTAGACGATATCCTGATTATGGCCCAAGACCAACATTTGCTCCGCAAACACACACACATGACCTCGGATCTCCTTCAAAACATTGGTTTTGTAATAAATTTCCAGAAATCACATCTGGAACCTTCTCAAATAGTCCAGTTTCTGGGCTTTCAAATAGATTTGGTTCAGGCGACTTTGCCGTTGCCTTATCCAAAAATCAAAAACATAAAGAAAGAAATTCAAAAGTTACTCTCTTCGCAGCGGCTCCACGATTTTGGACTCCTGTCCGCATCAATTCAAGCTATATTCCCCGAGCCTCTACACTACAGAGCAATGCAATGGTTGAAAACCTCCTACTTGCATCGCTCAACCTCTTACGACCAATTCATATCCCTGACAGACGAGGTTCTCATCGAACTCCACTGGTGGCTTCGCAATATGGAAGCCTGGAATGGGAAAGCGATCTTCGGATCTCAACCAGATTTTATACTGGAATCCGATGCAAGCCTTCTGGGTTGGGGCGCTACATGTGCCCAAACCTCCACAGGGGGTCTCTGGTCCCCTTCAGAACAGGCACTTCATATAAATTGTCTCGAACTCATTGCTGGATCCTTCGCGATCCGCAGCTTTGCCAAGAATGCGTCCAACTGCTCCCTGGTACTTCGGATGGACAACATCTCCGGAGTGCGGTGTGTAAACCGCCTCAGAGGTTCCAAATCCAAACTACTGTCCGATCTCACCAAAGATCTGTATCAATTCTGCCTGGACAGGAATCTATCCATTCGAGCGGAATATCTCCCAGGACCCGACAACCTAGTCGCAGACTGGTTTTCACGTCATTCAAGAGCGTTAAAACAGCAAATATGAAGCCTCCTGTCTTGCCATAAAATTAGGGATTATTCTAGCTTACAGTGAACGAATAATCTAAATTTTATTAAAGACAGGAGGCGAATATTTTCCCTCCCTTCGTTAATTATGGAACCCTCCCTAGGGTAAGTCTCCTTTTCCTATTACTATTGCATGTATATCCTCTTGCAAATTGGTTGTTGTAAGTATACGGTTTAATGTTAATCTGGTACAACCTAGCACTATATTACATTTATCGTTATGGTCTTTTAACCCTATCAACTAATCGGAACTGTCACTTAGGTGCGTATTTATGTTTTTTTTCTCTTATGTAAGAGACCATACTTTCACGAGTTTTCTCTTCTTCTCTCCTAGCGTGAAGATCACATTTGCATCTGCTCGACTACTCGTTTACATGGTTGATTTCTTGCACACCGAAATTATGGTTCCACAGTATTTCCAGTTTACATGGTTGACTACTATTATCGCTGATTGGCACCACCAAGAAAGAGGAAGTGGGAGGAGTCTGATAGCACTATATTGTTGTATGATGTGTTATGATTGGTTGAATTTGTTTTACAACTTGTTAACTATTTCTTTGCTGCTGGGAGTTACAGTAAAGAAAGATAAGCAAATATTCGCCTCCTGTCTTTAATAAAATTTAGATTATTCGTTCACTGTAAACTAGAATAATCCCTAATTTTGCCTCTCTGTAAAGAAATTGTAAGACCTCCCCTTGAACATGCTATGCAATTTCAGCATTTGCTCTAACAAGGATAACATGGCTCTAGTGCATAAGCATTCTATAAAGCTAATAAGAAAATGTTAAGATTTTAAGAAAGGCTGACAAATTTAAATCTGTTTAGTTTAGAAAAATGGTGCCTCAGAGGGGATATAATAAAGTGCTCAAGTGGGCTACAAAGTTAATTAGGGGAATAGAAGATGTTAGTAATAAAAAAAAGAGGCTAATAAATTTTAATCTGTTTAGTTTAGAAATATTGTGCCTCGGACAGGATATAATATTATTGTACAAATATATTCAGGACTAAAGAAAATTAATAAATAGGACTAAATACGACTAAATGTCACCCATTGTCACCCACTGTAAGACAGGAGATTTGGTCAAAGGTAAAGGAAAAGGATCTTTACAGTAAGAACAATAAAGATGTGGAATTATCTGCCTCAAGATATGGTTTTGAAACCAAGAGGGTTGCACTCACCTGAACGTGCATACATTATAGGGTGCTGCTGGGGCCAAAATATACAAAATACACAATCCAGCGCACTCGCTTATTCACTAAACAATGATTTAAAATCTTAGAGATTGTAATAGTTTTTTTTTTTAAATTCTGTATTTTTATTGTGCATAGAGGTACAGATCATCCTGCATTGTCACAACAACGGATGCAGGAACATGCAAAAGTCACAATGTAAACTGGTACATAAAATTTGATATATGCAAGGTATTTCTTTGTTACATTACGCTACGTCTGCACAGTTTTATGGTAAAGTTAAAGTACAAGAGATAACCGTACCCATTTTCATGGGGAAACTATTAAACTTTTTAGAAATTCACGTATTAATACAGGCCGAAATATGTTATGTCCGACTATGCGAAGTGTTATCGGGACTTACTAGATAGGCAGGCTTTAACAGCGTCAGGTAAACTGGGGTAAGATAGAGTAACCAGGTACTCTGTAGTGTAATCTGTGGCATAGTATTCGCTGGATACCATTTCTAGGGGTGGAGGATGTACAAGATGCATTTTGTAGGGGTATTGGTAGAGATTGCCTGTCCACTTTGAGCTTAGGTTTATCCTCCCCTGTGAGAGGGGAGTCGGCTAGTTAGGCTGGTGGACTCTGGGGTTTATGTCTCCAGGGGAGTTACCTCGCTAGGGTCGTTCTGGTCACTATTTTACCAGCTGTAGTAGCCGGAGTAAGCAAATCGGGCTGATTCAAGTGCACGGGGGGATTATTGCAGGGGACAGAAGTGAGCGATGTCAGGAAGGGGTTGGTGTGTGGGCCTCGGCTCTTAGCCCTGAGAGTTAGGCTATACTGTTCACCTTCAACTGCAGGGCGGTTGAATGTGTGAGTGTGGCCACCGCAGCTGGGAAAACATTTATCTGGCCAAGGGCGGTGGGTTACACACTGGCTTAGTTTGGCTGTATTGTAGGCCTAGTTAGTCGGGGGATCTAGCAGTATTAGAAGAGTGAGACAATAAAGGTATAAAAAAACAATAAGTCCAGGTATGGCAAAATTAAACTGAGTGGATCTGAATTAAACTGAATCGGGAGCACATTGTCTATTGAAGTTCACTGGCAATGATCCCCTCCGGGTCTGGCTGCGTCCAGCGAAGTTTCTGCTTCTTGTGTGCACATCCCCTGGCTAGCATCGGTGTAGTGCCTAAGCCAGTTGAGGTATGTGGGCAAAATCGGTTGAAGGCAAAGGTAAAGGTGTGATTGGTCCAAACAAGAAACAGTACAGTCTTAATGAGGGATGTGCTGTGAAGGGCACAAGGCCAGTCTCGGGTTACTGCCCTCCCCTGTCATCGATGGGCCTTATAGAAAAGTTCAGGGCCTGTTCGGGTCAGCGATGGGGTGGGGGTAGGGTAGCGAGCAGAACGAGGCCGTACATAAAGTTCAGGTAGGGAGATTATGCATTTCGGGTACCTGTGTCTCGCCGTGGCTTTCAAGTGTTCGCCATGTGTCGGTTTACCCGTTGTGCCTTGTAAGCTGTGGAGGACGAAGCTTTGGTGTTTGCGGGTTGAAATGCTCTGATGTTGGTAACGTCCCAGTTGTGAGAGGGTTTTGGGATCTGGTCGGTAGTGGCTTGTTCCGGTTGCGGTTGCAGGCCTAGCGCTGTCAGAACCGAGTCCATTTCTGAGGGGTCGGTGACCCGTGTTGTTGCGCCCTTGTGTGTGATGATCAAGCTTCTGGGGAATGCCCAGCGATATGGGATTGAGTTCTGGCGGAGAGTGGTTGTTAGGGGTTTCAGGAGGCTTCTCCATATCAGTGTGGGCCTAGAAAGGTCCTGAAAGAACGCCAGGTCCGCTGCCTCAAAGAGGTGTGATGCCTTCCCTCTCACTGCTGCCATGAAGGTTGCTTGGCCTGATCGTGTCATGAATTGAAGGATGACATCTCTCGGTGCCTCCGCCGGGGCTTTGGCGGCTCTCGGGATTCGGTAGGCCCCTTCTGTTGGGACCGTTTTAGCCTGTTGCGGTGTGAGTATAAAGGTGAGGAGTCGTCCGATATATCCGGGTAAGTCGGCCTGGGTCACACTCTCAGGGATCCCTCTTATTTTTGTGTTTTGGCTCCTGTGTCGGTCCTCCACCGCATCCATGCGGGCGGTGAGCCGGAGCTGGCTGCGGTGTAGTTCCGCGTTTTGGGCCTCCAGTTGTAAGCACCGTGCGTTGAGGTCTTTCGAGTCTGCCTCTGTCTCCTTTACTCGCCCCTCCACTGTGTGAATCTCTTCTCTCAGTGTCGCTATGTCCGCTGCGAAGAGGGAGCGAATGTGGCACAGGAGGGCTTTTATGTCCCCTTTGGTGGAGGGCAGTTCATTATCCTCGTCCGAGGAAGTGCTGTGTAAACCCCCTGTGCCGGGGAATTCGTCCAGCTCATCGAGGATCTGTTCTCCGGAGGAGGCTGAGGCCGTGTCGCCATCTTGAATTGGCGCAGGAACCGCTGCGGCCTTCGTAGGGCGGTGGAGAAAGGCTCCGATATCTTGAGCCCCCGCCGGTTTTGCAGCCCCTCTGTGTTTGGTCTTCTTGCCCATCTTCGGGTGATCTAGTTTGTATTCCAGATTATTTAGTCTCGGTCAGTTAATTAGCGTTTTACAAGCTTTGGCCTGCGGAGCTCTGTTGATGCACGTCTGCTTCGGTCAGCTGTTGGCTCCGCCCCCCGAGATTGTAATAGTTTTATTTAAAAAACCCTCACCTTGGCAAAAAATGATGGGGGTTTAGTTACATTATATGATCATACATTGCATAAGCCTGCCAACTACGTCAAAGTACCCCATATTCGGCAGGTCCTATCCTAGTAGCAGCCTAATGCTTGCTCTTATGAGATTAATCCACGTACTTGGGAAATACTTCCTTCCTGGGACTCTCTGCACGTCAAGGCTAAATAGGGTCCTGGAATGAGGCACCTGTGAAAGGGAGGGGTGCAAAACCAAGGAGTTGGCCTGGACTCCCAAATATAAATAATAAAAGGATGCAAACTTATTTGTAATCCTGTTCCATTGTACAACATCCTGAAGCTTGCTGACCCCTATAAAATAACAATGGGAAGACAGAATTATGTCTCTGCAGCTCTCATTACCTGTTTTCGCTTAGATGTATCACTTCCTACAGCAGTAAAAGGCAAAAAAAAAAAAATAGCCAGGCCAATAACTTTTTACATTAATATTTGATGATCCATCGGTGTGTTGTTTGAGATAAGCACCACTTATATTAAGGCATTACTATTCTTTCAAATAAAGTTAATTGTATAGGACATATATATGTATATAGTGCTGTATCAACTCTTAATTTACCGTGAGTTAGGTAAATGAGATATGACTATTTCGATCCTCTTTAAATTCAGTAGGGAATGATTCTGTACTTTCCGTCCGGTGAAGCTTTTGTCTCCAGTGTTTTTATTTGTTATTCTGCTCAGATAAATGTTACACTCGTATAAGCTTTTCTTATACAGGATTGACATCTGGGTGCTCAGTTAATCACTTCCATCAGTGTACACACCATTATGTCTTGCAGTGCCGCTTATTGTTCTTTTTCCAGGTGATGTACGCAGTTGTTTTTCTGAAATATGAAACTTGAAGAAGTTGGAATCATTATATTTTGTCAGAGTTTGAATAGAGTCCCCTGAGTGAGAAATCATTAGAGCTCAAAATGCCTCTTCTGCCAAAGACACCTTCTGCCTTCTTAAATTACTGCTATAAAATAAATGTGGGCATTATCTCCGATAGTATCAATCTTCAAGCTGTGATTTTGTGTTGGACACATATTAATATGATTATTGTTTTAATTACGAATTTTATATTCATCAATATTTTTCAAATAACCAAGGAAAGAGCAAAACAAAGAAACAAACAAACAAACAAAAAACAGCAACAGTGTGAGTGGTACAGCAACTCCAGTTGAAAATTCATGAAAAAGAGAGAGTAGGGGAACAGACAAAAAAAAATAGGGTGAGAAGAATAATTTTATTAAATTAAAGTAGACTTGTGCATGGTAAAAAAAAAAATAATTTTAGCTAAAAACACAATTTAATTTGATCTACCAAATTTAATCAAAACAGAAGTCATCTGAATACCCTTCATGCATACAAATTGGAGGAAACCTTTTTGGATGAACCAAACTGTTGCAAAAAAATGCATCTTGCACTGTTATGCAAAATATAACCATAATATTTTTTTTTATCTATATGTATATCTATCTCTTTAGCTATCTATCTGCCTAGAAGAAGAAGTAAGTAGAAGTATTTTTTTTTGCAGTACAGTGATAAGATTATTTTCACACATTCAGTCGATATTCATGGTTTTGAGCGTACGGTGACTTTTAAATATTTAGTTGCATATTTTAAGTATTAAGTCCCCTGTTTGATGACTTTAATATTTATTTAATTGATTTATTGACATCATTCATCTCTTTTTTTGGTACCACGTACGGAACTCGGCCATTGTCTATGATGTTTGTTTGTGATGCATCCATATGGAGCTTCCAAATCACACACAGAAGGGAAAATAGGACAGTCAGTAAAAAAAGGGGACAAAACATTTTTTAGATACTTAAAGGAGAAAAGGAAAGTAAAACAAGGATTAGTCAGATTAAAAACAAAAGAAGGAAGGTATGTAGAAGAGGATAAAAGTCTAGCTGACTGCCTCAATTAATATTTTTGTTCAGTATTTACAGATGAAAATGAAGGAAAGGGGCCTCAGCTAGGAAAAAGGGCAAATTAGTCATTTGTTACATGTGAGTTTACAGAGGAAGAGGTTCTATTTTCACTGTCAAAAGTAAAGACAGAGGTCAATGGGACCTGATGGAATACACCCAAAGTTATTAAAAGAGCTTAGTGGTGTACTAGCAAAACCATTAACAGATTTATTTAACCAATCATTGATAACAGGAGTAGTCCCAGAAGATTGGAAGTTAGCGAATGTTGTGCCCATTCACAAGAAAGGTAATAGGGAGGAGTCGGGCAACTATAAGCCAGTAAGCCTTACTTCAGTAGTGGGGAAAGTGATGGAAACCATGTTAAAGGATAGGATTGTTGAACATCTAAAAACACATGGATTTCAAGATCAGAGACAATGTGGGTTTACTTAGGGAGATCAGGCCAAACTAAACTTGTTGATTTTTTGGATTGGGTAACTAAAATAATAGATAAGGGTGGTGCAGTAGACATTGCTTACCTAGATTTCAGTAAGGCTTTTTACACTGTTGCACATAGAAGGCTTATCAATAAACTGCAATCTTTAAGAGTGGATTCCAATATTGTTGAATGGGTAAGGTAGTGGCTGAGTGACATGCAACAGAGGGTTGTAGTCAATGGAGTATATTCGAAGCATGGGCTTGTCACCAGTGGGGTACCTCAGGGATCTGTATGTGGACCCATTTTCTTTAATGTTTTTATTAGTGATATTGCAGAAGGTCTTGATGGTAAGGTGTGTCTTTTTGCTGATGAAACATGATAAGATATGTAACAGGGTTGATACTCCAGGAGGGATAAGCCAAATGGCAAATGATTTAGGTAAACTAGACAAATGTTCAGAGTTGTGGCAACTGACATTTAATGTGGATAAGTGCAAGATAATGCATCTTGGACGTAAAACCCCAAGGGCAGAGTACAGAATATTTGATAGAGGGGGCGGAGCCTGGCTACTGAGCAGTACAGACATGTGTTGCCTGAGCACCCACGAATGGCACCAAAATCTGACATTATTCTCGAACAAATGCCTCACCTGGACGCAAAGCATGACTAAGCTTGTGAATGAAACCCCGGTGCTGCTGGAGATCCCTTCCGTGGACCTCTCCCCCGCTGGAAACCCTGACTCGAGGCTTTGCGGCCAGTGACCGAGTGGAGGAGAGGCGGCGGCTCTCCTACTGCCTCTACTGGTGGTGAGATACTCGACTAGTGCTGTCCCCCCCTATGGACCGGTGGGGGTTATCCCGGCCCCCCCTGGCTAGCACCATACCCAAACGTTACACTCAGTTGCCAGACACCAACCACGAGGCGAACCTGGCCAACTCACTCAAGATGGCGGACGTGCTCCCTGAACAGGTGTCAGGGTACCTGAAGTCTCTACCTCGGAGGAGGTTAGACTTCCCGACGTCCGTTCTCTCAGCGGGGCTGATTCATCTAATCCTCACAGCTCTCATAGTCATTCCCACGCCGGCCGCGAGAACCCCACTTCCTTTTATGACACGACGCTCAGGAGCCGACGTCATGACGGCAATCACAGCCCGACCTGTCAATCTGGTTCGGAACAACGAATCAGGGCTCGGCAAGGGCGGAGCCATGATTTAGAGAACCAGGGTATAAAAGAGGGATGTGGCTAATGGTTCATTGCCCTGTCGTGGTTCTAGCTTGTCTGGTCCCTCAGTGCTCTTATGTTTATCGTTCTATCTGGTTTTGACTCGGCTTGTACTATCGTTCCTGTTTACCTCTCGCGTCCTTTGACCTCGGCTTGTCTCTCGCTTACCTGTCCTCTCGTTCCCTCGACCCCGGCTTGTCTCTGACTATTCTCTGCTTTCTCCTTACGTTAGTCCGGCCATTCTAAGGTCCGGTATACGTACATCTCTACTGTTCGTACTCTGCGTGTTGGATCCCTGTCCCGATCCTGACAACAGGGGCGCAAACTGCACAGACTGGTGGATGATCTACCGGGCTCGGTAGAAGGCATGCTACAGCGCCTTGATAAATTGTTTGAGCAATTCTGGCACAAGATAGAGGCTCGAAAGCAGTACCCACACCCTCAGCAACAGGAGAGAAGGCGAAGTGACGGGAACCGCAACAAAGCCTGGGTCTCCCGTGGGCAAAGCACCAGTGCACCCTCAGCCTAACCTACCAAGTTGAAGGTCCGCTCCAGTAACAGCTGCAAAGCATGTTCCACGATGGCAGAGTCGCGGCACCCGCATCCAGAGGCGGACCACTCTGGGCCCTCACAGTATAGCGGCGGAGAGGGATTTGACATATCCCTTAGCCTGGTTCCACGGATTCTGGACAAGGGCTCCATCGCAGACCCAGAGGGAGAGAGAAAACACCCTGGTATACCTAACTTACATAGCAACACCCAGAAACTCACCCAAAATACTGAGCCAAGGTATCGGCTGATACCACACTGTGCGCGGCACCCGTAATCTCTAGGACATGTCTCCTTGTGCTGCACTTCTATACACGTGCTGATGATGCCGCTAATTTAATTTAATTTTCGGTTATATCATAATTGATGTTTTGTTTGCATGCCTCTATCTACACACACTCCATGATATGTTGAGGCAACCCAGGGGTTTACCTCACTAGTATTACTTTAATGTCTCACCCCAAAAGCTACTCTCATAACACATACTCTATGTACCTGCATTATGCTTTTATAAAATAACTGTGTTGTGCGCATGCCCATACTAAAGGGCAGCCATGCGGATACTATATAATATCTTATACCTAGCCTAGTTAACACAAGCGACTATCGTGTAACACTCTTGTTTCATACATATACTAAAATATTCAACTGAACCTCATCAGATACATTAAGCCTGTTCATAAATGAAAAATTTGCAAATACCCATGCCACAGTCTCTAACCTGTATACCCCTATGTACACTGTTGTGGTGTTTAACACTGTTATGTACTACCTGCACAACAAAAATAAAGAATTAAAAAAAAAAAGAATATTTGATAGAGTCCTAACCTCAACATCTGAGGAAAGGGATTTAGGGGTGATTATTTCTGATGACTTAAAGGTAGGCAGACAATGTAATAGAGCAGCAGGAAATGCTAGCAGAATGCTTGGTTGTATAGGGAGAGGTATTAGCAGTAGAGAGAGGGATGTGCTCATGCCATTGTACTGGTGAGACCTCACTTGGAGTATTGTACGCAGTACTGGAGACCGTATCTCCAGAAGGATATTGAGAGTTTAGAGAAGGGCTACTAAACTGGTTCATGGATTGCAGGATAAAACTTACATGGAAAGGTTAAAGGAACTTAACATGTATAGCTTGGAGGAAAGACGAGACGGGGGGATATGATAGAAACATTTAAATACATAAAGGGAATCAACACAGTAAAGAAGGAGACTATATTTAAAAGAATGTGGAGAGCAAAAAATGGGTCGCAAGAGAATACTGAGAACGGGCAGCAGCTGAAATAGCCTGCCCTTCGGTGGGTCCCTGCTCATTTCTCAAGCTGTTTTTTGCTCATCTTGTGCCATTACAGAGAGAACATCTCTGAAACATATCAGACTGGTCCCACCCATACGGGCAGTCCAGATCCGAAATGCCAGCAACCCCAGACGATTGTTTCAGCCTTGTTAGGCATAATCAGTGAGGCATAGCTGATATCTCCCTAGGCACCGTGAGCAAGGGGTCTACATCTGGATTATCCCTTTAAACTTGTGGAGAGCAAAAAATGGGTCGCAAGAGAATACTGAGAACGGGCAGCAGCTGAAATAGCCTGCACTTCGGTGGGTCCCCGCTCAGTTCTCAAGCTGTTTTTTGCTCATCTTGTGCCATTACAGAGAGAACATCTCTGAAACATATCAGACTGGTCCCACCCATACGGGCAGTCCAGATCCGAAATGCCAGCAACCCCAGACGATCGTTTCAGCCTTGTTAGGCATCATCAGTGAGGCATAGCTGATATCTCCCTAGGCACCGTGAGCAAGGGGTCCACGTCTGGATTATCCTTTTAAATTTGTGGAGAGCAAAAAATGGGTCGCAAGAGAATACTGAGAACGGGCAGCAGCTGAAATAGCCTGCCCTTCGGTGGGTCCCCGCTCAGTTCTCAAGCTGGTTTTTGCTCATCTTGTGCCATTACAGAGAGAACATTTCTGAAACATATCAGACTGGTCCCACCCATACGGGCAGTCCAGATCCGAAATGCCAGCAACCCCAGACGATCGTTTCAGCCTTGTTAGGCATCATCAGTGAGGCATAGCTGATATCACCCTAGGCACCGTGAGCAAGAAGAAAAACTACCACAAGAGGACACAGTCTTAAATTAGAGGGGCAAAGGTTTACAAATAATATCCAGAAGTATTACTTTACAGAGAGGGTAGTGGATGCATGGAATAGGCTTCCAGCTGAAGTGGTAGAGGTTAACACAATAAAGGAGTTTAAGCATGCATGGGATATGCATAAGGCTATCCTAAATATATGATCAGGCCAGGGACTAATGAAAGTATTTTTTAAAAATTAGGCAGACTAGATGGGCCGAATGGTTCTTATCTGCCGTCACATTCTATGTTTCTATGTTTCTATGATTGAGAGTTACTCCCCTGTGGAGTTAAGATGACCTGCTGATTGGTCAAAATTTGGACAAACTGCAATTCCTTTGAAACCAAATGTGCAAGTCTAAAGGAAAGCAAGCATTTTAGAAAAAGAATATAGAAAGGCCTACATTCCATTGATAGATATTGCTAATGATAGACACTGAAAGCTCCTCAATATGTTCCTCAATATTCAGCTCCCTGAAGGAAAGGTGATTTACAGTGTAGTGGTGTAAGAATCTTAGTTGTAATCGTCAAACAACATGTGACTGTGTTTTGGAGACAAGATGCAGACCCGAGGAGAAAGTCAAACCCTCTCTATAAATGTGACCAAGTGTTGCAAAGGAGAACATTCCCATCAGACATGCAAATATGTGCAAGGACCTCTTCACACCTCCTACAAGAAGAATCTAAACCCTGACAACCTTTTTGCTACCATTCTATAACTTGGATACCAAAATGCCAATAACATGTAAAAAGTTTCCTGGTGTAGCAACTGTAGAACAATGCTGACTAAGGAATGTGTGCTCTGAAGTATGTCGGTGAGATGTATCTGATACCCCTCTAGGCACAGTGTGCACAAAGGTCCATATATGGATAACTCTTTAACTTATGGATACCCTCAAGTTGACAAAAGTTGACAAAAGCTGGAGAAGGCCCCTGAAAGAAGATGATGGTGGTCACTTGGGAGAGCTTCAGGTCAGTAAATGTACCTTTTACTGCATCCCACATCCAGCAGACTCTAACCAGAAAAATCACCTTCAGGGTTCTTTGCAACATATGCAATTTCACCAAATACAACAATAGAAGAATTACTATTCAGAAAGCAAAGTAAGCCTTTCCTCTACTAAAAGAAGCCATCCCTAAATATTCTGTCACTGTGACAGAGAGCAGTACTCACCAACTTCCAAATTCACAATAGCAGGTCAAATACTACCTGAAAGAGACAGTAGAACTCTCCAATGGCCGTATTCATAGTAGAAGGCTACCTTCACCATGTGACAGAGACAGCAGCACTTATCAACTGCCAAATTCACAATCACAGTAAACTTACCATCATTTGTCAGAAGTGTGGTATATTACCAAACTCTATAAATTATTATGTACGCATACACATATAAACTCTGGTCCGTCTACTTTAACAAATATTTATTCAGAGACAAAACAACAACAACATACAAATTGAATTACCATATCAAAGGTAAAGCTTATCCCACTGTGAGAAAGGCATACATGAGCTTGGTCACATGACCCCTGGTCACCATATTAGTTTGATGATAGAATGTCACCACAAGAAGAAGCATTCATTTTTATTAATTTAATGTATAGTTAATATACTTAACCATTCATTTATTTACAGTTCTTATATTATATCTCTTATCCAGATGTATCCTGATACAAAAGGAGAAGAGAACCCTGTCCGTGGGATTAAGTACAGTTTGTGGGCTTGATAAAGACTGTGTAAGAAATATAAAATAAAGGGATAAAAAGCTAACACATTGAATGAGTGAATGCTATAAACACACCAACACACATTTTGTTTATTCCTTACTAGCCATTCACCACTTTACAGCATCGCTCTCTGAGCATATCTACGATAATTGTATTTCAGCACTAGGTATTTGATTTTGTCCTTCAGTTTTGATGTTAGTAATGAACAGTATCATTATGAAGAACACAAACAAGGTTTACAGAAAAGACAGTTAATTCACATTCTGTACCCTACAAAAAGAGAACCAGCAATTACAGAAGATAATGGTAACAAATAATGTTCAATTAATCAGACTGTGGTCTGAAGTGCTTAAATCAAATATAATTCATCCTTCTATATATACTAATATATTCCAGGTCCTTTAGATGTGACATTTTATTCACCACCTTACATTCATGTCATTATTATTTTATTCAAGTATGTCCATGAGATATGTGTATGTGGGGTATATTAGTAAGGTCTGTGAATGTGTGAATATAGGGCGATATTGGAATGGAGCCTTTGTGTATGTGTGAATGTAGGGAAGTATTTGTACTTCATGTGTATATGTGTGTGAATTATTTTGGTATGGAATGTTTGTGTGTGTGTGTGTGTGTATGTAGGGTGTAATATTGATATTAAGTGTCTGTACGTTTATGACTGCAGGTGTATATGTATGGAGGGTCAGTGTGCGTGTGAAAGCAGGGATACATTTGTATGGAGTGGCTTTGTGTGTATTTGCCCTGCTCATGTTCAGTAGCCCATTCCCATCTTTTAGAGATAGTGGGATAGTGAGCCAATCCTCACTTACAACGATTATTTCCCTCATAGTTTATTGTTAATTTTGCACCAAAAGCTGTCAATTACCAATTCCACCGTCTATAGTCAATAGCCAACTCACTCATAGCTAGTAGCTCATTCCTCCCCCATAGTCTGCAGTCCATTTATTCATAGTCAGCACCAAAATGGGTCATTATAGGTTCTTTTCTGGGACAACGCGTGAAATATAGGGCAATCACAGTGGAAACTCCTTTTGTGAACATTGCTTTAACGCATCATCTATTTTGTCTTATAAACCTAAATGCCTTAAATTGACCTATTTAACCCCACTTACTGCTATCCTGGTATTTTCACATTGTCCTTTAATGGTACCAAGAAATTATAATTTGTATCAATAAGGTTCAAAGCAGAATACTTGAAATGGCAATAGCAATGCTGTGTTTTTGAAAGATTGTTGTGCCTTATTCATCCTTTGAAGTGATGCATTTATATATTCATAATATTATTAGGATGAGAGGGAGACCATATGTTCACAATGCAGAGAGAGTAGTTGTTTCGAGCAAGTAGGGTTACCAGTTAATGTAACGGCAGGTGGTAACAGTGGCATATGTGAGTGTATCTAACTGCAGGAGAGATTGTACAGCAAAGAACAGATCATCAAGAGGAAACAGAAGCAGCGTGGTATCACTCTCCTGCCACATTGCTTTGAATTAACAAGCTGGGATGGGTGTGTGTGAAATTAATATTAATCTTAAACCATCAAAAGATATTGTGCTATACAGATTTGCTTAATATCATATCATTAGAGAGATAACAAGGAAGTCAGGGAAAAGGCGAAACGGAAACAAAGGAAAAGTGGAAGAAGAAATGAAACTTGATAAAAGGTGATGGATATTATAATGTGTTAAATGAAGACAGCTTTTAAAGTGACATAAATCCCTTTTCAGCTCACTTTGCCGACTGGAACATTTCACACCTCACTTATAAAACGTCAATCACCATAGGAATAAAGGTTTATAGTATTGAAAACCAATTCACAATCAGTGACATTATTCACTTCTGAGCTCACTTTCTAAAACTGGCCAATTTCATGCCATGCATCGCGGACATGATTAGATTGCACGTTCTATAATATTCTAACCCATTTAACCCAAGTGTTGGTTTAACAATAAGGTGAACATACCTGTAGATACAACTGGGGAAAGTTTGTAAAGTGTTGCACCTTTTTTTTGTGCTTATTTGGCATTTATTTGGTGTACTATATTACATTTTAAAAAAAAGTTAATTATCCCAACTGCCATTGTTCAATGTATGCTGTTTTCTTGACATCAGCTCTAAATTTGGTAGTATTGTATGAAAGGATATTTCTGCCACTTTTCTTTTTGAAATGTAGGCACAGAAAAGTCAACACATTTTAGAACAATCTAATAAAAAGAGATTAGAAAACAAAGTGATGCTCTAAGTGAGGAAGTGTATCTGTTAATTAGCGCTTAAATACTAAGTGATGGTAAAAGCAGCTCTGAAAACTCCCCGTATCCAACACTCCAAACTAAAATGTGAAACAGTGCTATACAAGTATTAAAACCTATATATATAGTGGAGCACTAATATAAATTAAATTAAATAAAATAAACATGCAGTTGGCTTAGCCTTGTAATATAGAGGTTAAATGGAGGGTATGCACCAATAGGATATGAGAAAAACCCAAATACAGAGAGAAATATAGTGCCGATAGTATTGAATAATGTGATTTATGTGGATAATAATTTATACCACTCACATGGACATGAGCCTGACAATACTGGCTCAGTAGATAGAGCACCTTAATGCTCTATAGGAAGCACCCCACCTCCCCAATGATGAAAATGTTGATCTCCAAATATAAAAAAAAAGAGGAACAAACAATAGTGTAGAATGTATGGGGCTTATCCACTTAACAGGTTTTTGAATTTTAAGCTCACCTTAAATAGAGCTTTAGAATCCTGGCTCTGAGGTTAGGAGGTTTGGTGTCCCTTTATGGAGTGACACATCCCCTTTAGATGAATGTTGAGACTGCAAAACCAGGCAGGACAGAGAGTGAATCCAATAGAAACAATTTATTTCAAAACTCTAAAACAATAAATTATAAAAAATAAATTCAGTATTTACACCGTGTCCCAGATGGTTGTAGTCAATTGCCAAAATGTGTTTCACATAAAAATTTAAACATTCAATATTTAAACCCTCTCATCGGGCCTCCCCTCCCAGACACATGGGTCCATGGCAGCCAATCACATTCCAGTTTGGGCGTTCCATGTCTCTGAATGTGTCCTCCTGTGTTCCTTTCCAGCAGTTGTCCAACATACTGCATCTGTCCTGCGATATGTCACTTCCCTCTTGGGCCACCCAGCATACTGCACCAGTCCCTAATATTTTTTGTATTCTCAAAAACTGCAACCCTTTGGTGCCCATTATGTTCTGTTTAAAAGTGATATGACACGCTGTGTCCTTCATATGTTTTCTTTATATTTCAGACACATTCCTCTATAAGTGTAAATTACGCTTTTCAGAACACTTTGGTTCTGTTTTATATGTATTTTTGAACTTTCTCAGTGTAGTGTATTACAGAGAGAATAAATATACTATCCAAGTGTTGTGTATCGAGAAGATGCCGTAGACATGACCACATCCTACAGCATATCCTTCCAGTTTATCAACAAGAACTCGAGGGACATGTAGATAGGATTTCAACAATAAGGCATGAACAATCGTCACGCATCCAGTCTCATTCCATATACTTATGCACATGGATGTCCCCCACTTTATTTGATGGCATATGCCTAGCCCCTGGTCATGTGTGGGAACAAGGGGGTGGACAATGATCTGTTTCTCCCCATATTAAAAATTGAAATGTCTCCCACCTTATACTATGGGTGGGGGCATCTGGGTCTAAGTCCACACCACATTATTTCACAGGACCCATCCCCATGCCCAGTCGCTAGTTTCAAAAATGTCAGTAGATGTAGATGTGCCCCATAAGTGAGGTCTTCAAACTCCTTTATTGGATTATAGAGGTCTTATTGACAGCCACAGGATTTTTATTTATTTAATTTTTATTTTACTTTGTTTATCTGACAGCTGTCTAGAAAACGCTGGCAACCCACCACATAATTAACCCTTGCTCAAAGATTTTTTTTTTTAATTTCCAACTGGCTGCTATTTTTGCCCGTAGGCAAGTAGTTTGGAATATTTTGAACCCATAGGCTTCAAATTTGGGTCAGGATTTATTTTGTTAGGTCCTGATTTCAGCTATCCAGTAGTGTTCGGTCTGGCTGAAATCCAGTCCAAATCACCCTTAGATATTGCCTCTGCACCGGGAATTGTAACAATTTTTTTAAAAAAATACATGTGACAACACTACATAGTCTAATGATTGACATAATAAATGTAAAGAAAAGCTGTTGAAAGCAAAGATCTTATAATAACAAAAGCAAAAATTTGTTCGGTTTCATTAGAACTATTTTTTTGCTTTAAATTGTTAATGTGGTAAAGTGTTATTTTTTCCCTCTTTCTTTAAACCACAGTTAATTTTCTGTGCATTAGGATCTCAGATCTTTATCTGCTTTGTGTTTGATTGATAATTGCAATATCCGGGCTGCAATTGCTGGAATACGGCAGTTAGTAAGATGACCTGTCACGAATTAGCTCAATGCATTTTGTGCTACTTATAATATAACTGCATTTTGATGCTGTCAAAAATCAACCTGAAATGTTAATTGGAAGCTGTGGGTACAGGACATTATATTTGGTGGAAAAAATGTCTTAACAGACTTAAATTGGCCAGTTGGGTATATAACAAGTGTATTAGAGAAATAGCAATACATCTCTTTTTTGAAAGGATTTTTTTTTGTAATTTTATTTCAATGGCTTGTTTTTTGCTACAGTTAGCTTAAAGAGATCCTATAATGCCAGGGAAACAAACCCATTTTCCTGGCACTATAGGGTTATTAGCAGCCCCCCTCCCGCTGGGCTAAAGGGGTTAACCACTTACCTGAATCCAGCGCCGATGTCCCTCGGCACTGGGTCATGCTCCGCCCATGCTCTTTCCCCGCTGACGTCACCCGGCGGGGAGACCTAATGCGCATGTGCCGCAATGGCCGAGAGCGCACATTAGACCTCCCCATAGGAAAGCATTATTCATTGCTTTCCTATTGGGAAAATCTGACACTGGAGGTCCGTGGGGTCAGATAACCGACCAAAGGTTGGTTTGGTTTCCGGAAGCCCTCTAGTGGGCAGACTTAGATCTGCAATGTAAACATTGCAGTTCTATGGAGATGCAATGTTTAACATTGCAGCACTAGGTGCAAAAGGATCACAGCACCCAGACTACTGCCGTTTGCCTCCAAGATCCTTGAGAGAGTTGTGTATGCAAGATTGACAGACTTCCTCAAATCCAACTCTCTGCATGACTTGATTCTGTCTGGATTCTGCACTATTTACTTTGTTGAAACAACTGTGACCAAGTATCCAACAATGTAATCACTGCTGAATCTCGTGGCCATTACTCCTAATCCTATTTCTCCTTGATCTTTCTGCTGCCTTTGACACTGTTGATCATCAACAGCTTCTTCTCATTTTCTATAATCTCGGTCTGCGAGATACTGCTCTCGCCTGGTGCTCCTCCTACCTCTCCCAGCGCTTTTTCAGTGTTTTTTTCTCTGGCTCTGCCTCTTGTCCCCAACCCCTCTCTGTTGGTGTCCCTCAAGATCCAGTCCTTGGTCCCCTGCTGTTCTTCATCTATACTGCCTCCCTTGGTAATCTCATCAGCTCCATTGGCTCCCATTATTATTATTATTATATTATTATCATTAATATGCAGATGACACGCAAATCTACCTGTCCTCTCCTGATCTCTCTCTGCCCATCTTTACTCATGTCTCTGACTGCCTCTCCATGATTTCCAATTGGATGGCTGCTCACTTCCTTAAACTCAAATTGTCCAAAACAGAACTTCTGGTCTTTCCTCCCTCAAGTGTTGCTACTCCCGTGTCTGTTTCCCTCCAAGTCAACGGTGCCACCATCACCTCTACCTTGCATGCTTGCTGCCTAGGTGTTCTCTTTGACTCCGACCTCTCCTTCACCCCTTATTTTCAATTGATCGCCAAATCCTGCTGCTTCCATCTCAAAAACATAGCTCGCATCCACCGATATTTAACACCAGACACGGTTAAGGTGCTGGTCCATGCCGTTGTCCTTTCTCATCTTGACTACTGCAATCCCCTTCTCAGTGGTCTTGTGTGTTCCCAGATTTCACCGCTGCAATCTATTATGAATGTGCCAGCAAGGCTCATTTTGCTGTCCACCTGCACCTCCCATACCTCCCCCCTCTGTCAGTCCCTACATTGGATTCCAGTTAGATATAGGGCTCAACTTAAGATTCTGGTGCTTGCTTACAAGTCCCTACATAATGCTACTTAAACCTACCTATCCTCCCTAATACACAAGTATGTCCCATCGAGGCCCCTGAGCTCTGCCGAAGACCTACGTCTATCCTCTGTCGGTACTCCCACATCTGATGCTCGCCTCCAAGACAGGGCTGCACCTTTTCTGTGGAACTCCCTTCCCTTCTCCGTTAGACTTTCACCCAGTCTCCACTCCTTCAAAAAATATTTTAAAACACACTTCTTCCGGAAAGCATATCATTTAAACTGTTAGCAGATTTCCATTCACCTCCCCCCATGACTCCTCTCCTGCAACTGTAAAAAATAATCAACTATTATTATTATTATTATTATTGTCATTTATATAGCGCCAACAGATTCCGTAGCGCTTTACAATATTATGAGAGGGGGATTTAACTATAAATAGGACAATTACAAATAAACTTACGGGAACAATAGGTTGAAGAAGACCCTGCTCAATCAAGCTTACATTCTATAGGACTAAGTTCCCAGTGAATACTTTTCTAGCAACCTATTTGATCACCCCCACTTATACCCTTTGTATAACTATACCCCACTCCCTCTAGCATGTAAGCTCATTGAGCAGGGCCCTCAACCTCTGTTCCTGTGCATCCATTTGACTGGTTACAATCATGTGTCTGTTAGTCCACACAGTGTACAGTGCTACGGAATTTTGCTGGTGCTATGTAAATAAAATAATAATAATAATAATAACCCCTGTTTAATAAGAGTTAGAAACATAGAAACATAGAAACATAGAATGTGACGGCAGATAAGAACCATTCGGCCCATCTAGTCTGCCCAGTTTTCTAAATACTTTCATTAGTCCCTGGGCTTATCTTATAGTTAGGATAGCCTTATGCCTATCCCATGCATGCTTAAACTCCTTTACTGTGTTAACCTCTACCACGTCAGCTGGAAGGCTATTCCATGCATCCACTACCCTCTCAGTAAAGTAATACTTCCTGATATTATTTTTAAACCTTTGTCCCTCTAATTTAAGACTATGTCCTCTTGTTGTGGTAGTTTTTCTTCTTTTAAATATAGTCTCCTCCTTTACTGTGTTGATTCCCTTTATGTATTTAAATGTTTCTATCATATCCCCCGTGTCTCGTCTTTCCTCCAAGCTATACATGTTAAGTTCCTTTAACCTTTCCTGGTAAGTTTTATCCTGCAATCCATGAACCAGTTTAGTAGCCCTTCTCTGAACTCTCTCTAAGGTATCAATATCCTTCTAAGTTCTGTTTTCTATGATAGGATTGCATCATGGAGAGACACTCTATGCACCATAACCACTTATTCACTTGGTACACTTTATGATGCAAGATATTCTTGTTTTCAATTTCCTTTTCAATTATATGAGAAGCAATTTACAAAAATCACTGAAACAATATGCTCACACTCAACTCATTGATTGTCATTACAGGGGATACACAGCTTCCCTCTGACCTGCGTTGTAAAATCGAGCTGTCTGTCTGTTGGTCAGTCTGCGGTCTCTGTCTGCCTGTCTCTCTGTCTCAGAGCCAAGTTAAGATTGCCCAGGACCCTAGGCTCCTTTTAGTTAATGAGTCATAACTGGGCTGAGCAGGAAGATCTTTTGATATATTGTTATATCAGGGAGGGCCCTCTCATTATCAGACCTGGAGCTGAAGGCCTTGTTTGTCTAGTGATCTGTCTATTGATTTGTATACATAATGAGGACATGCTCTGGTCTCCCAAGTGCTTCCATAACTTCAAATTAGAAAGCCTCTACAGCCAATGCACTCCTTAGTAGTTTAATTCATTAAAAACATAAAATTAAGTTTCCAGTCATGGTAATAGATCACCTGAAAGACACTTAGTTGCATTTTTTTTTTTATAAATAAGTATGACTGTTAAACTATCCTATAGGAGTCCTGAAGTGCAGTGCTATATAAGATATGTAAAATTATAACCTTAAAATCGATAGGAGGACCACAATTGTTCTTTTTAAGATGTGGGATGGTAGGAATCCATGGACATTCATGAGTTAGGATTTTTTGCAGTTTTCATATATATTTGTTTTGCATTTTATATAAATTAAATCCACAATGCAATAAAAAAGCTTTAATTGTAGACTGTATTCCTTTAATCAGATACTAACAAGATATTGCACAGACAAGCTGTTTGCAAATGTAAGTAGTTAATATGAGAGTAATAGCTTGCTCAAATCTGATTCCATTTTAGAATCAAAAGGATTTTGTTGACCGACTTTGAAATCGCTTCAAATCGGGTTTTTCGTCTGCTTTTGTATAAAAAAAAACTCCCATAGAAATAGCGACAGGAAATGGGATTTATTAGAAGACTAATCATGTTACATACAGATATCGGATACATTTACTCCTAGAATCCTATGCCTGCCCAAGGGAGGCCTAGGGCTGACATTTCTCCATACCCGTTGCTTCCTTTTACCAGCCAGACCCGACATGCTAAAATACCTGTCGCTACTTTCATATTTTTCCATTTTTTTAATTTTATATCATAAAACAAAAAAGGAATGCCAAAGAAAAGATGAGCTTCTTATCTAGATGAAATTATATAATGCTCATAAATAGAGTGTAGTTTTCAAGAGAAACATACAGACACTAGCATAAATACTCAGATGACAAGCCACCGAAGCAGCGTTGGGCGTCATCATGGTATTTATTTATTATTATTATTGTATTTATTTCTATGCTAACATCTTTATGGCCTACTGGGAAAACTTGTTTATTTGGCAAGGACACCAGTGGGGGGCAAACCTGGTCCTCTATAGACGGTACATTGACGACTGTTTCTTTGTATGGAGAGGGAGTGAAACAGAACTTACAAAGTTCCTTGCATATATCAACAGGAACGAATATAATCTATCCTTCACATACAAGTATAGCTCCACTAGCATAGATTTCTTGGACTTGGTCCTATATACGGATCAACAGAACACTCTTAAGTCTAATACTTTTTTCAAAAGTGTAGACGTCAATAGCTACATTTTAACTTCCAGCTGCCACTATCCTTCTTGGCTCTCAGGTGTCCCTTATGGCCAATTTCTAAGGGTCAAGAAAAATTGCACTGACCCTGAAATATGTGACCAACAACTTCAGAAAGTGAAACAACAGTTTATAGAAAAAAAGATACGATGAGAGAACACTAGATACAGCCCTTGAAAAAGTCACAAGTATAAAACGTACAAATACTCTACACAAGGAACAAAAAGGAGCCAAGTTAGACATGAATACTAAGGACTTATGTCCTCTAGTGTTTAACTATAGTGCTCAAGCATACAATATAAAAAAAGTATACAGAAACACTGGCACCTACTGCGCCAGGATGCCGCTCTAGCTGTGCTTTTACCTGTTAAACCTAGAGTTATCTTTAGGGGGGCTCCCACGCTACGCAACAGACTAGTGCATAGTTTCAATAAGCCTATTAGATCCAACCATTTCCTGAGTGGCCAAAAGGGGTACTATAAATGTGGCAATTGCCACATATGCAAATTAAGCACTAAAGGAAAAAACTGTACCACCTTCCAGTCCTCGACAACTAAACAAACATTTCATATCAAAGACTGTATTACATGTAATACCAAACAGGTTAAATACAAGTTGGAGTGCCCTTGTGGCCTCCAATATGTAGGTCAAACTAAAAGAACACTTAAAACCAGACTCAGGGAACATGTATACAATATAAAAAGAGGATTTGAAAAACATACACTTTCAAATCACTTTAATATATATCATAATCGTGATCCCACACTTCTGTCATATTGTGGTATTGAAAAGATAGAAGTACACTGGAGGGGAGGGGAACTAAGCAAAATTTTGACGTATCGAGAAATGTTTTAGATCTACAATTTGAAGACCCTGGCCTAAATGCAGAACTAGAATTAGCGAATATATTGTAGCGATCCATTTGTGTGTTCCACCTTTTTATTACACACATTTATATTTTTATTATAAAAGGGTCAGCATGTATACCTCTTCTATTTGTCAGGATTTTTAAATATTATAATCCATCTGGGTTATGTATTTTTCAAAAATAGCCTAAGAATATTATGGTTTATATAGCCGTCATGTCTAGAGCGTAGCGTCTTAGGCCCCAGTTTCAACATAGGACATTAGATATTATAGTTTGTATTGTGTGGTGTGACCTGAGCACAATATTAAACAGTCACCTTTTAAGAGAAAAAATAAAATCTCTGTCCCTAAAGAAAGGGGAAAAAGGGGGTTTTTCTGGCTAATTTAGGTTTGCATTCTCACTGATAAGATGACCTTTGAAACAAGATTTGCTCATTCACTTTTATATTATTTTTATATTACCTGCATATAAATTTTATTGTTTTTATTTAACATAGTAAAAATATGTAGCAACTACACATTGTATACTGATAGAGAAAATTCACCAATATGTTGCAACATGAGAGAAAGCTACACAGAAGTAGCAACATTAACTCCAATTATTTATACCACTGTGTATTTCAGGTCTTATGTGTTAAGATGTATAGATATTACAACTTCAATTATCTTTATTATTATTTACACAACTATTTTCACATCATATAAGCATTTGTATGTTATTGCTTTGAACAAAATCGGAATATTGATGTTTAATCCTTTGAAGCTATAGAAAGGTGTACACCTTTAAGAATTTGAATGACTTTTGCCTGGCAAAGTATTTAACTGCCACGCTAGGCATTAGGCACCTATCTTGAGAAAGCCCTCGGAGAAAGGGCGAAACGCGTTGATTAGGTGTCCACAGAGATCGTGTCTGCAGCATATCCTGCTCCATCAGCTCCCAACTGAAGCTGTATTCGCTGCAAGCTGTTTCCCTGCTAGTGCACTTACAGACAGCCCTCCCGAGTGCACCGGGTAGCTCCTGTCCTCCTGGGGAAATCACAGCTTCACTTGAATATACAACAAGCATGGAACTGTTTTCTGCTTCATGATGAGTATCTCTTTTTTTATTCGTGTAAGAGTATTTATGTAGGGGGGGATTTCTATACCTGGAATAAATTTTGTAACGGATTTACACTATATACCGTTTCTGTTTCCCTTTTATCCAAGGTATTCCTGTATATATTTTGGACCCCTACCTTCCACTACACCTTTGGATTTTTTGTGCAGGACTCTCACTCCTATTTAGTGAAATTTGGATTTTTATAGCGGTATTTTCCCACTATTGATTCTGTACGATTATTTTTGGACTTTTTTTGTCTTTCCTTTGTTTTTATATTTCGTTACATATATGTTTGATTGTTTTTTATTGTTATTTTATTATCTTTTATTGCTTCTTACATTCTAACACCCTAACTACTAAAAAGGGGATTATCCACTAAGCGCTGAAACATTTCCATGGTATTTATTTATTTATAAAATATTTTACCAGGTCTATAAAGATGTCTCTCATTTTCAAGTATGTCCTGGGCCCACAAACACTGCATTGTATCAATAGTTATATTACAAATAATATTACAAATCGAGCTACCTTATTTTTGTATAACTATATGCTAAATAAATTGTTGGTACTGGATCGGAGGCTGTAGGAGGTGGGAACGGCTGGCGAGAGCATTTTACACAGGTAGGGTGGGAACTTCCCAGAAAAACTCTTAAACACAAAGCTGGAAAGATGACGGGTAGATCAGTATTCTAGCGATAGTCAGTTAAGTTCTTTTAACATGTCATAATGCTGGGTCATGTAATTACATTGTAGCACAATATCATATTATTACTCTGGTATTTTAGCAAGTAGAAACTATTTAAAGTCTACCAACGTCACAAGTTGTGTCTAGGAGATGTTGGCTGCCACTAGTAAGTGACAGTCTCCAACAGTTTTGTTGGTATTTTGTTAATTAAATGGCTTTTTTACAAGTGTCTAATGGCTATTTTTCAGGTTCATGTATGGCTGATTACTCTACATATTTAGGATGTTTATAAAAATATTTAACATTGTTAAATATCATATTTCAAACCTGCATTTTAAATGACTATTTTGGCCATTGCAGCCATATTCATAGGAGAACGTTAACATATTAACAAAACTAGCAAAATGTATTAAGAAAGAAAGTTTATATGTGGTACATACTATAGTATACATTTATACTATAGTGTTTAGAGATTTTATGTTTTATCGTATAGAATTCCGAGTTACAGATTATGACAGCTACCTGACAGAGCAGATAGGAAGGCAGTGAGTACTCTCTCTGCATTACTGATCGGTTGTTTATCAGAACCACAGGATCTATGGAAATATGAGTCATTTTATAAAACCTCTCCACCATCAAGATTCCTAATGAATACTGTTTGTGCAGCGATATTACAATTAATTCTTTATTAATGTGTATTTTACATACATTTACATTACAGTTAAATGGATACTATATGATTTATAATAATAATAATACCATATTCAAATTCATGCAATTCTAGCATTAGGAATGTGATGTGATTTTCTGAATTCGTACTAGGAATCTGTCACATTTGCCATTTTAAATGCAGCAAAATGTATGCTCATTTTCCTCTTTTTGTTTGAGAAATTGGATGTGGGAGTATTTCAACCTTTCTAAGTGAGACCTCACTTGGAATAATATACGCAGTATTGGAGATCATATGTCCAGAATGATATTGATACTTTGGAGAGAGTTCCGAGAAGGGCTACTAAACTGGTTCATGGATTGCAGGATAAAACTTACTAGGAAAGGTTAAAGGATTTTAACATGTATAGCTTGGAGGAAAGACGAGACAGGGGGGATATGATAGAGACATTTAAATACATACATGGAAACAGCACAGTAAAGGAGGAGAGTATATTTAAAAGAAGAAAAGCTTCCACATCAAGAGTACATAGTCTTAAATTAGAGGGGCAAAGATTTCTAAAATAATATCAGGAAGTATTACTTTACTGAGAGGGTACTGGATGCATGGAATAGCTTTCCAGCTGAAGTGGTAAGTGTAGCGGAGCCCTAGTCTTAGCAGGGACTTTCCTCCGGTGGATCACCAAGAGTAGAATCAGGAACAAGAAAAATGCCAAGTAAATAGTCTACCTCCTCTCCAGCAACTGGACAACACACAGTTCTGGGAGTACAACTGATTTTATTCCTGCCACAAACGGCTTTTATGTATTGCCCCTAGCATGAGGTTTTTCAGTAAAAATTACAAGGGTTTCTTACCCAAGAGCCTTTGTGTTATTGATAATTGAGTTATCCTAATTTGAGCTCAATTATCTCCCAAACACAGGAACTTGTATACATATTTTACAATATCCCCAAAAATACATAAAACAATACAGTAATCCCACGAAAATCATATTCCAAATAGCCCTGATCTGAGCGCACAAAATATCAAAAAAGTGCTCAGATCGATTTGGTAGAATGGTGATAGCCCAAAACAGTTCCAGACAATTGCTCCCCCTGGCTGCTATGGAGCGAATGCTCCCCCTGTTCGGTAGATCATATCTCCCAAACGTTGTTCATCTAGATGGTTGGGAAGTTGAACTGGCAGTGGTACGAACTCCGTCTGGGTTCGCAGAAACGTGAAGCCGAAAATAGTTCCAGGCGTTTGACGACCAGGTACCGCTGCCTGCGTTCGGGAGACAAAATGGCCATGCACTGGAACACGTGCATTTGGTTATACGAGTGGTGGCCACCCAGGTAAAGCACTCAAGTGAATGTGTCAATCTGTTAATTTGTGGTTAACAGCCAGTGGAGTTTGATGTTTACTGGGACATAACAAAGGGACCACACACACTAGTCATTTGGGAGACGACCAAGGGGGTACAGACAACCGAACATAAGGGAATGGAGTCTGCTACAGTAAGTGAAGAAGTTTAAGCATGCATTAGATATAATATAAGGTCAGGGACTAATGAAAGTATTTAAAAAATTGGACAAACTAGATGGGCCGAATGGTTCTTATTTTATATTTATATGTTTCTAAGGCTTCCTGGTTGGAATTATCCAGTAGCTCATTTAAAGGCTTCATGTCTGAGATTCCCAAGACCATATGAGATCAGTGAAGAGTGGTCTTGACTTAAGAAGTCCAGCGCATCATGCAAGTTATCTATGGAGAAATTGGGATTTTGCGTTAAGTGGGAGTATCCCTTTCTTCCTTAGTTTGTACCAAGTAGAATAAAGTAGACTCTAGTATCTAAGGGTTTCAAATGAACTGGCTTACATCCAAATATTGGCCGATTGGCAGGTCGTCTGAATTCCATCACTCCAAAGCACTATATGAACGTATAATGAGCAATCGAGATGTACAATAGATGAGTTCCATCTATGGTGCCAATAAAACTGATTATTATTTTTTTTTTTTTTTTTTTAATTCTTTATTTTTGTGTGCTTGAGTGAACATAATCATCTCACAATGCCACAATAGCATATGCAATATTGGTGATATGACAACATTACACAATTATGACATTTAGGTTTTAGCACATTTTTAGGTGAAGAGTAAATCATGCAGTACATTCACGTCTAACGATTTTGCACCAAGATTAAAGAAAAACGCTTAAACAAGACGTGGTGAGTGACAAGTAAATTATATCAAGGTGAATAATTGTACTTCGCTTCAATAGTATAGTTAGGTGAGTATGGCTGTGCCCTGTGTTACATCTAGACTTGGGAATCACTTTTCCTTGTAAGAAAAGCAGCTTTTCGTCAGCAGATTCCTATCTTAGTGTGAGTAAACTGGCTTAGCCTGTGTGGCAAGAAGGGGTAGACAGAGGAGTGACAAAGGACATGAAAAACATGGCTTGCACATTTGTGTTTATATAATAGATATTGAGACTATGTGCGCTTTATGACTTTGCTATATACCTTAGCTAGGTGTTGTGTGGGTAGGTACTCTGTCTGCCAATGAACAAGTGCTGATGGGACACATTGCTTGCTGTATTAACACGTTTGACTTGCTGTGGAACTGCACATGTTAATGAAGTTAGACAAAACAGGCATAAACCAAACAGATCTAAACTAAGCATGTGTGGTATACTTAATGGTTCTGGGCATGATACTAGACAAGCTAAGTATTGCTGTGACATAACGTTTGCTATGAAGGCAGGCTAACACATTAAGATGGAACATGACAAGCTGGTTAGTGCTAAGTAAGTCGCTTTATCAGATTTTCACCCTATTGTATCGGGGCTCTCTGAGCTGCCCCAGTGGGGCGGGAGGGGAGAGCGCCAGCATGTTGGTCCCGAGCTCTCACCGGCAAAGAAGGAGTCCCACCGCCGTCCGACACCCGCTCCACTGCTTCTGTGTAGGTTCGAGCATCTGTCTGAGCGGGTGTCAGAGCGCAGCCCTTCCCCTCCGTGCTGTGGGTGTCTTGCTGAAGTCTCTCAGGTTGTAGCTGTAAGTTGGCGTGCATGCCCCTCATTTGGATCTGGAGGCTGATGACAGGTACTGCAGGGGGGTTTGATGTTGGTTGTACAGGCTTGCCGGTTCTTGGGACGTCTCGGTGCAGGCTTGCTGGGAGGTGGGTAGAAGGTCGGCTGGTGTACCGGCAGTTCTCGCTTGGCTGCAGGTTCGGTGTTTCGGGCGGGATCGTTTGGCGTGCATTGTTGTGCCTTCCCCTCAGTGCAGCTGCCGTCAAGGTTGGTTGTTTTGGCTGTGGGGGTATGCGAGTGGTATCCCGCTTTCTTGTGGCATGTTCGGAATGTGGGAGCCGCGGTGACCGCTGTGAGTGTGGGGAGGGAGCCAGCCTCCCCCTCGTCCTCCGTACACGTGGCGCCCGCCATCTTAGACGTTGCTGTCATGCCCCCGGCCCCTCCAGAGGCAGCCCGGCCAGAGCCGCAGGGTGAGGACCGGGATGACCCCCACCGGTCCAAAGGGGGGGGGGGGGGACAGGGCCAGGTCCTCTCTGTTTGGCGCTGTTGTCTGGGAGCTTTGTTGCAGGATAGTAGGGGCAGCGGCCGTCTGCCCCACTCACCGCCGGAGAAGGCCTCCGTTGAGGCCATGGAAAGTTCTCCTCCAGGGGACTGGAGCCCGATAGGCCATCCTCTCCCTGGATCCAGTGTTCCCTCTGCTTTGGGCGCCTGTGCTGTCGGTCTATTTTCAAGTGTACAGGCTTGTTATTTGGCAGCATTTTGCTTTCTTTTGTTGAGTGTTGCAGGAGCTTCTCATGCTTGCGACCTTCCAGCTCGGCGTTCCTGCCCCGCCCCCCAATAAAACTGATTATTGATGGGAAAAAAATGTGATGGTTAGGGGGAAGCAACCTAATGCTGATTTTATTCATTAACCGAGTGAGAAGTGGCCCAATGAAGGGAAACAAAGTTCTATATTTAAAAAATAATATTTTTAATAAATATATTGTATTGCCCCTCCTCTTTTTCCCTCTCTTGACTAGAGGGAAGCCACTAAATGTTGACTTTATTCACAAATCAAGTGATAAGTGAGCAATAGAAGGAAAAAAGGCGAAGGAGTAAAAACATAATTTAATAAATATATAACATATAAATATATCAGTATAAACCAATATATTTTTTTACTTCTCATTCTCTTTTACCCTCTTTGGTTATTTTTTTTCACTTAATCTGTGAACCAAATAGTGTGAAAATGCTCCAGTATACAAGAAAATATATGCATAATATTTATATTTTGCAGTACTCTAGATGGCTAATTTTCCTTGCTTTTTGGTTTCTCTGCACAGTTTTCACAAATATTTTGCATGGACATTATGTGGATGAGCCCAACCTGGATTACTATCAGACTACTCAAAAAACCTATGAATGTTTTTTTAGGTGAAGTGATTTGGCTGAACAAATTTTTTACAATATGTACACATTTAAAGGACAATTTCAAGATTGGTGAGGACAATATTTCTGATATAGCACCTGTGGCTTGACGTTGGATTGAACACCTGTGTTTTTAATTGGTCCCTGCATTAAGTAATTGTGAATGAGAAATGCAATTGTATTTGTAATGCAATTGTAAAGATTGGGGAGTGAGCATGTTTACATTGAGGATTTCCAAAGTATAGACAACTATTAAGACAACATTGATTAAAAATTGTGACTTTGTTCCCAGTGTCATCAACCATGTACCCATTGATGTCCCTGTTGGATTGTATGGATGATATTGGGTACCCCTGTCTGGTCCACTTAGTAATGTGTTATCTCCTCTATGATGGCTCTATTGACTTGGACCTATACATTGGGACATAAGGCTCTCAATCGAGCAAGCATCTGCTGTCAGAAATCAGGGCACAGGCAAAAATTATTCTTTGATTTTCCAGGGTTAGGAATTGTGAAAGAAATATTTTTGTCAACTGAGTAAGAGTAGTACAGATTAAATGCTTTGTCAATGCCTAGTGGAAGTGTGAGAATATTCCACCTCTGTGTGTAATTGTATGGATTTTTTCTATAAAACATGGCAAATATGTGAGTTAGTTATTCACATTGATTGCAATATTTATAGAAGTAGGGCTACACTCTCTTGTACTGGATGAGTAGAATGTATAAATGGAGGGAGTTAAGCTCCAATCTAACTCAATAGTTTATTGTATGTAGCTTCAGCTTGTGATTGAGTATGAGAGTGTTCTAATTGTTTAATAGGAGTGAGGTGTTTCTTTATATAGTCAGTGTTTAACTTTATTCTGTGTGTGCCTATTTATAAGGCACATTGTATTTCCCAGATGGACATTTTGGAGACACCTGGGACCACATTGACTGAGAAAGTCCAATCATGCCGAACCTGTGTGAGCATTTCTAGGTCATTAAGTTAGATTTCCTTAAGACTCCAAGACCATTGTTTTGGTTTAGTATATAGAGTTTAGACAGTGTTCAAGTAAGTTACAAACATTCCCTTGGTTAAAAAGTTAATATGTTGTGCCTACTGTTATATCAGCTGTAGAACTTTTGCCAAATCAGTACATTCCCTCTAACATATTATAACATGTGAAGTGGTAAGATCACATTGTAGTGCTATAAAAATAAAGCATAACTTCAATGACTAATGTCTTATTACCCCCTGAATCAAGAAGAACATTTTTTCCCTTTGTAGCAATTTTCCTTCATGTTTTTTTGGCTTCTATTGAGTTAGCAGCAAATAAAGGGAAGTTTAAATGATTACTGGTTAAACATTACCTTTTTCCCACCTATATTACCAGGGATCTATATAACTGCTGGCAAACAAGGGTACAGCCTTCGTTTTTATAAACAGTGTTTATCTTGATTTTTGATAGTTCTTTACATTTATTATTACTATAGTTATTCAATCTACTGTGAAGCTGGCTATATGCATTGCCTGAGCTATATATTTTGTATTCACTGCGGCTAGCCACAACGTCACTAACCACTAGAAAGAGAGTTGAGTCTTGCCTTCACTAACATTTATCATTGGACTCTAGACATTAATTACTGCTTGGTGCGTGTTCCATGCGTTGGTCATTTATTGCAGTCTGACTATTCAATAGTAAATGACACGTTTCTAAACACAATGTATGAAAATCGGAACATTGTGAAGCTTAATTACATTGGTTTGAATAGTGCCTGATCATTTATTTTATCTTTTTTAAATAGTCACCATCCATTATTCGTACAATGACAACTCGGACTGAAAAAGAATCAGTTTGCTGCTTAGACACGTCTTTAATTGCTTCGGTGATAGCTCTAAAAGTATTATAATTATTATCCCTGAGGTATTTTTTGTATTTTTTTCTTTCTTTTTTTTATTTTTTTTTATTTTCCAGGATGTTGTAAACTGGATCCATTTGAAAAAGGAGATATATACCTTATTTATCCTTTTGTGGAAATTGCTCCCAAGCCTTTCTAGAGGAATGATAGCTTGGGTGATGGGGGTTCTGTAATTAAAGAGTGTAGAAGATAGATCTATTTTGAAACATATTGCTCATTTTAATAGCTATTTATTTCCCCTAGACAGAAAACGCAGAGAGAAAGCTTTTATGCCACAGACAGCACCAAAGACATTATTTAAGATTAAAGAAAATATACTGTCTCACTTTTAATTAAAACGATGAAGGAGAAAACATTTACCCTTATTGTGCAGTTTCATTTAACAAGAAGGGAATGTCACTAAATGTCGATTTTATTCACAGATCAAATGGGAAGAGAGAAATAGAGGGGAAACAATAGTGAAAAAAAATCAATATTTATCTATTATATATTTAATAAATATACAATATATAAATATATATAATATAGAATTGTTTCCGCTCCTCCTCTTTTTCCTCTATTGGTTACTTTTTTTTTTTACATTCTTTACTTGGTTTTATTAGCATTTCACAGGTGTGTAACAATAATAAGTGTATAGAGTTTACTTTCATCCACACGCAGGTGGTTTCATTGGTGAACAAAGTGGAAGCGTCAGAACAATAACAGTAAATATCTGGCACATTCCTAAATGGTAACATGTATCATTGCTTAGTTGAAAAATAATCTTCTGCTCGCTAATCATAGGCTTGGAGTTTGGAACCTATAACCTTTTACTGCTTACATATCGACAAGTGCCGATGTCAACTGCGGACTTGTCGGGTCTGGTGCTGTATGTGCATGCTACCTCTAAGGTGTGTGTTCACTGCGAAGCGCTGGTTTTGTGATGTGGGTTTGTAAATTTCGTTTAAAGGAGGGGGGAAGTGGGGGAAGTTTTTTTTTAACAATTTTTATTTGAATAATGTTATTCCCACAAAGGAGGAAAACAGTTGAGGAAAAACTTGGAGCAATCTTTATAACATAAATCACTTGTGCTATGCATCATGTTTCTAACTGTGTGATTCTTTGTGAGCCATGTGCTATTCTTAACCACTGACTGAGTGTGCAAGGAAGAACAGCATGTCATCCGCGTACGCTGCAATACAGTACTATCTGCGACTGGGGGTGAATCCCCTCTATTGGTTACTTTTTGTCACATGATCTGAGAGCCAAATGATGTAAAAAGTGCTCCAATCAGTGTGCTGCAAAATAAATACAAAATATTATACTATGTATCATTTTTACTGTAGATTGATCAGCCCATTTTAAAAGCCTTTTTATCTGATTACTTTTCCAAATTGGCTTTCCATTACTAAACTTCTGCTAAGCCTAACTGCCATATGGGTGAAATTCAACTGTCTTGAAACATTTTCTACTTTGGAAAAGTTGATTCGGCTGAACCAAATTTCTTTTGCCAGGTACAAGTCTGCATTCTCAGGTCTCCTGGGATGGCTCTGTCACCATATACAAACCATTTCATTCCAGTCTATGCAAACTATGTGCACGTTCTGGCTTCTAATTTATGGAGACCAGGTGCATCCATGATTTTTAAGGGCAGCAAAATAACAGTCCTAAGAACGTTATTATACCCACTTGGTTCTGCTTTGCAAGTCAACATATGCCATGCAAGCTATAAAAATACCAACTCATCATATGCATAATAATTATGTATTTAGGCTGTTGATATGAATCTACCTTATTAGCCTAAAATGCAGATATGAATCTTTCCTGCACATTACAAGCTTCACTTATTGTACAAGGCTGATTAAGCCAACCAACGCCTATTAAATTAATTGTTTAAGCAAGCATGATATTCCTTGCAAACTATCATAGTCACTAATATCTAATTCATTATTACTGCTGAGCAAATTAGGAGACTGGCAGGGATTACAGTAATACAAAGTTAGAAAGTTATTCGGAATTAAACAGGTAATTTGCGTTTATTAAAAGAGAAGTCCTGCGCTTAAGCAGTAAGGACTACAACACACATCAGCCCCAATATATAGTAAAAACCAAAGAAAAGAAAATCGTTACCTGCGCTTTCTCCTTAATCCCTATGTATATTTAGACAAATGGAGGTCATTTAGTTGCTCCAATGGCCATTGGAGGGAATGCCCGCCTGCCAACGTCAAGGCAGACCCCCCTAAGCGGGTCCTAACACTGACCCTTCAGCCTGCTTCCTTGAGCTTCTGGCAAAGATATCTCTAATATCTCTAATATAGTAAAAACCAAAGAAAAGAAAATCGTTACCTGCGCTTATATATTGGGGCTGATGTGTGTTGTAGTCCTTGCTGCTTAAGCGCAGGACTTCTCTTTCTGTATTTGTATTTACTTTGTATCACACAGCCTGGTTACAATGCTGCTACCCATCCCATGTGTTCCCTATTAAGGGTTAATAAGTATAGGGGTGTATATAAAAAATACCCCTTTCTGTCTCATTAGAGATATCTTTGCCAGAAGCTCAAGGAAGCAGGCTGAAGGGTCAGTGTTAGGACCCGCTTAGGGGGGTCTGCCTTGACGTTGGCAGGCGGGCATTCCCTCCAATGGCCATTGGAGCAACTAAATGACCTCCATTTGTCTAAATATACATAGGGATTAAGGAGAAAGCGCAGGTAACGATTTTCTTTTCTTTAATTTGCGTTTATTGGTTACAAAGTGTGGTTCTTTTTTTTGGAATTGGGTAAAGATTTTATTGAAGTGCCCTATCAGAGCTTAGCTGATATCCTCCTGTTTCGGTAATGCCAGATAACGCTTGCATGCTAAAAATAAGATAGCAAAAGAAATGTCTGTGTATTCTAGCGCTTAGGATCAATAATTTAAATGTACAAGCTGCACACAGCATAAGATTATGCGAACAAATGAACTAAGTGGTTATACTACCACCAGTGCATATAGTGGAGCGCTAAAGTGATATAAATACCAGTACACCTACCCTTATACAACAAGGGATGCCAGATAAATAACTATAATACAAAAAAGAGCACTATATGGTGCAATAAGGTCTTAAGACTAAGATGTGACCAATTGATAAGTGGTGTCTCACTCACAAGTGCAGAGCCAAAAGGGACAGGCTCAGATCCCTTCAGCAGTTGTGTTTTATGGTGACACTATCCCTCTTCTTGTCTTTAATTTGGATACACTTAAAAATGGAGACAATAAAACAGAGGGAAGCAAAAGCTTCTGGTGAAGTATGTCAGGTACTTTTAAAGTGACTCAGTGCATAACTGTATAAATGAACTGCTTATCTTTTTCAGGAGCCTCAATACTTGGCTCCAAGTGGAAGAACCCTGTGTCACGTAAGATGGACACTACCCTTCTTTGATGATGAAGTAGATTCTAAAGATGGCACCAGACAGTATTAGTAATAAAATCAGTAACTATTTATTAAGACAAATAGTACAAGAAAACAATAAAAACAATAAATGTAAAAAGTTTAAGGTTCTGAATCCACCTGAGATGCGTTTCACCGTTTTCTAAAGCTTTTTCAATCAGATTAATCTACTTCCTTGTCTGGGTGTTTTTAAATCGCCCAGATGCGATCCTATTGGTCCGTCGCGCCTCTTACTGGCCAATTGCGGATGTCCGATTTCGTGGGAGTTCTTAACCACAGATGTTTCTTGTAAACCTCTTGAGTAAGTAGGGATTACACAGCAAAATTACGGTCTCATCATTTCTTCTAAATCGCCATCTTGTTTTCAGGCAAGAATACTGGCAGTAGTGTGGTTTAAAGATGAACGGAAATGACGTGACGAATTCAGCGTCACGTCACTTCCGGTTTCAGTTCATGCGTGCAAAACGTCCATAGATATAAGACATCTTAGTCTTAAGACCTTATTGCACCACATAGTGCTCTTTTTTGTATTATAGTTATTTATCTGGCATCCCTTATTGTATAAGGGTAAGTGTACTGGTATTGATATCGCTTTAGCGCTCCACTATATGCACTGGTGGTAGTATAACCACTTAGTACATTTGTTCACATAAAAATAAGACAGGGTTCCTAAAAGATGAAAAGGATGGTCTCCCTCTTCGCAATGATCCATTAAAATATAAAAATATATATCATAGCTGGACAAATGTCTGGTTTTAGCAATTACTCTATATTTTTATTATAATTGTTAGAAATCAACATCTGTGCTCAACATCTGTACTCAAGCTAACATGCTTATTCCCCCCTTAATTTGTATTGTTACAGTATCCTTCTTTATAATTCATTTCTTTTCTCACTTTCCCTTGCACAGCATGCCTTTGTACCTTGTAAATCACTTCAGTGTACTAAGGGATTATTGTGTTATCAAAAGTCAGCATGATATTTAAACCATTCTCAGCTAGTGCAATCATTCCACTGTACAACCCTCAAAAATAATTTACTTGGAATTTTTTTCTCAGTGGTGCGGACAGGTCAGTTACGGGCATATCAGGATTTTCAGGCCGGCAAAAAAAAGAGATGAATGGAATAATAATAAAGGAATGAGTTTATGTTACATGTTACTAAAATGATTTATGACATTCTACAACCAAATGTCAGGCAAGTAGTTTGCATGATAGAGAATTGATGATACCATGTTAGGCACAGCATACATAAAACACTATGCTTATTTTGTAATAGAAAACAGTAAAAGTGATTTAGTGCTGATTGCTTTAATGGAAATATCGAGACTGTATTATATGTTTTTGTAAAATCAATGTGCCCTTAGGCAGACATTTGCAAATTGGGCCGAGACATTATGACAATGACTGCACATAAAGATTCTTAGCCATAAATATATAACATGTAATGATTTACCAGTAATACTGGGTGTAAAAAATAAAGATACAAATGGTATGGGGCAACAGCCTCAAGTGACAATCTTAGCCCATATTTAATTCCAACATATATGTACATGTTTATTTTTATGTTTTATCTTTTTAATGTTATCTATTAAAATTATTTATGTAGCAGATTAAATTCAAATTTTAAAATTCGAGGACTACTAGAGGCAAACAGAACACTTAATCTCAATGAAGGACGGGCATAAACTGGGGTGACCTGGGTCCCCGAAAAGGCCTGGGCCTACACTTTGCCATTTAATACTGCTAGCACCGTGTCCAGAACAGGGAACTCATGGCTAACAACAATGAATGACAAAATGCTGAAAAATATGAGAGCAAAGGGACGAAATTACTTCTGCCAAGAGCAGAATACCGACACGGCTCCCGTCATCTCTGGTTGTTCAGAGCATTGCTGCGGGTTACCATGGCAACACTCTGAGTGCCAGAACTCGCAAGAGAAACCTACACTGCCTGTATCCAGCAGAAGTGCAGAGCAGATACACTGAAAAAGTAGCCATAGGCTGAGTTGTGTGTGAATATGAGCAACAGAATGATTGTGTGTGTGTGTGTTTGTGTGTGTGTATCTGTGAGTGCATGAGTGTGTATAAGTGTAATAGTGTGTGTATCTGTGACTATGTGTAATAGTTTCTGTGTATCTGTGTTTCAGTGTGTATGTGTAATATTGTATGCATATGTGTAGCTGTCTGTGTGTGTGTACCTGTTAGTTTATGTAACAGTTTGTGCATATATGTGAGAGTATGAGTTTGTATATGTGTAACTGTGAGTATGTGTGTGTGATTGTGTATATGTATAACAGTATTTGTCTTTGTATTTGTAACATCGTCTGTGTATAAATAACTATATAAGCATCATTGTATGCCACTTTAAGATATATCCTCTAACACTGATCATAGGGAAGCATTGGATTAAATGCTTCCCTATGAGAAGCACCTGCTGGATGAGCATAACACTTGCCATGCATGCACTTCTTGTCTCCAATGCTTCTCTATGCTTCATGTATTTTCATGAGTTAAACGTTTGCCAGTACTATGTCTCACATGAGACTTCAGCTGTGCACTTGTTTATAACAAAAGCCTGAATCTCCTTAGGAAGTCCAATCATTTGCTGTTAATTCCGTGTCGAGGCAGTCCTGCGGAATGTTGAAGTTTAATGTTTTGTTGATGTTTTTACCATGTTTCATCAATACTATGCATTCAAAAATGGAGCTTAGTGAAAGCTTGGAGACACACAAATACAATATGAACAGACAATAACAATCTGTGTTGTGTGTTTTGTGTTATTTTGCAATAGATTTTTTAAAACTTTATTTTTTTTTTGTATTTTACAAGTAGATATTTGAAGATAATAATAATGCCAAAAAACCTCCAGCAAAAGATTACCTGAGGGATTTCCACTTATCGTGATTATTAGTGGTTAATCCACCAATAGACTACAAGCGGACTACTAATCCACCTTATCTTCCAATAAGATACTCTCATTTCTTCTTACATGAAATATAACTGACTATACTTCTATACAGTATGCTAAGAAAAGTAACTAACCCTCATAACAACTACGAGTCTGACAAGGGAATGTCCAATATTCCTTACATATGCCTTCAATAAAAGTAAAGTCAATTCCATATGTCTCATCGTATGTAGAATCTGTCAGAGTATTGGTGTCTTACATTACCTTTTCCTGTTATAAAGATACTTTATACACCACTCAATCATTGTCAAACACAAAATGTGATTGGTTGATGTGTACTGGATATCAGACATCAATCAATGTTACAATACAAAGAGATCCAGGTCAGCACAAAAGGTACGTGTACGTCATCTAACTGTAACAACTAAAAACATATATATTTGTTTTCACATGCGCCATCCCCTTTTCTCGCACAACTCTAGAAAACTTGGTAAATTGTACAGCCCTGTCAACTTTTCCCCCAATTATCATATGTTGTCACCTTGGATTGAAATATTTGTGGTTGCTCTGCTGGTGTTTCTTAAATGACAAGCTCGGGATGCCTTAGCGTATTGTCATCATCTCTTAGGTGATTTTTTTTTTTCCGAGCAACTGGTGACAAAAATCCAAAGTGCGTTCATGAAAGGCATGACACACATTTCATCATTTATGGCTTGTCAGGTACAGTACTGCCTCAGCGTATTTGAGACACATCACAAACCAGGCTGCATCAGTAGTTAATAGTCTGAATTTATAGTTCACACATAAACTTTCCTGCAATCCTAAAGAAAAGAGGTACACTGCTATAAAGTTAATGATGTTCTGATCAATATAACAGTAAACGCATAGCTACATGGTGCTGCCACTAAAACTTGTTTGTTACAAGAGGCTTATCTTTGCAAGTGTGATTGCAGGTGATCAGGGTAGTTTGCATTCTGAGCAGTTTTCCTGGTACCCTCATGCTTCTCTGCAATTCTCAGAGCAATTTATGTTAATTGAGCTGGAAAATGATCTGAAAATCAGCATTTCTTTAGAACCCTGCATTAACGTTCTGTTGAATCATGCCTCACTCTGCATAAATATTAATATAACTGGAGAAGCTAACCAGCAGGATGCTTAAATATAATTTAAGACCACAACTCTCCAAACTAATACATTCACTACAATCAACTGACTTTAATGTTAATAATTTGGATGGGAAGATTGGATATGGGCAAAAGATCATTTTTTTATTGGATTATTGGCATGAGAAGAAAAATACTTCAATCATGCATGGATATAATTTTGTGTTAAATACCAATATCCGCCTTTGTTAATAAATTTTACCATCCGATTGCTTTCCATTGTGCCACGTCCAGTACATATTTATTGGCTTTATAGGTACATGCCCATATGAAATACAAGTTGTTATGTATCTTCTGCATGTTCTGTTACTGTGAAACTGCACCATTCAAAACCAATGCAATAATTAAAAAAAATGCCTCATGCCCTCATCATATGATCCTTTTGCCCACTTGCCACTTTTCCTGCTCTGGGACTATGCCGTCCCCATCCAAGGGCATAGGATGACTCTGGATTAGTGAATGGACTCTCACAGCTGGTGACATGCTTTCCAACCAGCTCTTTTTCAGGGACATTTCACCGTTGACTCAAGAACACGCCAAGCTCAAGTTTTGTATAACGTGTTTGTTTTGCTTAATCTTAATATTTTCTTTCTATTACCTATCTACACATGCCATGCTATCTACTTTTCGTATATAGATCAGATCATGTCTCTGCAGTCTGACTGTTCAATTTTCTGTCATTTATTAGTTAAATCACATTGTTTATGCAACCCTTGTCTGGAATTTGTTGGCACTATATAAATAATACAATAATAATAATAATAATGTCCCCTACACAGTCTCTGTACACACTTCCAATAAAGAGAGACCTAATGATTAAACTTATTTTATTGCGCAGTCTGTTTAATTTAGAATTTCTTATCGTTTATGAGTCTAACAGGACTCTGTGTCACATGTCATGTCCCATGTCATGATTCCTGACTCCAATTGGAGTCACTGTCCCTATGTATTTGTGTCCACATCCCCATTGTCAACATTTGTTTATCTTCTTGTACAAAGTATTTGCGTAGGCTGTTGACTAATTATGAATGTAGTACATGCTATGATTACACTTTTTATCTCACATTCAATTTCCAAAGCCTGTACCATCTCTAGGTGCTAAATATAAGGATCTTTATACCCATCGGTTCGATGTGTGTAAGGTAGGATTGTTGAGGACAATCTCTTTTACATCAGAACCTTATAGATGTTTTTTTTACAAAGCATTGAAAATAAATCAGTGTTTTAATCATTCTAATAGCTCTATCTGTGCTAATTATCCACTGTAGATGCTGGCATTTTTTAAGGTAACAATAAAGGCTGCTACTCCAGATTTTGATGGTGCTTCAGTAGTATTTATTTTATGTATTCTACCAGAGGCACTTCAACTGCAGAGTCTTTGTTAAGCACACGATCAGGTTAGAAATGCTTACAACGTATCATCTAAATAAACCTTACTATTTAAAGCACCACAAGAAATAAAGACCCCCTATTCCTCCACTAGCTGTGTAGCAATCTGCTTTACTGTGTTCATTTGGGGACATTCTGAAAACCTGCTCTGCTAAGGGGACTTGAGGACAAATTCTGAGAAACTCCGTCATAATAAATGCACCAATTCTACTCAAATGTGTAACATTGTTACAAGTAATAATATACGGATTTAATGAAATTGGAATTATTTCCAGATTAAATGTAATATTAAAATGTTAATTCTATGTTTTAATTTCAGAAATACATGTTTAATCATAAATATTAAAGAAGAAAGAAACGAAAGTGCAAAGAGTAAGGATTTCATTTGCATGAAGTTCTAATTCGTGAAAGATGTTTACCGCTGCGTTGAAAGATTATTTATTTGATGAAGTAAGCTTTCACTAGCGTGCTCATTATCATTAATTTAAGAAACAGCTTCCTTTTATTGGCCTTCCTTCATTTCCATGTTAAACTCATTGTTGGGTAGAATTAATTGATTTCCATTTTGCTTCAATTCTCATATGTTTAAAATGCAACATTTAAAGTAATTAAAATGTATTGGCTTCATATAAGTATCGTAGAAAGGCTGCAAACAACCGCAGTATCTTATCACTATCATTAACTTCATTAGCGATGCCCAGTTGGGGATTTGATTACAGCAACGTTTTATGAAGTAAAAAATTAGAACCTTGGCATATTTACAAATACACTTATTTTGGTTTAGGTTTAGATAAAAAAGTATTTAATGTGGTAGAATGAAAATAACAATTTTGTAAATTATTTTGTCTGCTAAGATGTCATTGGCTGGCTTTTTTTTGCTATTTGGTAATTTCTTTCTAGCCAAATTAGATTTAAAAAAATAAAAAAAACGGAGCACGAGAGGGTCGTAGTAATGCACATTATAATACATTTTGTAGTTCAGCTACATGGTAACATATATTTGCTCCATTTCATTAACATCAGGATACAAACCTACAGGGTGCTCAAAAAGGCAAGTATGTCACTGCTCATGGACTTCTAAAACGGTCTAGATGGCCAATACTAACTAAGATTAACAAATAACATGATAGATGTGTTTTCAAAAGAAAGGGTTAAATGTTAATTATACTCCTGCTATCAAAAATAGATATCAGGAGAGAGGAACCAAGCCACGACCAATATATTTCAAAGAAATAAGACGCATAGGGAGAAAAATTAATAAGGATTAAAGAGCGTAAAATGTAACAAAGATACGCATATTTAATGTGCTTAAAGGTACATTTCTGTGAGTATTAGTGAGCTTTAGATAATTTAGAGCTAGTATCAGAAGAAGAGAAATAGAAATATTTTTGGACATAAAGTATCAAAATATACATCAGGGTGAATATCTTCCACTGATATGATAATAGTTTCTATTTGCTTTGTTTATTTAAGCTATGATAACTATGTTAACTTGTCATATATCTTTGTTACTAAATTATATTACATTAATGTTAATTACTTATGAACTTGAATTAATTAATTAACGTTAATGTTAATTACTTCTGAACTTGAATTAGTAAAACCTACAGAGAAGCATTATACAGTGTACAAGCCCAAGGGCAGGTGCAAAATTATTATTATAAAATATACTAAAACATAATTACAATAAATAAACATTCTATCTGAAATTTTAGTGCCCGTGACATAGTATTGTGCAGAAATTCATTCACTGCTATATAAAATTAAATGAATTAATTTATGGTCCGAACAGACCTCTATGTACAAGATACAAATCCTAAGAATTTGCAGTAAATACAGAAACTTAACAGGTGTCTTTATAACATGTTTAATTTAATGCATATAATTTTAATGCATTATCTATATCATTATAAGATGATTTATATCTACATATAGAATTTAAAATTCTGGTCCTTGCTTACAGATCTCTTCATAACACTACTCCTATCTACTAATCCTTACAAATACATCTGTACGTCCCATTCAAGTCTCGATGCTCTGCCTTAGACCTGTGTCGATCCTCTTTTCATACTTGCACCTCTGATGTTCACCTCCAAGACTTCTCCTTGTTTGCACTGTTCCTATGGAACTCACTTCCCCGCTACATTGGATTCTCACCCAATTAAATAAAAAATAAAAAACACTGAAAACTTAGTTAATCAAGAAGGCATATCAATTAAACTTTTACCAGCTCTCCCTCCCCACATCTTAAATACCATTCTTGCTTCCTCTTCTGCCACTGTGTAATGAAAAAAAATAAGCTCTTGTGTCATTTAATCCCACTACCTTTAAAATTGAGATTTGATACAAATATATTTTTTAATAATTCCAGTGATTATTTTAAGTGATAAACAATACATACTTTATTGTTATGTAAAATATGTTTTTGCATCTTGGAGATGTCATAGAATGTGCATTTTTAAGTTTTCACTCGCTCTCTCTTTTTTACTTTGAAGTGGAACTGTCAAACTATGATGTATAGTTTAGTAACATGTATTTATTTATAACAATATAACAGTAATAGTTATTATACATTAGGATTTCAGAGTCACATACAAGCTTTCTATTTTATTTCTAAGTAGAAATTGTATTTACTTTTCCAAAATCACAGTTTGAACTGTGTCCAAGTACTGAGCATAAAATACACGTGAACCCATAATATATTAGCTATTGACATGAATAATGTGGGAGATATTTTGTTGAAACAAATGCAAATATAAAAAAAAAAAACAAAAAAAAAAAAACAAGAAGCAAATATTAAAAGTATGAACTCAGGTTGCAAGATATTATTCAGACTACTAGACCTGTGCATTTGTTATCACCTGAGTACCATTTCAGCCAAATTTTAGGTGATCAGTAATTCTTTCAAATTCTGCATCTCAATTGGCATATGGTCAAATCCAAAAACAGGCTAAATTGGCAATAGATGAGCCATTTCATTTCATTTCTGCCACCCATAGGGACGTTTAAAAGGGGCTAGGAAAGGAGAAGGAACTGATTATCATTTTGTAGTCTACTAATAGGCACGTTTGCATTATTTCAGTTTGTCTGAATCGTTTTCTCTGACACTATTACATTGAACCAAAATTTAACATGGACGAAATTCTGTCCGACCAAATTTCTTTTTGTCAGACGAATCCATTAGGCAAACCAAATTATTCTCCTGTACGCAAGTCTATTGACTGCAATCTGCAAAATACTGGAGAATTTCAGAAAGTCCAGGCTAACTGGTGGTTGTTTTGATCAAATATTTAATGAATGTCTGGATGTATTTTGTCACTCCTTTTGAAAAGTGGGGGCTTTGCTTGCATTCTGTATTTTACTTCAAATATTTGTTAAACCCAAATTATGAATAATGTATTTAAAAAAAAGTAATAATTCAAAAATTAGACTGAAACAGTCATTCATATGGGTATACTGAATAAAATATACACATTTTCTAGTGAAATTTGAGAATTCTGCACTTCTGATAATCCAGTCATTAATTTATAAAATAATGTAATACATGTAAAATCCAAATAAATTATTCATATGAAATAACTAGTTCCAAGTTGAGAGCAAGTGCCAAGAGGATTCTCTGGCTTGGGTAGGTTTACGATATAGGATAACAATTTTGAGTTCTACATATTATATTTAGTTAATACAATTAGAGAAGAGCTAGTAGTAGAACAATGCTTCGGAAGTGAAGGAAAATTTAGGTAAGCTGGTTAAAAATTCTTAAATATGTCAAACATACATTACAATTGGAAAAGGTAGGAGGAAAGCGCCTCCTCCCCCCAAAAAAAATGATGTACAGAAATTTATACATACAGATATTTAAATGAAAAAATAAAGTAATGTACTTAAATTTGTATTTATTTTTTCATTTAAATATCTATTAGTACTTACTTCACCATTGGAGTATATTTTTCTTGTACTCATTCCTATATATGTCCTGCATATTGCACTTTATTTGAGTCACTTGCGACGTCCGTATCATCATATATCCTTAGACGAGATTGTTCCGTCAATGCGCAAAACAGCTGAGTTCTGAGTTAGCTCAATAAAATGTGAGTGAAAACCAAACAAGATTATTCACCACTTACTCACTGTACATACTGTACTGCACTATTGTATTTTTTTTGCTTTTATCTTTGAGGTCAACAGTGTGTACAACTTTAAAAAAGGCCTGTGTACGTATAAATTCCTGTACATACTTTTTTGGGGGGCGTGGTTTTCTCCAACCTTTTCCATATTTCACTGTCTACAAGGTTTGGGAATCCTTAAACCAGTTACTGCAGCCCATTTTTGCCCTGTGTTTAATACTATAGTGAGCGCCTATAACTTTCCTTTTTTTATACATTCCAATTGAATGATTTTTTTAATGCTTTCATATATATGCAGTATAAACAGGCACAGTGCACTATATAGATACAGTGTAAATCTCTTTTCTTGGAGGATGTCCTTTGAACCAATTGGCCGAGCAACAGAGTGACATTACTACGTGAACCCGGGAAAATGGTAAAAGTAAAGTCAGCACAGTCCAGTCTATAGAGATTCATAGTTCTCCACTTGGACATAGTGTCCAAATGCATAATGAACAAAATCCTGAATAGAAATAAATGTAATGAATATGAGAAATATACATATGTAGCACAGCACGAGGCAGAGGTACATGCTCTACAAATATAATGGAGGAAGAAGAAGGAAACACAACAAATACTATGAGAAAGTAAAACTGCACACAATACCTATGTACAACATAGATGCAAAGTTTGTTTGAGAGAGCTAAATAAAAATATATTTCAGTCCATACTGGGTAAGTATATATATTTAGTTAATAATGAATAACAAGAGAAGTTTAGACTCACCTAGAGAAACAGATTCGCCAAGACTGGGGAACTTGAACGAAGAATCCAAAGGCAATGAAAATAAAGAAAACTAAGCTGATCTGACTAGAACGTGTAATAAAAACAAAAAGCAGCGCCACTCAAACTACTCATTGGACCACGGTGGGTCATTGTGTCTAGTGTGTACATACTTTTAACCTACTTATGCAAGAATTTTTTCTTTCTGCTTCCACCCCTATTTGGGTGATTTCTTTTCAAGGACCTGATAATATTATTGTACCACAGTATGACTTGCCTTTCAAAAGTGTCTAGTGGCACGTTGTCCTACTCTGAGGTTTTGAGATGTTTTATCTATCCAAGTATGTATAATTTTTCCACAAGGTCCCTTGAGGACAGATGTGAAAAGTATCTTATTTTAATTGTAAGATCTGTTCTAGAGTGAACTCAGTTTTCCCCTTTTGATAAAGCTAGTACAGTGATTACAAGTGAGATAATGGTAGATTTGTTTGCTCAAGGGTTTACTGTCTGCTCTGTCTAGTATGTCTTATGCAGGTACGTATGAGCGATATTATGTAACTTTTTGCAAGTCGGTACCCTATACATTGCCAGTGTTTATATTTCCAATTGTCTATGACACGTAAAAGATTCAATACACAACTTACCAGGCTACCACTTACCTTTCGTAAAGGTTGATCTAGAAACTGTATAAAAAAGCAGTAGGGGGTGAAGAGATATTTAGATACACAGAGCAGGACATTTTATATGTCACTATATCTAAAATACCGCCACAAAATATGTTCTTGTTGATATAACATTCCTAAGATTCTTGGGAATACAACCGGCCCCAATGGTGAGAAAATAAAAATATGTAGAAATAGGTTGCTGTTATGTAAAAAGCTGTAATATATTTCAAATAATTAAATGATTTACAATGGGCTGTAAGTGGCAAATACAGACTTGGCATAGACAAAGAGAAAAGAGCTGTAATCGTGAAGATAAACAATCCGTTATCTCTTTTTAATTTTACGAAGAGGATTATTTATTAAAGTGAGAATTCAAAGTGAATTTCACATTTAAGGCCAAAGGGGCCAAACTAAAAGCATAGCTGACTTAGAGAATTTTTCCAGTTCGATTTTTACTCACCAAAAGCTTGAAGACATTTTGATTCCTGATATATAAATATAGATTTCTTTTTTCTTTACTGTTCATCTTGTTTTTCCTTCAATGCTCACTTATCACCTGATCTGTGAATAAAACCATATTTAATGACTATTCCCTAGCCATTATTCATCTCTTTTTCCCATAAATCATCTTTCTTTGTTTTTTGGCGGAATTCAAAATCCGAGGTCAAAACAAACATGCTCGGCCATTGTGCATTTCATATTTCATTTGAATGTGATTATGGTATATTTCAGCTTGGAGTTCGATAATTTAACTGTTCACCAGATAAGCCCAAATTAAGACAAACTGCAGTTGTGAACAAAACAAATCTCCAAGAGATCTTTATAAATAAAGCACCAGATAAAAAGGTAGTGCAATAACAAGAAAACCAAGAGATCATTCGTGATTTTTCCCCCCCTCCAAAAATAGCACGAATGCTGGTGGAGCAGCATTTAAACTTTTATGGATCTACGCATTTTTAATAATTCTTGTTCTTTACATACAACAATAGTTTAATTATATAAAAAAAAAGGATCACATGCACTAAGGCTTTAAATTAGACAATAAAAATAAAGCTTGGCACACCATTTCACGAAGGTTGCCTACTCCCGGTGTAGTTTTATTGTTCTGTTCTTAGAACCAACATGAAAACAAATGAAAAAAGAAGATTGTGTGATACATTTCATTAATCCAGCATTCATCGCTTAACATTTATGGTAAGTTAAGTGTTGATTCTGTTGAACAAAAGGTTCATTTCGACAGTTTTAGTCATAAGGTGAATAAAAAAAAAAAATAGTCTTTGTATTCAGAATGTGCAATATTTCCTCTTAATAAAACATTAGGTTTGCTTCATAGTGAGTTTTTTTTTTTACAACAATTAGTGCTAGTTTTCTAACTTTAAAATCAATAATGCTAAGTGGATATTCATGGATTTTCACATTTTCTTCTCTCCGTATGAGGAAAACCATTACATGCGAACACAAATAATTTACTGCATCTTGCACCAGGCCTAATCGCTGCTACCTAACATCTTCATTCTTCGTTAGCACCAAGCTAGCTCTCACCGACGTCCTCTGCATTAAAAGCAGCAATACAATTTTTAAGCTGATTGATTGCATTAGGCTTGTGTTAATAGCTCATCACCAAGAGAGACAGCCTAGGTTTGAATGATGAGATTCTGCATGCATATCTGCAACTGGCGTGGACTCCATTATATTCTAACATGTACCTGAATACTAATGAAACTCACACTTAGAAATTATGGCAAAAAGCATTTTTGCTTTATACTTTGTACTGTGCACTGAACATTTTTATTAGATCCCATTTTATCCGATTTAGAAGAGTTGGAAAATATAATCGAATTGGTTGAGCTGCATACTTTTCCATACTCTGCTCTCTGGATCAATTTTAATTTGCAATAATTTAATTTTGTCATCTGATTGGATAGTATGGTTGATAATGATAGGGGTTGATTTCTAAGCACATCCTTGAGGTGTGATAGGACCTGATTAGTTGACAGATGCTGTGATGGACCAGAATTAACACACAGTCATGTATTGGTCATTTCCACTTTCAGAATGAAGCCATGGGTGAACACTACATCTTTCAAGCAGGGGCATCTTTTTTGTGATTCTCTATTTGTACATATATATTTGTGAGTTGTGGTGGGGGAAAAAGTGTGGATGAAATCCCCTACCTCCCAAAAATAATTGGATAGTTAATACATAGCTAAACACACTAGTCAAGCCATAAGTCTTGCTTTTCCCACAGAAATCTCACTTTAACAGTGCTCTCACTACTGCAAGGGATTCTGGGTAGGCATATGCAACTTAGTTTAACAAAGAGGCACATTTTTGCCTCATAATTCCACTTTATACATGGACAAGTATGTGTCTTCTGTATACAACAGTTTTGAAACACAACTCAGGAAGAGGAGCAAAACCAGTAACCACTCACGGACAGCTGTTTCATTGTTAAACTCATCAGCATGATGTTGGTTACTGTCTTGCTATGGAGGCTTGGCGTTACTTGTAAAGTACATGCCAGATGAGTTGTGGTGGGGAAAAAAGTGTGGAAGGGGTTTTCATTCACACTCCCCCCCCCCCCCAGCCCTCTAATTTGGGGAAATGTGGTTCTTTGTTGAGCTCATTTGCATACGCCTACCCAGAATCCCTTGCAGTAGTGAGAGCACTGTTAAAACGATTTCTGTGGGAAAAGAATGGCTTGACTGGTGTGTGTATTTGTGTTTAGCGATGGATTCACTATCCACTTACTTTGTGTTGAAAGGGTTTTCATCCACACTTTTTTCCTCACCACAACTCTTTTGGTATATATATATATATATATATATATATATATATATATATATAGTGGGGAAAAAATGTGGATGAAAATCCCTTCCACCTGAAGTTCACTAATATATATATTCTTACACACACACCAGAAGCAACATTCTTTTTTCTTATTTGCTACTGGGAACCAAAAGAACAACACCATGGTATCTGCTGAAATGAGTAATCACCAGGGCTGGATTTCCCATTAGGCAGAGGAAACACCTGCCTAAAGGAATATACTGTCTTCCCCTTTACCAGTGTCTGTGATTGCTCAGTTTAAACTGAGGGAACCATGATCTTTGCAATGCCCTGCCTGGGTCTAGAATGGTGATGTTGTATGATGCATGTCAGGTACATGTACACTGCTACACTCACTACTACCCATGCACACTGCTACCCACACAATACCACACTCACTGGTACCCACACAAATTGCTATATACACATAAACTATTACAAACTCACGGAGAACTGGGCAAGGCTTTGACACTTTCTTGGCTGTGGATATTATGGAAGGTATCCACATAAAGGCCCATTTGTACCTAGCAGAGAACGATCCTCATAATACTTTGGACAGGTAAGGCTCCTCCAAAAATCCTTCCTCAAAGCAGTTGTCCATAGAGACTAAGAAGACAAAGAGGACAACTTTGGGAAAGACTCTTCCTCAGGTTAGTTTTCAATTTCCACTTTCTTCCCCAGAAAAATTGGGTGACAGACTCGTATTTCCAGATTTGTTCTTTAATTACCACAGTTGTGTAAATTGTGGACACTGAGTCTACAAAGAGGGAAAAACGAGTGGACCAGGTATTGTAAAGCTGTTATAATTAAAGTCCTGAGATTTGGCATTGAGAGCAATTTTTTTTTTTTTTTTCCAAAATAAAAGGAGGCTGGTTTGAGGCCAGTGATTAATGTGAATTCCTTAAATGTTTATATAAAGTACAATAACTTCTATATCAATGTATCCACATAATCTGATTTTAGAATAAAATTGACATAGAAGATGACAATATAGCGGATAAACTACATCATGACCATTACATATTTCTCCAGTTTTTCTGGAAGAACAAGAGGTTCACTTACCGGCCTTGCAGTCTTCTTCTGTGTCACCTTAATATTTAATCCAGTCTCTGTTCAGGGGAAAAGAGGAACAAATACATTGTTTAAATTGTTTCTTATTAGCAGTCAGGTTTTTTTATTTGGAATTCAGAGGAAAAGACAGATCTGAACTCCAAATAAAAGACTGACTGTTAATAAGAAACCGTTGGGTGGGCCAAGACTATGTATTTGATCCAGTTGGATTATTTGGGAGTTGGCACTCCTGGTTTTGAGCACCCCAGTGGAAGTAATCCCATAATAAGTGTGTGCATTGCCTCTTACACTCTGCATCTCCCAGGAGAAGAGGAGTCAGACATTATGATAATGTGGAAAGGTTTAGAGATAATGTGATCTTGTGAACTGGATGCACGTGTCTGTGTGTGTCTGTGTGTGTGCTGAGCAGAATACAGTTACATTAACAATAAAAAGAAAAAATGAGACGTTTACAAATTCTGTTTATTTTAGTACTGTTCCAACTACCAGCGTCTATTCTTATTACACATTCAGAAATCACCATGCACACTATACACATTTTAAAACTGCCAACATTTAGAGATTCAGACTTCTTGCATAAAGTAATTTAAAATAAACAGAGTTTGTGCACAAGTTGAGCCTTGTGTTTTAAACTGACTGTTGAAAAATATTAGGCATCATTATATTTTCAGCTAACACTGCCTTTTTCAAGTTTCATTTCGGTGAAAAACAATTCACACAGCAGAAATAAACAAGTTTGACGGGACAAAATCTTTGGCAAAGTTCTGTATCTGTTCTCATTGCAGTGAGAAGGGAGTTGAAGGATACTTCAGGTAAACATTGCCAAGCGAAATAGAACAGGACAATCTGAATACATGTGATGAGACTGCTACCAGCTAACTGACAGTTTAATGTCGTGATTGGAACTATTAACACCTTCACAACCAAAATATTTTGTTTTAAAAAAAAATATTAGGATGACATTTATTTTCTGCATGGAGTGCATAGTTAGCATGTAAATGTATGACAAAACAGCACATTTAGTGCAATGATTGTTGTTCAGAAAAACATACAAAAATCTAACTATGCAAAAAAGTACACACTTTTAGTACACACGTACACACTACGTTTTTATTTACTTGTTTATTCCTTACAGAAATAGTGGAGGAATGAAAAGCTTTTAAAATTAGACAGTATCCCTTATCTTGCAATATGCCACACAGGATCTGAAATATTAATGTAAAGCAAAAATGCATTATCTCTCAAATACAGTATGTGTGAAAAAAATAACAATTTTGCTAGTGAACGGATTGAACGTAATACAGTCCATGGACCACAGCCCGGGCTCCGTGGCAGCAAGCCGTGGAGGAGCCTGTTAGTGTAAACCCATTTCATAGAGAGTGCACACATCTAAGAATTCGAAAGGTTAAATAGAAAACTTTTACTTCTTTTTCTGACAGCTTTGAGTGAAAGAGTGAGACAGTATTTCCATGTACCATAAACTATACAACATGTTTAGGTTGTTAAGGTGTTTGAATTGACATTGCAATGCTATTCTTATTATGTAAAAGCATTCTACCCCCATTCTCCAAGCCAAATACAGCCTAGAGCCCATATCTGATACTCATATTTTAATTGAATACCTTCCTACTCTGAGTCTGATCCAGCGCCTACTGTGATAATAAAACATAGACTTTTTTTTCAGTTGACTGGCTGATGACTTCCTACACACCTGCTGCTAATTTGGTGCCCCCTGCCTTTTTGTACCCTGCCTTCCCCTTCCCCTTTGTCCTCCACCCAAACGTAAGTTTGATCTAGAAAGTCAGCTCACAGTGACTTAGAAAATCTGTGATAGTACCTACCTGCTAAAGCTCATGAGTCCCTATTGCACTATACAATGCTGTCTTGCTGATGGACTACAGGAGGAAAATTTTAAACCTCTCAGCCTCTTGCAGTCTGGAATGGTAAACAAATTATTCTCTAAACTGGGAATGTGCTCCCTAACGTATTTAGCCATTAAAGATTAGTGTTTAATAGCAACTCAGAAATATGTGAGATATGCAGATCGAGAGCACCTTTAAACTCCACTGAATTCCGTAAATGTTCTATTTGTTTATTTATATGGTGCAAGAAGCTGCCGGCTTGAATTTATATTAATTGTTTGTTTGTTTGTTTGTTTTTTCACATAACTTTCTTTCAAAAGAAAGTTGAAAAGTCAGAAATGTGTATACACTCTTTTGTAACCTGTATTGGGGACAGACCACTCGTGCATTCAAGGTCCATTTCTTTAGATGCAATTCATGATACTGTAACAACCTGTTACAGCTGAACCGGAAAATTAAAGTTTCAGCCCAGTTTTGGATTTAGGTCATGATGTGCATGACCTAAGAGGAATCACTGTTGGAATAAAAGAGAATGGCACAGCAGAGGGCATTCTTTGGGGATAAATGCTGTTCTATGCTTGAACTGCTACCATAACAAAGATTACTGATTAATATTTTGATTTGTTTTCGTTCTTTTATAATTGGTCCATGTTTGCATGGCTTTTACGAGATAATTTGACTGGTAAAAGATGTTCGGAAGAAAAAAAATAAGCAACTTAGAAATTCTTTTTTTTTTAAAAACTAATAGCTAAATATGGGTAAAGATTAAAACATTAACAAAACATTAATCAGAATCAATGAAACCATAACGTGTAATGCAATTTTCAATCATGTTTAAATTCAGTGTTACATTTCAAAATATGTCACTGTCTTTAGCCTTTTTTGTATTTATTTAAATGTGCTCTTTTTCATAGTGTATATGATTGCTATATTTGAATTTGTTGAATCATTTGTTCCATCTCTCAGTAACAATGTATTATAAATGTTTTGTTTCGCTCCATATACCCTTATGTAATATCTGAATGTTGTTACCATCTTCTTTGTTTTTCTTATTTATTCTTTTCTTGAATGTTTAATAAATGAATAATCCAATTTGTCTTTTATCCATTGCACTTTTGAAATGCAAACAAACAAACCACCTCCCCAAAAAACGTAATAATTACCAGCTTTTAAAACAGTGTGTATATTTTACATCTACCTATAGCACTTTGCATTTTGCATTTCAATCTGTGTGTTTCAGAGATATTGCATAAAATCAAAGCCTGTTTCATCTCAGGGGAACAGAGTTTAATAGTATATGGTACAAAACTTGAATAACTAATTCACCCTCGTCTCCTAACTGCACCTCATCCTGAACTCTTCTTACTACTTCTAAAAATATGACTATATGTATGCAAATACTGTTGATAAATCTGCTCTTCATGGCTTGCAGATGTTTTATATATATATATATATGTATATAACATACAAAACACACAATTCAGCGCACTTGCTTATTCACTAAATATTGATTTCAAATTTTACAGATTAATAGTTTTATCTAAACACCTTTTACCTAGGCAAAAATAATGGGGGTTTAGTTACATTATATGATCATACATTGTATAGGCCTGCCACAACATCAATGTAACCCATTCTTGGCAGGTCCTACTCTAGCAGCCTAATGCCTGCTCTTATGAAATGAATCCACTTACTCGGGGAATACTTCCTCCTGGGACTCTCTGCATGTCAAGGCTAAATAGGGTCCTGGAATGAGGCACCTGTGACAGGGAGGGGTGCAAAACCAAGGAGTTTATATATATATATATATATACCGTATATACTCGAGTATAAGCCGACCCGAATATAAGCCGAGGCCCCTAATTTTATCCCAAAAAACTGGGAAAACTTATTGACTCGAGTATAAGACTAGGGTGGGAAATGCAGCAGCTACTGGTAAATTTCTAAATAAAATTAGATCCTAAAAAAAATATATTAATTCAATATTTATTTACAGTGTGTGTATAATGAATGCAGTGTGTGCGTATGTGTGTGTGTATGAGTGCAGCGTGTGTGTATGAGTGCAGTGTGTGCATGAATGCAGTGTGTGTGTGCATGAATGCAGTGTGTGTGTGCATGAATGCAGTGTGTGAATGCAGTGTGTGCAGGGCCGGTGCAAGGATATTTGCCGCCGTAGGCAAAACATTTTTTGCCGCCCCCTCCCCCCCCATATGTCCTGACTTCCCCTCCTCCTCCCTCAGTGGTCCTTACCTCCCCACCCCCGTGTTCCTTCACTCCCCCCCCAGTGGTCCTGACTCACCCCTCCCCTAGTGGTCCTTACCCTCCCCTCCCCTAGTGGTCCTTACTTCCCCCTCCCCTCCCATAGTGGTCCTTATCCCACCCCCTCCCTCTCATAGTGGTCCTTATCCCCCTTCTCCCTCCCATAGTGTTCCTTATCCCCCCCATCCCTCCCATAGTGGTCCATATACCCCCCCTCCCTCCCATAATGGTCCTTATACCCCCCCTCCCTCCCATAGTGGTCCTTATCCCACCCCCTCCCATAGTGGTCCTTATACCCCCCCTCCCTCCCATAGTGGTCTTTATACCCCCCTCCCTCCAATAGTGGTCCTTATCCCCCTCCCTCCCATAGTGGTCCTTATCCCCCCCTCCCTCCCATAGTGGTCCTTATACCCCCTCCCTCCCATAGTGGTCCTTATCCCCCCCCTCCCTCCCATAGTGGTCCTTATCCCCCCCCTCCCTCCCATAGTGGTCCTTACCGCCCCCCCCCTCCCATAGTGGTCCTTACCCCCCCCCCCTACCTCCCATAGTGGTCCTTATACCCCCCTCCCTCCCATAGCGGTCCTTATACCCCCCTCCCTCCCATAGTGGTCCTTAACCCACCCCCTCCCTCCCATAGTGGTCCTTATACCCCCCCCCCCTCCCATAGTGGTCCTTATACCCCTTTTTTTTTTTATTATTAATTTTTTTTAATTATTTTATTTATATATTTTTTTTTTCGTCCCCCCTCCCTGCTTGATATATGGCAGGGAGGGGGGCTCTCCTTCCCTGGTGGTCCAGCATTGGTAGTTCAGTGGGGGGGAGAGGGGGGCTGGCAGAGCTGTACTTACCTTTCCTGCAGCTCCTGTCAGCTCTCTCCTCCTCCGCGCCGTCCGTGCAGCTCCTTCTATCAGCTCACACTGTAAGTCTCGCGAGAGCCGCGGCTCTCGCGAGACTTACACTGGGAGCTGACCGAGGTGCTGAACGGACGGCGCGGAGGAGGAGAGAGCTGACAGGAGCTGCAGGAAAGGTAAGTACAGCTCTGCCAGCCCCCCTCTCCCCCAGTCTGTATTATGGCAATGCAAATTGCCATAATACAGACTCTGACTCGAGTATAAGCCGAGTTGGGGTTTTTCAGCCCAAGAAATGGGCTGAAAAACTCGGCTTATACTCGAGTATATACGGTATATATGTATATATATATATATATATATATATATATATATATATATATATATATATATATATATTGTAAATAATTAACTTAACCTTAATGTGTAAATTATTATTCTAATTATTATTATCATTTATATAGCGCCAACAGATTCTGTAGCGCTTTACAATATTATAAAAAAGGGACATTTAACAATAAATAATACAATTACAAAAAACTTACAGGAACGATAGGTTGAAGAGGACACTGCTCAAACAAGCTTATAGTCTATAGGAGGTGGGGTATAAAACACATTAGGACAGGGAATAGCAATCAAACAAGGTGGGAGTGAAGCAGAGCTAGAGGAGAAAGTAGAGTCCTTTAGGACAGAACAAGGTATGTGAGACAGGTATTTGAGGTAGAGGTTACTGTGGGGTGCCATAAACTTTCCTGAAGAGATAGGTTTTAAGGCACTTCTTAAAAGATTGAAGACTAGGGATGAGTCTGATGGTGGTAGGCAAGCTATTCCATAGGAAGGGAGCCGCCTGAGAGAAGTCCTGCAAGCATGAGTTGCCCATATGTGTCCAAATAGCGGACAGGAGAAGGTCATGGGCAGAGCATAGAGACCAAGAAGGGGCATATGAATAAATCAGTGAAAGCCATAGGGAAAGACTTAGTTTGTGCCATTTTCCCAAACAGATGCATGAACTATGGACCGCCGGGAGCTTGGTAAGCCCTATTATCACCTCTTAACAATTCTAACCACAGTGCTCTAATTGTTCGTCTACAATTTTGGAAGGGAAGTAGTTAATTATGTTTAATTAGAACCTGTGGAATTAGGTACAATTTACATATTCAAAGTTTATTCACTAAATACTAAATTGCAGCTAATTGAAAATTGAATTACAAAATTAAAGCAAAAAATAGCTGATTGTGTTAACCTTTTTGTCGTGTGATACACCATTTTCTTTTTTTTTTTTTATGTATTTTAATGATTTAAGAAATGTCACAACTAACCAGTTTATTTGAAGCACAGCCATGGCACATTTTGCAAATGAGCAAAAAAAAAAAACTGAAACATTGTTTTATTTCTCCTCTTTCACTATGTTGAATGGCAGAAAAAAGGGCAACATTTATTACAATAACTAACAGAAAACAAAGATGGAAGTGCCCAGTTTCAGAACAGATGTGTGGATTTATATGGCTCATTTTATATTTTTAACCTTAATGAAAATATACTTCTTAAAAATTAGGCATATGTAAACAGAAAATTAAACATCCTGAGAAGTGACAGTTTCACTTTAACACCGACTTTTTTACCTTGGCATTATTTAAATAGGGTGATTATTAGAGAGCATGATCCACACGAACGCCATCTTCAACATTCTACACACTATTTGGTTGTAATAGTTGAAATATAGCAAACAGATTGTACTTTTTTGCATGCAAATAAAAGTAAAATAAGTATGTGCGGATCACTTGTGCCAGACAGGAAATCCCAAGACGAGGAGATAAGCTGCTATAAACCATTAACATTCAAGTACAGTAGTTTGATTTCAAGAGATGGTCAATGGCATTAGATTTCTGAGAAGAGATTTTACTAGATCCTCTCTCCTGATGCTAATTATACACTGTTCCAGACCCACGCTTATCAACCTTTCATATTATTGATGTCACACACATGGAAAACTCTTTATACAGTTTTTATATTATTTTGGCGTGTTCTCAAAGGTGTCAAGATACTGATTTCCCTGTCATACCTGAATGCTCTTGTGAACAAGGGAATATAAAAATATATAAGATTTTTTTCAAATTTACATTTAATATATATGCTAATTTCAGAGTACTCATGGGATAAAGAAACCACTCCCTGCACTCAGACTTTTTATTTGCATAACAAAGGAATGCCTGTAAATACGTAAGTTCTGGAAAGAGTTTTTTGGGAAAAAATATTATGAACATTTCCGGATCATTACATGATCACTTTTTTAAAGTTTTTAGAACACCAGTACAACAACAACAACAACAACAACAATAACAATAACATTAGAACTAGTTTACTTATGGCAAAATCTGGTCGTAAACCTGTAAGCAAGGCTCTTCATACTTTATTTTGTTATATTTTCTCACTTTGTCTAAATTAGTTTTCTCTTTAAAAACTAGGTCAAATGAAAGTATTGCTACTCAAAATGAAAATGTTAATAATTATAATAATTATAATGTATCTAAAAAAAAGAAAAGAAATATTTTCATCATGGGTCCGGAACCCCCTCTCTGGTTTTCTTGCTTGCTTTGGTCCAAATTCCAACCAAACTATAAATATCCAAAAGAACTGCCTTCCAGAGGACTTTGTAGCAAATTTCAGTATTCTTTATTGTGTCCAATCACATAAGTCAAGCTTTCAGTCCTTGTACCAGGACTTTTATCAAGACCAAGTGTTGCTAAAAGTCCTGATACAATGACTGAAACATTTACTTATATGATTGGACACAATAAAGAACACTGAAAGACCGAGCCTTGTTAAAAGTCCTGATACAAGGACTGAAACATTGACTTATGTGATTGGACACAATAAAGAACACTGGAAGACCAAGTGTTGCTAAAAGTCCTGATACAAGGACTGAAACATTTACTTATATGATTGGACACAATAAAGAACACTGAAAGACCAAGCCTTGATAAAAGTCCTGATACAATGACTGAAACATTTACTTATATGATTGGACACAATAAAGAACACTGGAAGACCAAGTGTTGCTAAAAGTCCTGATACAAGGACTGAAACATTTACTTATATGATTGGACACAATAAAGAACACTGAAAGACCAAGCCTTGATAAAAGTCCTGATACAAGGACTGAAACATTGACTTATGTGATTGGACACAATAAAGAATACAGAAAATCACCATGAAGTCCTCAGCAGTGCAGTTCTTGTGGAGATTTAAAAAACAAACAAAAAAAACAGAAACATTCAAAACCAGAAATGTTTTAGTTTACTGAGGGAGAGTTCTTTAATAACTAATGTAATATTCATTATGTACCTTTAATTTTATGATTTCATTTTGTAGCATGATATGTGCTAAAACCACTAAAGTAGTAGAAGACTATGTTATACAAATACTGTACATACTTGAGTATAAGTCGAGTTTTTCGGCAATTTTTTTGTGCTGAAAAACCCCAACTCGACTTATACTCGAGTCAATTGTCTGTATTATGGCAACTTACATTGCCATAATACAGACAAGGGGCTGGCAGAGCGTTTACTTACCTCTCCTGTCAGCTCCCTTATCCTCCGCGCAGGTCCGGTCAGCTCCCCTGTCAGCTCCCAGTGTAAGTCTCGCGAGAGCCGCGGGGTCATAGCGCGGCGGCGAGACTTACACTGGGACTTGCAGAGGGAGCTGACCGGACCAGCGCGGAGGAGAAGGGAGCTGCAGGAGAGGTAAGTAAACTGGACCACCAGGGAGTGAGAGCCCCCCTCCCTGGCCAGCTAACAAGCAGGGAGGGGGAACGAAAAAATAAATAAACATTTAACCCCTTAACACCGCAGCCAAATGTACAAGTTGTGAACGAAACAAAACGTAAACAAAACCTGGCATTTGCGCTATATGTCTGTCCAACCGTAATTCACCTCTTTCATATTAAATGCACCCCCCCTTATTATATATCATTTTATTCAGGGGAAACAGGGCTTTCATTTAATATCAAATATTTAGCTATGAAAAATAATTTAATATGAAAAAAATGGGACAAAATAAGATGTTTTTTGATTTTTTTCGTTCTACATGACATTTTAACTGTCAATGTCATAATACTGTTTGCTTTTACTGCAATAAAATACACATATTTGTATTCAGCAAAGTCTCACGTGTAAAACAGTACCCCCTATGTACAGGTTTTATGGTGTTTTGGGAAGTTACAGGGTCAAATATAGCGTGTTACATTTGAAATTGAAATTCGCCAGATTGGTTACGTTGCCTTTGAGACTGTATAGTAGCCCAGGAAATAAATTTACACCCATAATGGCATACCATTTGCAATAGTAGACGACCCAAGGTATTGCAAATAAGCGATGTCCAGTCTTTTTTAGTAGCCATTTGGTCACAAACACTGGCCAAAGTTAGCGTTCGTATTTGTTTGTGTGTGAAAAATGCAAAAAACGCCAATTTTGGCCAGTGTTTGTGACTAAGTGGCTACTAAAAAAGACTGGACATACCCCATTTGCAATACCTTTGGTTGTCTACTATTGCAAATGGTATGCCATCATAGGGGTAATTTTCATTCTTGGGCTACCATAGGGTCATAAAGGCAACGTAAGCAATCTGGCGAATTTTAATGTGAAAAAAATTAAACACAAGCCTTATATTTGACGCTGTAATTTTTGAAAACACCATAAAACCTGTACATGAGGGGTACTGTTGTACTCAGGAGACTTCGCTGAACACAAATATTTGTGTTTCAAAACAGTAAAAAGTATTGCAGCAATAATATCGTCCCTGTAAGTGCTGTTTGTGCGTGAAAAATGCAAAAAACATCACTTTTACTGGCGATATCATGGTTGTAATACATTTTACTGTTTTGAAACACTAATATTTGTGTTCAGCGAAGTCTCCCGAGTAAAACAGTACCCCCCATGTACAGGTTTTATGGTGTCTTGGAAAGTTATAGGGTTAAATATAGTGCTAGCAAATTAAATTCCCTATACTTTCGGCATGGGTGGTCAGGCAGGTCCCGCTAATTGTAATTAATTAGGATACCTAATTATGTAAAATTATTACATAAATATATGTGTAGAATTAATATATGTATATATATATATACATATGTGTATATATACGTATATATATATATTTTTTTTTTTATATTTTTATTTATATATAGGTATATATATAGTGATATATACGTATATATTTATGTATATAGATATATATATTATTTTGTTCTACGTGTATTTTGATATAAATATATATATATTAATATCACAATACAGTTAGAACGAAATAAAACACATCTATATATTTTTTAATATTTTATTTTTAATTATTTATTTTATTTTATTTTTTTACGTATTTACATATTTTTTTTATATTATTTATAAATATATATATAACAATAATTATATATATATTTAATCAGTATCAGTCTACGTGTAATTTGATATTAATATATATATATATATAATTATATATATATTAATATTAAAATACACCTAGACGGTGTATGTGTGTGTATGTATATGTGTATATATATACTTAGATCATATATATATAATATATATATATATGATCTAAGTATAAAAATTTTTTTTACTCCTTTAACATTATTTTTATTTTATTTTCAGCCAGCAGGGGGACCAACTGTCATTACAGTTGGTCCCCCTGCTGGCAATGCCTGAGCCAGCTATCCCGGCCATGTGATTGTGACACTGCACTCATACACACACACACACACTGCGTTCATACACACACACACTTCATACACACACACTGCATTCATACACACACACACACACTGCACTCATACACACACACTGCATTCATACACACACACACTGCACTCATACACACACACTGCATTCATACACACACACTGCATTCATGCACACACTGCACTCATACACACACTGCATTCATATACACACTGCACTCATACACACACTGCATTCATACACACACGCTGCATTCATACACACACTGCACTCATACACACACTGCATTCATACACACACTGCATTCATACACACACACACACACACTGCATTCATACACACACACTGCATTCATGCACACACTGCACTCATACACACACTGCATTCATATACACACTGCACTCATACACACACTGCATTCATACACACACACTGCATTCATACACACACTGCACTCATACACACACTGCATTCATACACACACTGCATTCATACACACACACACACACTGCATTCATACACACACACACTGCATTCATACACACACTGCATTCATACACCCACACTGCATTCATTATATACACACACTGTAAATAAATATTCAATTAATATTAATTTTTTAGGATCTAATTTTATTTAGAAATCTACCAGTAGCTGCTGCATTTCCCACCCTAGTCTTATACTCGAGTCAATAAGTTTTCCCATTTTTTGGGGGTAAAATTAGGGGCCTCGGCTTATATTCGGGTCGGCTTATACTCGAGTATATACGTTACATTAAAATATATAAATAATAGTGATCAGAATATTAAGTCAAATTAAATTTAAAAAAAAATCAGATATCTTTATCTATATTTTACTTTGATATTTTTCAACTTAAATTTTATGGAAAGTTTTTATCATTACGAAAATATGTGTACAATAAAGAAGTGGTAACGTGCAGCAAAAGAGTTGGTAACGCAATAACGTGTTAGATAAAGGAGAGAAAATTGTTGAAGTAACTGGTTGCCCAAGTGAATTTTGTGACGCAAATGAATATAAAAACATAGAATGAAACCCTCCAAAAATGGGATTTACTTTAGTTTATAGTGGAGTGAAAGAGAGTTAAAACCAGAAAACAGAATTTGAGGGGAAAAGCAAAATGAGTGGATACAAGAATGGAACAGGGAAGAAAATTTCCATTTTATTTTTGATTCCGATTTCCATTTTTAGTATTTGTGTTTATGATTATATTTTGTATGTTTATAAAAGCGACACAAGCTTACATTAAATGCCTCTTTTTGATGGAAATATTTATTGACCAGATAAATAATTTATACATTGCAAAAGTAGCAAATAGCATAATAAAAAACTCATGCATAAAATATTTCTGCTATTTTTCGCCCATACCCCTATAGCCTAAGTAATATTTTATAATGTCAGAGTAGGCCATAGGGATGCACACATTACAAATAAAATATGTGATGGCATAAACTTGTACAACACGGAGATTCATGACCATCTTGCTCTCAATTTTCCTGGTTATATTGGGCTGCAGGTAAGGTCTGTTTTGCAGTAAGTTTTCAGCTGTTTGGGTGCCTGGATGCGCTGCATATTTTTAAGGTGTTCCATAGGAGCTTTATTTTATATGATACACTAACAGCTCTGTCACCAGGAAAAGCACTTGCAGTTATTATCATTATTAGTGCAGACCTTTTATGCAGTCATATATCGTGGTATATAATGTTATATAAACAAGGGGAGGACGTCACATTAGGACACATTGTAAAAAAAAAATGTTTACGTGAAAAAAAAAAAATGGAAAACAGAGAAGGGTGTTGTAAATAAACTGCTGTGTTTAAGAGACATGTATTGCATATTATTTTATAATAGCTGTAAGGGTTTAACGGAAATCTCAAAGCACCATAATCACTACAGCCTGCTGCAGTGTTATGGTGCAGGAATGTAAAACTGTCTGCAAGCTAAGTTCAGTGGTTGAGAGTGCACAGTTGACACCCAGTCTAATAATGGAAGCTCCTAAAAGAAGCTTTCGGCCCCAGAGGATGTTGTGACTAGGATTCAGCACACCCCAGGTTAGATAACAAGGTAAAGATGCCTGAAGTGTTCTTTTTACATGTACTGCTTATTTAAGGTAGTGAAAGATTATAGTATAGAGAGTACTTTTGAAGGGGAACACAACGTTGCTGTAACCTGAAACCCTGAAAACCTGAGTTTTTCCCATTGGCTCCCTGTCTATTATTTTTGTAAGCTCTGCTATTTTCTATTTACACACATAGTAAGTGGAGGGGGAGAAACAGGAGCAATGGGGAGATTTGGGGAGAAGTGTCTTGCTCTGAAAAGTGATCCAAAGATGTAAAAGAAGTAATTAACGGAATGTGCCTGCTGTTACCATTGGTCCCACGTTTAGTTCTTTGCATGGTTTTCCGAAACAAAGCCTTCTGATTAATCAGTGTTTCTGTTTCCCCTCTTCGAATGCAATGTGTGACATGGTTGTGATTGTGATTGCCAGTTTCTAAACCTTTAATATTTATTTAAAAGACAATAGTGCATCACTTGGAAAAAAAAATATGTATTCAATGGTAATATCCAGAAAAGTGACCATCTCACTTAATGACCTAGACTATGTGATTGATCTATATATCATTCTGAAACCTATCAAAGCATGCTAAACATCAGCTCTGTTCTGGTTGGATTTCCCCATGGTCAGTATAAGAAGCACACATACTTTAAAACTACAAACATGTATTTCTTGGGGTTTTTTTAAATATATTTTTCTAAATATTATGATGTGGATCACTCTTTTCTTGGAGTGGTAATTCTGTATTTTGTGTATTGGGGTACAGAGAGAGGGAGAGTGAAAAATAAGGGAGAGGAGATTTTTTTTGGCTCATCTAAAGTGTGGAGAAAGCGACTTCGAGATAATCTTATAGGGGAGGTTAAGCCTCTTTAGGAGCTATGTGACAATTGTTGCTTGACATGTAGTTCCAGATCTCAATCTGCTATGGAGGTGCAGACATATCTCTAAAGATGTACAATCCCATGTAGGCCAAGTAGCACAACAATTTTCCACAAAAAACAAACAAACCGGGGGGCGGAGCTAATGGCTGAGCGGACAAGACGCATGGCTCTCGAGCTCCGACATAGCTGCTCTAAAAACACCTCAAGGCTCACCCAAAAAGCCTCCACAGACCGGAGAAACACTCACGGTGGACACAGAGAGCAATGGGGAAGCACTCCCGAAAACCCCGAGTGCAGACCACGGGTCATACCCACGATATCGGGCAGCTCTTGTCCCAGGCTGGAAGGCCCAAAATGGCGGGCGCATACCACGACATGGGCCTGGAGTCACTCTCAGCATCAGACGACGAATACCTGGGAGACATACCAACCCAGATACCCCAACGGAGACAGCAGAATGCACCTCCGCGGCAACCAGACCACCAACTAGCCACTAAAGTCGACCTGTCCGGTATGGTGACAGACCTAAAGGCCTTTTTCGTGACGGAAATAGCGGGCCTCAAATCTGAGCTGAATACGCTCACTAGCCGCATACAAACTGCGGAGGACGGGGTCCAGGACCTGAAGGCCCAGCAAGAAGCTACGGCCACGCAAACGCTGAAACTAACAGCCATGTGTACACAGCTGAATACCAGAATGGGGCAGCTGGAGGATGCAGCACGGCAAAGAAACCTCAAGGTGAGGGGGATCCCAAACTCGGTAACAGCGGAGGAACTACCGCACCTCATTAAGAGACTGTTTCAGGCCGCCCTACCACCTAAACAGGCCAAGAGCATAACCCTAGACGGCCTTTTTCGCATTCCGGGACATCCCAGGAACACACCTGATTTAGCAAGGGATGTTATACTGAACTTCAAATCACGCTCAGACAAGGACAGCTTTCTCGGAGCCGTCAGGGGCCGGACCCCGTTTGCATTTGAGGACATTTCCTTGAACTTTTATCAAGACCTCAGCCGCCAGACGTTACAATGGCGTGCTTCCCTGAAGGACACCACGGCGCAACTGAGAGCAGCGGATATATCCTATAAATGGGGCTACCCACGGCTTCTCATTGCCACGCGTGATGGACACAACCACAGATTGACATCATCGGAGGAGGCTCCACAGTTTCTGCAGGCACTGGGCATCCGACAGAAAGCAGGAGCCGAGACAAGACCCCCACACAAGTGGGATGTAGCTAATATACCAGCTTTTACCCCCGCAAGACAGGCAATGTCGGAGGGAAAGGGGCCAGAGCAGCCCCGGGACACTTGAACCGACAGAGCAGCCGTCGGATAGTGAGATACCGCAGCCGAATCCACCAACCTGACGCTTATACGTGTGGGGCAGTGATGGGCTTGGCTTCCGCATCTACGCAATGTTTCTTTTTCTTTCTTTGTTTGCCTTGGTTTATTTACTGTTATACTGTTATAATAATATCTTATCGTGATAATCAGATGTAGCTACTTTACCATGCCACAATACTAGAGATGTCACTAAGTCTGTGACGCTAAGGCCACACACTCCACACATCTACCTTGCGGAAGGTATATTCCCCCCCCCCCCCAGACTCCGGGGTCCAGGAGCCGTAAGACCATGCCACAAACCAATACTGCTTCTAGCCGCTATGCCACACACGTCCCTAGAGCTTGTCCCAAACCCTACTCCCAAGCAAAGGTGGACAGGGACAGTTGTTAACATAACCCCATAGGTTTCCGGCCACCAGAAGCGGCACAGGCAAAGGTACACTACCTATCATACCATAACATGTTATATATTTCCTTCTAGCTCTTGTATTCATTAAGATAAATTTAAAAATTGTGCTACCGCCTACTACAGTTTGTCACAATACTGTTATATTGTATTTTCATTTACCGTGCAAACAGCTGTTGTTGTGACACTGTCTGCTATTGTGTTTTGAACATGCACGTCACAAATAAAGAATTAAAAAAAAAAAAAAACAAACAAACCAAACAGCATAAATGTTATAAATTTATTAGCAGAAACTGTTGTATCCTTAAACTTTTGTTTGATGGATAAAAACGTTTGTTCTAAAGAAGTATTCACTGTATTGTTACAATGGAAGGTGTTAATAATGCCATATCTATCTAGAATACTGTAATATCTGCATATTGACTCTGTAAATAATTGTTTGTGCTTTGATATCTAAGGTTTAAGCAGAAATCCTGGTATTTGAGAACTTTAACTTACCAGAATGTCCTCTACAGAGACAATGTAGACATATCCGGATTCTGCTTTGAGATATGCCAAAAGAAGTTGGATCTGTTCCTTAGACTGTGATCAGGAAGATAGCCTTCAGAATCTTTCTTGGAATGAATGAAGGCAATAGAAGCATAGTTAATGAGTAATTTAGTAAATAATGCAAAATATCAAATATACACCATCCAAGCAATTATTTTCAACTAATCATAATTAAAGGAGAGATATTTTTACTTTATGGAAAGTCAGTTGTTCTCCTACCACTAGGCTGTCACCATTCAACTTTCTAACCTTTTGTTAAAGGCAACTCATAGCATTGTACACTCTTACCATTTTCTGGCAACTGTATGGAGAGTAAATAGTCTAGGGATATTACAAAATGTACAAAACACACTAATCACCAGTTAGAAACGGATCAAACACACAAACAGGTATAAAAAATACCTAACGGATTCTAGACTGTAGAAAACAGGACTCCTCCCAGTCCTCGCAATACAATGTAAATAAAAAAGATCTACAGAACAGAAAAAATAAAATAAAAAACTCATAAAGTAGTATACTACTCTATGAGTTTTTTATTTTTTTCTATTCTGTAGATCTTTTTTATATTACAAAATGTGCATTAGTGGAAATAAGCGATCATACACATCGATATACACAGACGGTTTTCCTGCTTATCTCTACAATATATAAATATTTTCATTCACCTCTTTTGAAAAGACACTGCGGTCACTCACGTTTGGTGCAATGTCTAGGCAAGGTTACATCTATTTATAGTTTTTCTTATTAATTTTATTTAGTTTTTTTCAAAATAACTATTTTTCTCCAGTTTACTTATTCCATTTCCAAATATTATCTCACAAAATACTACTATTCATGAAGTCACGATTATGGAGAATCAACAACAACAAAAACATAATTTTATGCAAAACAGCTGAATTAGAAAAATGCTGAAAATTCTGCTAACTTACCAGCTCGAATACCCACTTTATGGGTTGTGGCGTTTCCTTTGTGTTCCTATAACTTTTCAGTAAAAAATAACTTGACCTTTATTTGGGGCATTGCATAGATGGATTACATATAATGAAGAAGAAAATAGGAATTCCACGTGCCCACTGTGGTTCAGTAACACCTGGAAAAAAAATAAAATAAATAAATTTTGTTGTAAATTTAGACAAGTAGCATTTTCTATTTCTCGATTTGCCTTTTTGCCGATAAAAACGAGTTGTAAAGTAATCAAAATATTATTATAAAATAAATGCTATTTATGCCACATATAGCAACTGGAAACATATAAAAATACAATTGGTCAAATTCACAAAGGATAATTACAAAACACTAGTTAGATTCTGTAAAAATATCTGAAGGTAGAGTATTACCTACATTTGCATGAATTAGACTCAGTTTCATTTCAGTCAAACAGCCTTTATAGAATGGGAAAGATGATTGCATTTTATTAATTGTTTTCACATTTTTCTTTCTTTTATTTTGTGAGTATCAAAAATCATACATAATATAAAAATGACAAGACAATAAACATATAATACAATACAATACAAACCTAGGTGGGCGATGCCATGTGGATTTTTTTTTATTACCTAATTTCAATTTGCTTAGGGGCTTAATAAAAGTAAATAATAGTTGTATTTCGGGGATAAATTTATTATGATGATTGCAGATGATTGCATTTTAACAAAATAAATTCAAATCCTAAAAACGGTATCAGATTGTCACAACAAGGCAAGTAGATACACCAATTATCTGTAAAATCCAGAGCTTTGCAGGTTGCTACTGCCACCGTTAAATAATGTTTGTAATGCACTGTTAGAGCTTAGTGCAATCCCTATCTTCTCTTCCTATCGGGTTGATGGATTGTAGCTAAGAGGTTTGATACTAATGTTGTTTGGTAGTATTAAAGAGGGATGTTGTGTTCTCTGCAGGATGGAAACCAGTACTGGATCAAATTAAAGGGTAATTTGAGCACTGTCTGTTACCTATTTTGAAAAACAAATGTTAGCATGATTATATGAGTGAGGGTTAATTACACTTATAAAGTTAGCAAGAGTGTTGATTTTATAAAAGAATTCCAATGTACTATTAAAAACTTAAACTAAAAACCGCAAAACAGAAACTTGCTTATCTTGCAGTCTCTGAGAATCATTTATATTTAACGATTTTGAATTCATTTTTTAAAGTAAGGTGATATATATTCAATTTTAATAGTGAAAAAACAACAGCAATCATTACCTTCTATCGAGTAATTTAAATTCAGTGACCAATGACCACAAGAACTAATAGAACATAAAAGATTTAACATTCATTGATCGAAACTCAATTGCATTTTCTCTCACTCAGAGCTGCTTTCTATTCCTAAGAGATAATAATATATATATATATATATAATAATAATCTGTGATCTGTCCATTATTTCAGTGGGCACATCATGTTTTACAATGCCTCATTATTTGTAATAAATCATCAATAATGCATGGATCACCTCTATGCAGTTTTGTGGACTGAGATTCTCCAGAGATTCTCCAGAGCTGCCATTCAAGACTGTAACTCTCTCTAGAGGCTTACTATATCCATGCATTTAATAAAACAGTTTAGGACAGAGTTACTCTTACTTTCCTGATCCCCACCAAATCAAAAGCTATAACTTACCTGCATTCCAGCACTCAAGCTAAGTTTTCATGACAGCTTGATCCTCCCAGTGGTCCAGTGGAAGGCATTCTGGGCTGGATCCATGGAGATCTGGTGGGAGAGTGTTGTGGTCTGCATCAATATTGGGTGCAGATCAGTTTAGTGCTCCCTTGCAGTTCCGGTGCTCAGTTAATGACTTTCATCGCTGTCATTGAGAAGTGCCAAGGAATTACAAGTGGGCTTTTAAAGTGATCTTCTCCCAACAGAGTTACACACCTCGAGCTGGTAAGGTGACATAGGGCCAAAGAGAGAGGTCTCTGATCTCCATGCTGGCTCAAGGGGAACCCCCTCACAGAAGGAGCCAGTGCGCCAGGCCTAGACAGGGGCCCACTGGGGTGATGTCTGAGCCACCTGTGCTGCTTTATGGGTAATCTGGCTTAACACATTTCATTAAATATTAAACCACTACACTATCTTTAACAAGACCTGTAACATAAAACTAGAAGATGAGCATAAATATACTAACAAAATAATCAAAGATTCAAAACCATAATCCATTCCCTATTCTTTAAAAATGATTCTCTGTATTGTATGACCATACCTTCACAATCTATGTTTTATACTAATAAGGCGAAGCAGAGAGCATAGATAATTCCAGATCCATATATTTTGTGTCAAATAAAAAGAGATAAGAGTAGGTAGGCAGAAGCATGTCAACTCATACAAGAAAAGGTCATCTCACGTAAACCTCCTTCATTGCATCATTTCAAAGAGTATCCATGATAAAGTAAAAGGGTCAGAGAAAAACAGATCTCACAAATATTCCACATGTTTTGGATACTGACTGCCTTTCTGTGTCACACGTAATCAGCAAGCTTACAGGGCCAGATTAATATCTCCAGTGTCACAATTAGTGGTTTTGATTCTAGAAGAAATCCTTCTGTTTTATTTTCATGCCATTTCAAAGTGGCTTGACAAAAAACAGAGGATTCTCCCAACACCACAGCCCACTCACTCAGCCTGCGATATAGTGCAAAACCTTTTCACTATTAGTGCAAGTGTGCTTGTGCAGTTCAATGAAGGGCTCAGAACACTGGGATGTATGAAGAATCCGGAGTGCTGAATCCCCGCCAACCTTCTACTAAAATGAATTCATCTTTGGCTACAACCAAATCTGGCACAGGCTGATCACCACTGAACCTTTGGCCACCATCATGCTTACATAGACTCTCCTTCAATCTCAGGTGAATGTAATTTCACAAACGTGTATTATGGCTAGTGATTAATTGGTAATAAAACGGTTCATTTAAAGAGATTTACTCACTTAACAGTGAGTTATACAGATTTTAAATTAGTCCAAAATGTAAAAACAATATACTATCCAGCCAAACTGTGCCTATTTATTTATATGTAGGCAAGATGTTTTTTAGGTAATTTAATTGAGATAGATAGACAGATTGGCATGCAGTGAGGCAGCTTTATTTTTTATTTCTCATTTTTCACAGTATTGCATTTTGTTCACAATTTTTTTTAACAACCTTTAATAACAAACTGTTATCAACCATTGCGCCAGCTATAAGGGAGTTGATGGCGGTTTCAAATAATGATATGACTGCTTAAGAATTAAGATATTCCCAAATGTACCCTACGCCTAACTATAGGCAACGACAAAGGCTTTTTTCTGACTAGTTAGTGGATAAGTTGTTCCTGTCTTGCAATGTGTGCATAATGTTGTTTTTTTTTTTATCTTTGAGTTATTTTTATGGTTAGATTATCATGCTACACAATTTTGTCACTTACTTATCTCACATTTCTACAACTTCTCAATACCAAAGTATATTATAAGTGATAAAAACAGTTAAGTGACTAAGGAATTGACATTGTCATATTTAATATTTCGCAAAGTGAAAATGCGGATTTTAAATAAATTGACCTTTAATGAATTTTAGTAGTGCCAGTTAATATCCATGAGTAGTGACCAGATGTCCCTGCTGTTCCATAATGCTACATTTTCACAGAATGACCTGGTGTCCTGAAGCTTCTCATTAGGATGCACATATGCCTTGATTTTAGCAGTTCCTTCAGTGATTTAAATTAAATTTGCTTCAAAGCCATCCAAAATTATTTCAGAAACTTGTAAGATTGAATAAAATAACCCTAACTACACATTCACATATGTACGCATGCACACATGCCTATACACAAAAGCAAACATGCACACGTTTTGTTTTGGGAACCTGCAACATCGTTCTTACAAAATTTTAACATAACATGGGAGCATGCACAGAAAATATATTTTGTGAATATAGATTAAATTTTTTTTTTCATTTATTATCTATCCTACCAAGGGTTTAAAATATTTTAGAGCAAATATTTGTGTGCCATATCTTGCAATATTTTAAATTAGGTCTGAAAAATTAGTAGAGTAAACGAAAAAATGTTTTAACCCCTTAAGGACACATGACATGTGTGACATGTCATGATTCCCTTTTATTCCAGAACTTTGGTCCTTAAGGGGTTAAGGGGTGCCAAACGTTGTCAATATATAAATAGTAAAATGCCAATATATGAATAGAAAAAAAATGCTCAGCAAAGGGGTGAACAGCATTTATAATACATTGCAGGCTATTGCAACGTAGAACAAATACCTATACTGTACTGTGCTTAAAACCCTCCCACCTCAACCCCTTTTTTAGAAGGCATCTTTGAAGGGAGGCCTACCAAAATTGCTGTAACAGTACGGGGCAAGATTTACAGATTGAGAGGGACAGAACAAGGTTCTTGCAGTCTTCCTTCTGCAGATTAAAAACTTGTACTATGCAAAGTAGAAAGTAAGTGGCCCATTTTAAACTACATTTCTTATCTTGTTGAGCCCAAAAGCGTTAGCTATATGTTAAATTATGTACAGACTTTTCGATCATGACCTTGAAAAATACCAACTTTTTTTTTCAAATAATTAAACTTTACCATTGGTCTTTTTTTTTCCAATTTTAAAATGGTAAGAGAACAGGCTATTTTGCGATATCTGGAGAACAATGAAAATGTTTAAAAATATAAATTTTTGAACAATAACACTCATTATTTTTTTTTTATATAGGATATGCTTGCAAATGTGTGTTATGCACATACTATTTATTATCCTTGGAGATTCATTTCGTTATGAATTGCAATGTGTACGAAATTTGGGCCGATCGGGTGATGATTTCCTGAACTCTGAGCCAAGTGTAGACCAATCACAAACCAAATACATCACACAATGAACGATCATGATTATTTGAGTCCTGATTCAAAATTCTACCCATGATGCCCTGGCAGATGGAATTAGAATACACACATTGTGCAAGTGACATGCTATCTCTCCTTATTTTATAAAAGGCTTTGCTCCTAAGAATACAAGAATCCCGTATCATGAGTTACTTGACATCAGTTACGAAGAGTTTTCAGAAGAATGTATCTATGCCAACTGAACAGATGGGCTTCTGGCATAAATGTTTCGAGATTCCTCCTGCAGTGTTATTTAACCTCACCAAAGGATAATGCAGCATGGAAATGTCATAAAATCCATTTATATTTTAATGTATGTAACCACAATGCAGTGTTTATGTTGATTACTCCTGGAAGTATTCCCCGTGTTGGCTTCGACAGGTCAGCCAGATAATTCTATACGGAATACAGACTTTCTCTAATTTTCTCTCGACCTAGTTACGCATATAAAATAATTCAAAACTGCAGCAACATGTTAACTAATAAGAGACCAATTAGAGCAGCCATAAAGCTTTTTAGGTTTGTCACCTCCTAGACATTAACCGTAAAACATTCACTCGGTTTTGCACTTCTTTCATTTTCTTAATGATTCTTTGCCATTTTGTAATATCAACTATATTAAGATGACCATTTTGATACCTAGAAATATATTTCCCCACTAACAATGTTCAACAATGCTGCACCTTCATTGTTGCTAGTTAGATTTATAATGTGGTTATTCACTAACGTTGTAAGAGTGTAAGCTCAAAAGAACCAATCCAGCTCAGTTTCCTAAATGTGCCCATGATATATATATATATATATATATATATATATATATAAAAAATATTTGAAGTCCCCAGCACTCACGTGTACCATAAGCCAATGCCGGGCGCCAGTCCAAAGCTCCAAAATGATAAATGATCCAAATGAAATAGGCTGCTCTCCAGACTTAAAAAATTAAATTTTTATTAAAGTTGATTAAAAGCTACGACCAACGTTTCGGTCCCCGTTCGGGACCTTCTTCAGGGTCAAAATTCAGCAGGACGATTGTCCTGCTGAATTTTGACCCTGAAGAAGGTCCCGAACGGGGACCGAAACGTTGGTCGTAGCTTTTAATCAACTTTAATAAAAATTGAATTTTTTAAGTCCGGAGAGCAGCCTATTTCATTTGGATCATATATATATATATATATATATATATATATATATATATATATATATATATATATATGCGTATTTTTTGTATTTCATTGTTTTTTTCTCTGTAGTGCTTTTACAAGAGGAAATGGAATGATATGTTACCGTTGAATCAGATAAATCACTTTATAGAGCAATAAACGAGGTAAAAGCATACACATAACTGTACATTTATAACTGAAATGTCAAGCTGAGAACAATGAGAACACAAAAGGATAGATAGTTAAGATAGATAGGGAAATGTTGACATATCTGCAATGCACAATCAGGTGCGTCAGATCAATAACAGGGAAAATGCACATAAATAATATGAGGGAAAAAATGAAAAAGAAATTCCACTGTAAGGATATCCAAATATGGGTTCAGTAGACAAACCACCACCACTATAACTGTCCCCGTGTGTATGCTTCTAATATCTAGCCAATGCCACAGCAAACTTGAGGTTGGGGTTATTTGACCACTCAGCCCCCCTCCCTACAGTTCTGCATGATTCATCACATTTTTGACGGTAAGTACACATCTGGAGATGATAAAGGGAAGCCAGTCAAATGTCAAATGCCAAAAGGGATGAGGTGCTAGCCTTTAGCAAATATACCTGCTCCATGGGGATGGAGCTCTGCATTTGGCTTCTGAGCTCCTCACTACCGTTGCTCCTTCTCAAAACTAGCATTCTGAGGCCGACAGAACAGGGGGCTAGGGTATGTGACAAAATTCCCAAAAGCATCAGCTTAGGAGAGAGCCGATTCTAATGTCAGGTATCTCCAGCTATTCTATTGACAGTTAAATCAGTCAAATCAATAGTTGGCATGCAGTCAGCAGATCAAGATTAGGCTTAAGATATTCATCGAGATATCTGTAAGCTGATATAGCTGTCTTGCCATTCTTAAAACCAAATTTGAATATATGCATGTTACCTATCCAGCACTCAAATCGTTAAAGCCATTGTCGTGCGTTAACATTTCCTGTGTTTCTTCCCTCACTCCTAACCTGTTCATTAAGATGTTTAGGTGTGTTACAAAGGTCAGTTCTTTAACAATGCGTAGTTTTTCATATTGTTTCAATAATAAATAATTCATCCCATTGTTCACATCACTCAGCTCGCTCTTTGAGTTAAAAATACCTCTACCTAGTTCAATCTGTTTAAAATTTTATGTAAAACTAAGTATGTACCTCGAAATAGAAGTACTAAGTATTCGGTGGCTGAATAAAGGCATCAGCTGGATTTTCACAAATATTAATTTTAATCACACAGTCTGACCTTTGATATCATTTGTTACTAGGTTATGTCTGCATTTTGTAATAAAAAAAAAGTTATTACAGATTCCCATTAACCTTTTCATTCCTCTCCACTCTGACTGCCATGGTACTGTGTACAAAGATTCACCAACCCAGCGAATTAAACGCCATATTTCATGCCAAGATTTAAGCTGGGAAAAAATTCTCCAACTCTGCTTTTTTTTTGCAAATAAGTTATATTTGCCACAAAATCAAATCTAGTTGTCAGTTCACAATTGGCTTAGTGAATGAACAGGTGCTCATTTCTTCTGGTTGAATTTGTTGTAGAAGGTCTTCTCAAAAACTTGCAAAACTGTTCTAGCTATCCTGTTATAGCTCTCCTATTCAGCAACATAATTTATCTTGCTATAAAGTATGCTAATTTATATTTATTGAAAACTATTATTCTAAAGGCACCAGAAATGTTCAGCCCCTCAGGTCTTGTATATTTTTTTTAAGTACGTAAGTAAATAGATATATGGCTTATGAGCTTTATTTGGAAACTTTGCAAATTTTTTTATTTCTTTCTTCCAAGTTCTTTTTAATTTTTTTTTAATAGATTTCCATCTTCAAAGTCACAAAACCATTTTCTGTTGACATAGCATTGGATCACATCAATATCCTCACATATAGTCTGTTGGCCAGTTATCGAATTGTTGAAGAAGACAATTGTTGTTTAACCGACTAGCCTTCTCTTCCCAGCAAAGTGTTTCAGAAATAACACATTATTAACAAACATGTGTAAAAACCCCTATGTACAATATTAAACAACCACTAGAAACAAAATCTCATACCTTCACCCTTTGGATGTGTGATAAAACCCCCTGTGAGTCCACTGATCTGTGCTTTGAAACCTAGTTCTGGTCATGGTTTGTGAGGCCACCTGGATTAAAAGCTGGTATCAGCTTGTCAGATAAGTGGTAACATCGCTTCTCTAGAACTGGTAAACTCAAGTTAGAATCCCAGTCTGACCATCTCATCGCTATGTGTCCTTGGGCAACATATATCTTTCTACCTCAAATCCTCATATAGTGGAAGCTCATTTGAGAAGGGCCTTATTCACTTCTAAATACCACTTTCTATCATTATAAAGTGCTGCATTATATGTTGGTGCTATATAAATGCTGATAATTTTAAAGAATGGAAAATGTCCCAGTATCATTGTTTCAACACCAGACTGCTGTGTAGCCTATCTTCCTTGTGAATGTCTGATCCTCTCCAAGCCTGCTGGTTTCCAAGTAAATGCTGCCCGCAGCCAGGGCAAATAACTTGAAATAAGAATTGATCATAATCTATAAACAACTGGTTTGGAAAAATCGTGACACATCTTGTCTTCTTTGCTTTATTATAAATTAATGTAACATAGGGGGAAGTAGGACATCCTTCTTTCCTTTTATGGTCTACACTAATTTTGGACCCAGACTGTACATGGATTTATTCATTAAAAAAAATAATTATCAGAAATCCATAGTGAATTTAAAGTAGATTTCAAATTTTAAACACATGTTCCAAAATGGAAAATGTATCCAAGTCAGCTGTACTTTTGTTTGGGCATTTTTGCCTGAAATTTGAAATTCTCTTCGAATTTACTTTGAATTCCTGACATGCCATTAAAAAACACTTGGGTTTTTCCGTGAAGTCGGAATTATCCAAAATTTAAAGTGAATTAAAAGTAAATGTTATACTTTAATTTAGACTCATGTTCCAAACTGGAGAAATGTAGTCAGGAGTTGGTAAAGAAACACCAATCGATGGTAAAAAAAAAAAACATCTTCCCTCTGATAGTAAAGGACAATGCCAGACTATCCAACACTTTGTTTTTCCAATAATTTCAATACATTTTTAAACTCGTTATTTGCCAAATAATAAAACATCCCTCTTCTGCTCTGCTTAACAATGTTGACCCAGTTAGTTTATCAAAAAGTATCTCGTTTGAACTTGTGTAGCTAGGGATAAAACAGTTTCAATGTCTCAGTTTTTCACTGTGTTAGGAGCATGCTAATGCAATTCTGACAATACTAAAATACACACATAAAAAAATTAAAACCCAGTTGTAAACTAAATATATCTATAATTTTCTTTTTTGTTAAATGTTTGCTTTTCCACATTACATATTCATGAAAGATATATGATTCTCACACAGGTTTTGCAAGAATAGAAAAGATAAGCAACAGTATTTATTTTCAAGAATATGTTATCACCTCTATTGAAGTCATCTTGTCTGTTTAATACCTTTCACCAGGATAGCGGTACAAATTAGCATAAAAAAATGCAAAGGATATGTTTTCTCATTTCTGTAAAAGCACATATCTGCTATACAGCTGTTGACCTTGCAGTTTTTAATGTTAGTGATTAATGCAAATATAATTGTATTGATTCATACTGTGCAAGGTAATGAATTTGCTACAAACATATTTAGTTGCTTTTACATATCACATTCTATATGCTGGATTTGCAATCAAATTTAAAGAAATAATATTTAACTATTTTGCTAAACCTTTAACTGTTCAGTTATTGCTCTAAAAAGACGTCAGGTGTGTGATCATTTCCTGCAACCCAATACTCTGGAGCTTATTTTAAAATTGATTTGTGTGTGTGTGTGTGTGTTTGCATGTTTGTGTGTGTCAGTGAGTATGAGAGTGTGTGTGCATATTATGGTATATTTAACGTGATACTTTGCTAAATAAATATTTACGTTACATTTCCTCATTCATAAATTACATACAACACACAATATACATATACAAGCACTAATACATTCACAAACATTACATACAGTGTGAGACATGAAGAATGGAGCAGGGACATGCTTGGTTCTTTGGTGCCAATGTACCCAATGTATGCACTGGCAGGTGTTGTGTGTCAGCACTCGGCAATCAGACATGACACTAGATGAAGGTGTTAGAATTCCCAATGCTCTCAGATATTTATGTGTAGTTGGTCTGATGGCTGTGTCTTGTGAGCGATATCAAGTCCATGGAGAATCTGGGAATATTTTTCAAAGTATGATCAGATAAGCGATGGTTGCATTCTTTCATTATTTTGAATTCATTTTTTTCATTATTTTGTATTTATTAATCATAAACATGATGGTTTTCTGCACAGGAAACTCTGACAATTTTTGCAGAAATTCCTATTTCAGAAAACCATCAATAGAAAAAACAAGTGGTCGAAAAAAGTAAGATTGATAAATCTGTTGTATATGGTGTATATTCAAATTAAATTACACAAATTAAAAAACCTGCAGAATTTAATAAACTATTACAAGCATTTGCTGAAATTTAAGTGTAATAGTGTTGGCAAAAATGTGATAAATCTCCTCCAATATGTTTGATGCCCTTGGAATAAAGGGTTGGCTTGACGTAAAGCACAAAGGTACCTTTGATAGTAGCATGCCACAAAAAGTAATTATAACAACTCATAGATTTTATTTATGAAATGTTTTACTGAAGCGCAATTCTTGTTTGCAAAAAGCTATATATACAGTGGCGGAACTACCACAGTCGCAAGGGTCGCAGCTGCGACTGGGCCTGTCTCTCCAGGGGGCCCAGCCGCGCTGTGGTCCCCTTCAAACAGGGTGTCTGCTCTCCATGTATTCCGGCCCCAGCCCATGTGGTACAGCTGCATTGAAGGGGCCCATTGGGTGGCCCATGCTGTTAGGACTACCCGATGGCAATGAATTTCCAGGGGAGGGGATGAAAACCCGCTAACAGTTTAAATTATATGCTTTCCTGAAGAAGTGTATTTTCAAAGATTTTTTGAAGGAGTGGAGACTGTGTGCAAGTCTAACAGAGTGTCAAGGTGTAATACCCCAACACGCAGAATATAGGATAGCAAGGGACAAGACTAGGAAATAACATATTACCAGGCCTTAGAGTGACCGGACTAAATGTGAAAAAGTGTAATCAGAGACAAGCCAAAGTCAAGGTAGCAGAGAGACAGCGAAAACAAGAAGTAGCCATAGTCAGGTACACGGTAATCAGTCAGACGGGCAAACAAGAAAGGAAAGGGTTAAAGATAAATTCAGTCAGTTACAAAGCCAAGGTTAATATCAGAATAAACACAATAGATTAAGGAACGTATTAAAGGGTACTGAAACAGAAACTATGATAGGGCAAAACGTGCTTGTGCGGGGGCGTCAGAATGATGTGGGCCAATGAGAGCCTGAATCGTCCCTGATACAATCACTCACCTATGCCATACTCACCTCCCATCACTGCCATATTCACCCTATTACACTCACCTTCTCTAGCACTGTCACACTCATTCTCCATCACTCAGTCACACTCATCCCATATCACCCTATTACATGAACCCCTCTAATTCTGCCATACTCATCCCCCCAACAATGCCACACTCACCCTATGGGGCATGGATGAAACACATGGAGGTGCTGGGGGGCATTGATGTGACACATGGAGGGACTGGAGAGATGGGGGAGATTGGGGGGGGGCAGGGCAATTTTTGCACTGGGGCCCCATGGTTTCTAGTTACGCCTCTGTATGTATTATTGATTTTCTATAATTTTATATATATATATATATATAACATTGATTTTCTCACCCCTCCTGGGTGGTATAGTTACTCCTCATTATCAGGTCCTCTACCAGTATCGTAAATGTTCCTAGAACTGCACTCTTCTGGATAGCGAGCTCAGATGTCCTACCTGGAATCTGTTGAAGCCACTCGCCCAACTTGGGAGTCAAAGCCCTGAGTGCTCCTATTACAACTAGGACTACTACTGCCTTCACTTTCCACATCCTTTCTAGCTCTTCTTTTAGTCCTTGTTATTTGTCCATCTGCTCATGTTCCTTCTTCCTGATGTTATTGTCCCTGGGTCTTGCCACATACACCACTACTGCAGTCTTTCATTCCTTATCTACCACCACAATGTTAGGTTGGTTGACCATAACATGCTTGTCCATCTAGATCTGAAAGTCCCACAGGAACTTAACCCTGTCATTCTCAACTACCCTCTGTGGTATCTCCCATCTGGACTATTCAGTGCAGATGTTTCAGTACACAATCCCAGTAACTTGGTTGTGTCTCTCAGTGTATGCTGTTCCTTCCACTATGTGCTGGACTGTATCAGAGGCATCTTTGCACAGCCTGCACCATGGTTCTTTCCTGGTGATCTGGTGCCTGAGAGCCTGTTCATGTGCTGCTAGGATATTTGCCTCAGTTCTGTCTTTCAGTCTTGTCTTTTCCAACCACTGGTAGGATTTTGTCATGTGGGCCACATTCATTATCTTATTAACCTCGTTATTTTCTGCATTGTCTATCTGTTAAAGCCTCAGGCATTCCCTTAGCACTTTAGAAGCCATCTTTGTGATGTACTTGTGGATGCTCTGTGCTTCATCCAGGACTGTTGCCTTGACACTGGTTGGTGTACAGTCTCTGGTGCTGAATTTCATGTGGAATTCTACTTTCATAGTGAGCAGTTTATGGGTCTTGATATACCTGGAAAACAGTTCTTCTCTTGGCCAAGTTACTATTCCAGCTGGGTACCTGAAGACAGTTAGTATATGTATGTTAATGGTTTGGATCTTGTCCTTGCCATTGACCTGGGACTTCAGGACCTGTCTGACTCACTCCTCATGGTTATCATGTGTTCGTGGTACCCCCCAGGTACTTGTAGTTGTTCTCTACATCTTCTTTTGGACTTCTGGAACTCCTTCGGTCTAGATAATCTTCCTTGTTTTTGCTATCATTATTAGTCCAATAAAAATGTATCATTGCATACTGCAATACTATTTTGGCATCATATATATATATATGTATGCACATCAAAGTTTTTGCCACCCACACTTAAACACCATGCACTTACTTAGATGCTCTCCATATCTCAGTCATTGGAGTTAATAGCTTATTTTACAACGTTGGGAATGTGATTGAAACACTGTAAAAACAACATGGTTTGCTATTACTAAATCATTGAGATTTAATATCAAATAATTTCTTTGCCACACAAAACAAAGAATGTCTGGAAATACATATTTACAAAAGAGAAGTGAGAGCATTGTAGATGTCCAATGTCAAGGCAATGAAGCTGTATTTCCTGGAACACATTAGTAAATACCAAGTAATAATATGTGAACTGTTATCAGTCTAAAAAGCAAAAATCCCATTATACTTTTTAAAGTCAATTTAACCTAATTCTTTTCCAGTAACATGCATAAACAAGTAATAACAAATGTTCTAAGTAGATAGAATTCACTACAGAGATTTCTGATAGTTGGATACTGCAGCTTACAAAGCCCCGCATAGTACAAATAGTAGATTATATCACTATTGTAAATGGACATTATGTTTACAAATTATTTTTTTTTTTCATTAGTTTTTTTTTTAAAGATGTTAACTCCTTAGCCATAACTTTTCAGTGACTAATTTTATTGTATTTCAAGGACAAGTGGACACAGGGACATTTTGGCTTAAAAAAGTGAAATGAAAAAAATATTGTGACTCAAAGCAAAAAAATATATAATAACACCTATGTATAATTCCTCAATATACACCAAAACATTTGGAAAATAAAACTCACTAAAATGCAACAAACAGAAAAGTATAAGAAATAATAGAATAATAGTAGAATAATATTCATCTATATCTCACATATCAAATAAATTGTGTCAATCTGATTTTCACTTTTACGTGAAAGATTTAAAATTATTTGCATAGGGTAATACTGTTTTGAGAATCAATTAAAAATAAAAGTGAATAAAAAATCAACAAAGTGTACACTCAAAGTGCCAAATATTCCTGGCTCAAAGAGTAAAGGCTGTTGGTGTCTAATGGGGCTCAACCACACCCTCCAAATATACTGTAAATTAATCTTGAAATTCAAAAGAAAACATACAGCAACATTTTCCCAAAGTGTGTAAACTTGTATGATAAGAACTATTACACTCATGTTATCCAGAGTCTATGGTAACTGGCTGTGAGTATTGAATCACTGTGCTATTATGGGAAGCACTACCCATACAGCTCAAAATAGAATAGGATACCAGGCAGCAGGACATTAAATTTGCAATACCTTTATTTATATCAAAGTCCACTCAACTAGACTAAAAGCATGAATTAAAAATTACAAATAAACCATTCAGCCATGCAGGCCAGCCGAGACACATTTTGCCGTTTGCAAATGGGTTCCTCAATCGGTATACTCCGAGTCCATCTTCTCCGGTATTTAACTTATTGGTATTGGTATAATGACATTATGCTTTGTGTCATTGTGAGCACATTCTTCCTCTCTAATTGGATTGCTTTTACCCCGTTTTACACCATGAGGGTAGTGTCTCCTCTGTCCAATCTGTAGAAGGCGGTTTAACCTAGTCCATGCATAATACAGCGTTGCTCTGGTAAATCAGGACGTCAGAGGCACAAAAAATAAAGATAGAAGCACTATTACAGTCATGATACCTTTCCAGATATAAATACATTTCCAATATAAATAAGCATATTATTTAAGAGTGCCCTCCTCTGTTAAAAAACATATAACGCTCAGTAGAGGCTTATGTCATTTCTATGTATAACATATATAGAGATGGAAGTGCACTCAACCCTTCGTTGTGGAATCCAGGGTGCTCCATGGAAAGTCCCAGTACCAAAATGGACCAAAATGGACCAAATATAAATTTAGTAAATGTAGAAAGTAATCCAGAATCAAGGCAATTTATTAGCTTGACAAAAGCCCTAAGGGGCTGAAACGTTGCTGTGTAGTTCCTGGTTCTAACAAATTGCCTTGATTCTGGAATCTGTTGGAGTGCCTGGATTACTTTCTACATTTACTAAATTGCTATGTATAACATGCACAACAAAAATAAAGAATTAAAAAAACTATTATATATATGAGTATAAGAACAGAAGGTATAATTTTTAAATAATGTCACACTTACATTACATAATTGTGTGAAGTCTTAATTAGAAAGTATAGTCCAAAAAAACAAATTCGATGGATACTTCAAGACATATCTAAAAAATGTGTATCTAAAAATGTAATATATATTTATATGAATAAAAAATATTTAAAATATAACAAATTCAAATCAATTAATTCATTCATTAATTAACAAAAATGAGCTCATCAACATAAAAATATGTGTGATTATAAACAATGTTATAACTCAAAATCAGCATTAAGACCTTTTGGTCTTGGTGAAACAAATTTGAAGAATCACTGCATTTCACTCCTACCAAGTTTGTGACAACCCCCTCTACCCTCCAATCTTTTATATTATTTGAAGAATTGGAGACCTTTAGGATTATGTTCTTTTTTTAAGGAAAACACTGTGCTTCTCGAATTTATTTAAAATATTCCTGAAGTGTGCCTCAGTTCTAACATGCAACGGTCTAGTTGTTCTGCTTACATAGTAAATGCCACATAGGCATGCTATATCATAATTTACTTTTTTAGAGTGCAAAAATTTGTTATTTTTATTTATGCAAATTATTTTGTGTCTTTGTAAATGTGAAAATTGGATTACCACAATTTAATTAATGTCAGATATAGGTAAACATTTTACGTGCTCCTCTATTCTGTTTGTTGACCTATAACAGTCAAAACTGCTTTTTATCCTCTATTTACGTGGTTGTTATGCATCCCATTTTTCAAATAAATAATATGATAAAACAAAAATCTGCTCAATGCTAAAGTGGTTAAGGGTAAGTTGCATCACTAAAACATTCAAATAATGTTTTTTTTTTAATGTATGATGGATGCACGGCTAGCCAGATAGACATGTAGGATATGATATTTAAATGTTGGATATATGGATATATTTATAGATATGAATAGATCCCTCATCATTTTATATATATATATATATATATATATATATATATATATATATATATATATATATATAATTTCAACTGTTTTGCTTTATGCCCCCTCCATGACAGAACCGTCACCGCTGGGTTCATTCAGAACCCTAGACTTCCGGTTCACTCACCTCAGGCTTCGTTCCCATGCTGTCTCCAAACAAGTCAAGTTTTCCCGGCAAAAGGCTACCCAACCCCCAACCATGGTTGCTCAGCCCGGTGGGTCTTCTCACCTCGCAGATCCCAGCCAGCCTGCAGTCCACTCACCTTGTTGCAGCCGCTGATCTCCAGCCGCACGCTCCGCTCAATTCCCAGTTCCGATCGGAACACGCCGGAATCAGGCTGACCTCTTATTTTACCGCTGCTTCTGTGTTACGTCCTCATGTTCGGACCACAAACCGTGAGTTTTCCCGAAAGGGTTCACACGTACGCTATATACTGTATCAAGTGTCCACATCCCAAGTTCACGGTTTTACCAATACTTTCGTACCATTACTTGTTTACCAAGTTAGGTATTTCTCAAATCCATATATATTCATCAGTCTTATTTGAACGCCTTCACTTCACAAAATATCACTTATTGACTCTTCCGTACACAGGGTATGTAAGTTATGTGTTATTTTGTATGATCAGTATTGTCCCTATGACTATTTCCATGGCCGCACCCCTGGGGATTCGTAGGCCCCAAAGACAGTAACCTAAGTAGTCGGAAGCCTGGTGTAACCTAAATTATTGCAGTATATCGTATTTTCACGATGCATGTACATTTATGCATGCATAAGAATCACCTCAGATTCCCTTAATTTCTGTCCATACTTTAATTTAAGTCTCTATTTCCTGTGCTATCCCTTATTGGATTCCTTGCTCCACTCAAGTTAACAGATATACTCAGTTCCATTGTCACCTCCAGTCAGTACCTAATGTACCTGTTCATGTATGCTAACCATTATTTCATCCTCAGATAGCCACTACACTGCTACAAATAACCATCATCATTTGACAGGTGCTCAAAGTATGCATCCTTGTCATTAGAGAATTTTTTCTCTATCTTAAGCTAGGTATGTCTAAATTTTACATCGTACTACTTTCATGTTATAGGCTAGGCTAAGTCAACTGTCTATTTAGTTACTTACATTGTCATTAATTAATCTACTCCTGTGAGGCCAACACCCATCCTCTCCGGAGGTATACGCCCTTGGCCCACTGCATAGTTAGAGCCTCACATTAGCCGCTGTTGGTTACTACCAAGTCATGCCCACGTATATTATGTCTTGTTACAAGTCACCGAGATGCCAACGTTCTTGCCACATCATTCAGTGCCCCCCCCCCCCTCTCACTCAGCCCTCCTCATAGACAGAGATTCTTTAGCAGAGATTCTTTTGGCAATAGCAGGGTCTTATCTTCCTTGTAGTCCCAGATAATTTTTGCCTCAGGCTAAGCTAGAGCCAGTTGACACAGGCAATTACTCATAACTAAAGCCCTCATCTCTAGCCATGTTTACATTCTTAGTATGTCTAAGGTCCTAGAACAAGACAAGGTACTCACTATACTTAAGACCCCAGCCAGGCCTTCCACCCCAGCTGGTCCAAACACTTCTATTACGAATCTGTAATCATCCAGCCCATATTCCCTACGTTCCTGGACAATCCCTAGTCTCGCTGCTGAGTTATGAAAAATTAGGATTCTATTCCCAGCCACAGCACGCAAAGCTGAATTGTATAGACTATACATCCCTTATACCTGTACTCCCCAGCCAGGAGTTACTCTACAATCAGAAATTATTCTGTAATAAAAGGTTTAATGTCCTACATGCTTGATTCAATTAACACCATCAGTACTAGACTGGAGAATTTTGAATCTCCTCAGCCGTTGACAGCTGACCCATGCATAGATATTCCCACCCCAGCTCCCTCTAATGACATCACCATTGACCCAACACCTAGCACTTCTGCTCACAGTATCATGGCCTCCCACTTTGTGCCCCCAACCATACACAAATAAATCCTGGAAGGCAATAAACCTAGTCTCCTAGCTCATTGCCTCGGGTAATGTAGTAGAAAATAAAGCATACTGCTATAGGGACCTTTCTTTCATTTTGAAAGCCAGAGACCCCAGACTCAACCACAAACTCATCATCCCAGAATTTGCCCTGACTGTTGGTTTATTCCATGACGTAATCTACTCCATGTCACCTCATCATAGGGAAGAGCTTTACTTGTACATGCCTAAGTTGGTGGACCTGGGGCACAAGTACAAGTATTTTCTTCAGTTCCACTGCAAAACACAGAGGTCCAAAGACAAATTGGGTAGACCCATAGTGTACCTAGGGAAAGATCAAATTTGCAACAATTTTAATTCAGGTAGTTGCGGATTTAGCTTGTGCAGATTGTTACATCATAAATAAGGGCAGATTCTCATCACTCACCATTATGAGATTAATTAGATGATTGACATGGTTAGCTACACTACAATTTCATATTACTTGAATACACATCCCTGGCTGCATTAACTCAGCTGTTGATGCGTTGTCTAGGTCTAATTTTCAGGATTTCTTCAGAGCACACTCTACAGCCAACATCAGTTCAGTCAGAACTTCCTCATACCAAGACTTAATACTAGACTAAATGGCCTCATGGCTCACAGCAAATACCTGGCCAACTCTGATCTCTCCATTAATACATCACAGGCTTACAATAGGGCGTTCACTCTCTATACCAAATTTACTTCTAACTATCAGATCAGCGACATACATTCCCTAGACTCCATAGTGACATTTATCTATTTTTGCCACCTTAACCTAAAATTATCACTAAACACCATAAAACTCTACCTCACAGGGTTACAACATCACATCCTAAGTGCCTAACCTAGCATGAATCCTTTCATATCTACCTAACCCTTTAAGAATATACTGAAAGGCACACAATGTTTGGACAAAAACACTACCACTACTAGACAACTTACTGACGGGCCTACATTTTGCGCAATTTCAGACATTCTGGACACCAATCCGTTTAAAACCAGCACTAATCTGATAATTAAAATGGCATCCTATCTAGCCTTCTATGGCTTCTTACTGACAACATCACACCCAACTATCTACACCTAAAAATAATGAGCCTACAAGATACTGATCGTTATGTACTTACCATTGATCAAACCAAGACATACCAATTAGGCCCTTCTACTGAAGTATGATACTACCACACCGGTAATCACTGGTGTCCAGTTAAATTACTGGACTCATATTGTTCAACACTAGACGGTCTAAACCCAAATACGCCATTACTCTTTTACATGACAAACCTTTTGACCACCAGAGGTTTGCCATGTAAACTCATTCTAAATTAATTTTATACATTAGAACACTTTTATAAGACTCGGTCTTGACCCCTCTGCTTTTCTGGTCACTCCTTCAGATTTGGAGCTGCTTCCGAGGCTTCAAGCAACAATGTACCTTGTAACGGTACTCCTTGTACTCTGACCAAGTACCTTCCGTTGATGGACGCTTCCTAGCCTGTGCTGAGGACCACAAGCACCGCACCGGACACCACAACCACCACAGAATCCACAACCGCCATAGCTTAACTGGAGTCTCGCTGTCTTCTCTCCACCCTGGATCAGCTTCTGTCCTCCAGGACCATGTGGGGAAGACCTCTCCTCCAGGAGAGCATATAAGGAAAAAGCTTTTAAAAGAGCTAAGTGATTAAAGCTCAGGGGAGTATGCAGAGCATAGCAATCCCCAGTGTGAGTATAGCTGTCCCCTCCAATCACGAGACAAGACTACATGTTGAGGGTCAAGAAGAACTGTCTCCAATGAGCGTTTATTCCTGCTTATATATAACTTTCCCAGCAAGGTTCCACTCACGTGAACCTTGTTGGGCACTGGAACTGTAAATGTGACATCAATAAAACTTATATTTTCATAACCAGCATAATTTGGGGACAAACATATCCAAAATTCACTTGAATCGGTTAAATGGTTCAGGAGATAGGTGGAAGTCATATTTTGACTGAGGAGGGACAAAACAGCCAGTTCCAACTGGTTTGGCAGTGTCTCTGGGACAACACCCTGCTGGAGAACAATGGTACAGGGGGAGGGGAAGAGGCACACCTTCCCATGGATTCAAAGGGCAGAAAAAGTGTCCCAAAAGATTCAATATGTCCATACACTGTTTTTAAAGGGCCAACACTAGTCCAAATAAAAGTACATAAGACCAAGTAATGGTTTTAAAGGGCCATACACCCCAGGGCCATAGTCATGTGGCAGGAGGCTGGCAATCAGTCCTCTCCAACGCCCAGTGGCGAGGGGCACCTCGTCACATGCCTGCTCATATAATTAAGAGATTAGGGAGCTGGAAGTCAGCAGCATTTACCAGATCTATACCACATCCAGAACAGGAATTAAGATTAGCATTTAAAGATTTAAAAGATTGTAATATGTGTGTTATAAAGGTTAGTTAAATTAACTTTTTGCCCTCTTTTATTACAGGCCTTCCCCATACGTTGGTTCCGGCACACCACAACCGACTTGTGCTTACTTCTACTTATATTATATTATTATTATACATATATATATATGTATATATATATATATATATATATATATATATATATATATATAGAGAGAGAGAGAGAGAGAGGGAGAGAGAGGGAGAGAGAGGGAGAGAGAGGGAGAGAGAGAGAGAGGGAGAGAGAGGGAGAGAGAGAGAGATATCATGGATTTATTTGAATACGTTTACGTAGTGTAATTAAACATATTATTTTATGAGCATGTGCTCATAGCCCAATACAGATAAGGAATAAAAAATCCTGACACAAAGACACATATCAATTCTCATTATAAACTAAATTCAATACAAATGTATTCAGCCTCACTTGATCCTTACAGATCAAAGCCTACAGTTATAAACTAAAAGCAATTGAAAATGCTAATACAATTGAGTATAATAAAACCACAGTCAATCACCATGTCTTCAAATAATATGAATCCATTGGTTCCTCTTGAGAATGCCTTTGTTTTTTCAATTGAAGTCCCAATTTGCTTACTGTTTTTTAGTAGTGAGAGCTTGATACTTTGAATAAAAAGGGAAGAATTTGACATGGATAAGTATAGTATCTTATGAGAAGAAAATGATTAAAAAAAGATTACATTTTTATGTTTTGCACTAAATAAGTTTAACAGGCATAGTAATATAAGACAAAAAGAATACCAATCACTAAAAATACATATATACAAGCAAACCTACTGAAAAAGTGTGCCCTCTAAAACACCAACACAATAATGAAACAAAACAGATGCGTAGGAATTCAAAAGAGATGAAGTAGTCACTTCTAAGGTGTAAATAGAAATATACAACCTTATAGTATAGAAGCGTGGTGGGTAATATCTACAAAGAAATTGTAGATGCACATCTTCGCACGGCAGCGTCACATGCGGATCTGGTCTCCTTGGACCAGGAAACAAAGGGCGAATTGCGTTTGGGGATTCACAACCTTTGTGCATGGAACGGCAGGACCATATTCGGATTGTAGCCGGAATTCACCATAGACTCGGATGCGAGTCTCCATGGCTGGGGAGCCCACTGCCAGGGTGTTTAAACAGGAGGACGCTGGTCATAGAGCGAATCCAGAATGCACATCAATGCTTTGGAACTCCTAGCGGGATCCTTTGCAATTCAGAGTTTCGCAGAAGAAACTGCCAACACCTGCATTCGCCTACGGATGGACAACATATCAGCGGTTCGATATGTCAACCACATGGGCGGCACTCAATCGGCAATACTGGCTCACTTGGCGATGGATTTCTGGGGGTTTTGTCTAGCATGGCATTTGGTGGTCCAGACGGAATACCTACCGGGCGTGCACAATGTTCAGGCGAATTGGAATTCACGTTATCTATAGGACAGCAGCGATTGGAGATTGGAAGTAGAGGTATTCAACACTATCTCATCTCTTTGGAGTCCTTTTGCCATCAACCTATTTTCCTCATGACTCAATGCCCAACTACCCCATTTCTACAGCTAGCGGCCAAATCCAGCTGCAGAGGCGGTGGACGCTTTTCTACAAGACTGGTACGGCCCTCTTCTCTATGCTTTCCCTCCATTTGCCATGCTTCCCAGGGTACTGCTGCAGGTTCGCCGCCAAGTTGCGGAGCTGGTTCTCTTAAACCCATTCTGTGAGACTCAGTTGTGGTTCCCTCAACTTCTGGAGATGGCAGTAAATGTTCCCAGGTTGTTGCCGAACCGTCCGGACCTGCTTCAGGATCCAGCAGACTGTCACAATCCTCTCCTCCTAGAAGGATACTGTTAATGGCTTGGTGGATTTCAGGGTACCCTGGCAAATCTCAGGAGTTTTGGACACCTCTTGGTGGCTGCATGGGCTCCCGGAACTCGAAGATCATATGGGTCAGTTTAGAGATCTTGGGCTGGCTGGTGCCTGGCTAGGGACGTGGATCCCATTTCAGGTCCTGTAACAACAATTCTCCAATTTCTCATGTCTTTGTTTAAAGCAGGCCGAGCATGCCGGATGATAAACATATATAGGTCAGCCATTTCTTCGACCCATCAGGGTTTCAAGGGTTGTCCGGAAGGCAACACCCCTTATTATGCAAGCTCCTACGTGGCTTCCGCCTCTATCGCCCACCTAGACCACGGTATTCCTCTACTTGGGATGTATCCATAGTGTTATCGCTGTTTGCTGCGTGGCCATCTAATATGGACCTTTCTTTATGCCAATTGTCGGCAAAATTGGTCAATCTCTTTTGCCTGGTATCCTGTAAAAGGGGTTTCGGATGTTCATGCATTGGATTTCGACGCTCATTCTTTCACTCCTGACGGGGTGACTTTTAATATATCCAGACGCATAAAGACTTAGATTAGATCAGTTTCTTATCTGGCTCAGGGGTGTGCCTGACTTCCGGCATCATCGGGCGCATGGAGTGAGAGCTCCGTTCCGTGAGAGCCTTGAGAAGCAAGTGTTTCGCTAGAGAAGCGTTTTGGCCACTGCTTACAGTCTAACGTTTATCTGCTGCCTTTGCTGCTGTTACTGCCTCCAGTGCATAGAATGCCGGCGATTTTGGGAAGTTTACGAGGTATTTAAAAAAAAAACAAAAAAAACAGCTCCCGGTTTGAGACTGCTATAGATTGCTAAAAACTGTTTGGTATGTCTCCAGCTAAACAAACTAAGCTGACAGATACAGCACGGTATAGCAAGAGGGAGCGCCAAAAACAGTCCCAAGAGGACACCCAAGACGCCCAGATCAGAACGCATTCTCCGGAGTCAGGGGATCAGACAGAAAGTCAAATAGACATAGACTCGCCACAAAGTAGCATGGAAGACGGGCAGGTGACTACAGAATACCTGAGGCAAATACTCCAAGACTTGAGGGTTACCATCCGAGATTACTTCACTAATATCACTTCAACCCTCCATCGAGAATTGGCTGAATTAGGAGATCGTACTTATTGTTTGGAGAAGGGGGCTGAGGAGCTATGCTCTGAGCATAACAAGGTGGTAGATAAACTCCACAAACTTGAGGAGGAGAATGCCAAACTTTGGCATAAAATGGCAGATCTGGTAGACAGGTCTTGCCGGAATAACATTAGGTTTTGTGGTGTAGCAGAGTCTGTAACAGGTGATAAAATTCAGACTTACATTATGACTAGTGATGTCCCGAACGGTTGGCTGGCGAATAGTTCCTGGCGAACATAGCATGTTCGCGTTCGCCACCGCGGGCGAACACATGCGATGTTCGGTCCGCCCTTATTCTTTATCATTGAGTAAACTTTGACCCTGTACCTCACAGTCAGCAGACACATTCCAGCCAATCAGCAGCACACCCTCCCTAGCAGACCCTCCCACCTACTGGACAGCATCCATTTTAGATTAATTCGGAAGCTGCAACCATTTTATTTATTTTTTTCAATGTATTATTTTATTTTATTTTTTTAGTGCATATAAATGTTACAAGCCAGACACTGACACAGAGCAGAATAGCAGAATAGGGACTGTTCCCCCTACATAGGGTCACTTGGCAGATATGGATTGACACCTATCCTAAGGATCCCTGATACACACATGGGAAATCAGGCAGTCATCTAAACGTTTAGATTGAGCTTTAGCTTAGAACACCCTTGAAGGTGTTTAAGGAGATTAGGGCTAGTTTAGAGGATTCTTCTTAGACCTCTCTGGGTCTTTATAGCCCTTCTACCTATCCAGCATTTCTGGAAACTATCTAAGAGAAAGGGTGGCTGTGTGTCTGTGATACATTTAAGTTTATATCACCTTATTGACACTTTATCACTCCGGTCTCCATACTCTCTGCCTATACCCATCTATTTAGAGGGAATTTCCTTGCCCCTGCCAATATTATATAATAGGTAATAGTATTACCATCATTACACAATTAGGTCTCTGAGGACAGGTGTCAATCCATATCTGCAAAGTGACCCTATGTAGGGGGGACAGTCCATATTCTGCTCTGTGTCAGTGTGTATCAGGGATCATTAGGATAGGTGTCAATCCATATCTGCAAAGAGACCCTATGTAGGGGGAACAGTCCCTATTCTGCTCTGTGTCCGTGTGTATCATGGTCTCTGAGGACAGGTGTCAATCCATATCTGCCAAGTGACCCTATGTAGGGGGAACAGTCTCTATTCTGCTCTGTGTCAGTGTGTATCATGGTCTCTGAGGACAGGTGCCAATCAATATCTGCCAAGTGACCGTATGTAGGGGGAACAGTCTCTATTCTGCTCTGTGTCAGTGTGTATCAGGGATCCTTAGGGTAGATGTCAATCCATATCTGCCAAGTGACCCTATGTAGGGGGAACAGTCCCTATTCTGCTCTGTGTCAGTGTGTATCAGGGATCCTTAGGATAGGTGTCAATCCATATCTGCCAAGTGACCCCATGTAGGGGGAACAGTCGCTATTCTGCTCTGTGTCAGTGTGTATCATGGTCTCTGAGGACAGGTGTCAATCAATATCTGCCAAGTGACCCTATGTAGGGGGAACAGTATCTATTCTGCTCTGTGTCAGTGTGTATCATGGTCTCTGAGGACAGGTGTGAATCCATATCTGCCAAGTGACCCTATGTAGGGGGAATAGTCTCTATTCTGCTCTGTGTCAGTGTGTATCAGGGATCATTAGGATAGGTGTCAATCCATATCTGCCAAGTGACCATATGTAGGGGGAACAGTCCCTATTCTGCTCTGTGTCAGTGTGTATCATGGTCTCTGAGGACAGGTGTCAATCCATATCTGCCAAGTGACCCTATGTAGGGGGAACAGTCTCTATTCTGCTCTGTGTCAGTGTGTATCATGGTCTCTGAAGACAGGTGTCAATCCATATCTGCCAAGAGACCCTATGTAGGTGGAACAGTCCATATTCTGCTCTGTGTCAGTGTGTATCAGGGTCTCTGAGGACAGGTGTCAATCCATATCTGCCAATTGACCCCATGTAGGGGGAACAGTCTCTATTCTGCTCTGTGTCAGTGTGTATCAGGGATCCTTAGGGTAGATGTCAATCCATATCTGCCAAGTGACCCTATGTAGGGGGAACAGTCCCTATTCTGCTCTGTGTCAGTGTGTATCAGGGATCCTTAGGATAGGTGTCAATCCATATCTGCCAAGTGACCCCATGTAGGGGGAACAGTCTCTATTCTGCTCTGTGTCAGTGTGTATCATGGTCTCTGAGGACAGATGTCAATCAATATCTGCCAAGTGACCCTATGTAGGGGGAACAGTATCTATTCTGCTCTGTGTCAGTTTGTATCATGGTCTCTGAGGACAGGTGTCAATCCATATCTGCCAAGTGACCCTATGTAGGGGGAATAGTCTCTATTCTGCTCTGTGTCAGTGTGTATCAGGGATCCTTAGGATAGGTGTCAATCCATATCTGCCAAGTGACCCCATGTAGGGGGAACAGTCTCTATTCTGCTCTGGGTCAGTGTGTATCATGGTCTCTGAGGACAGATGTCAATCAATATCTGCCAAGTGACCCTATGTAGGGGGAATAGTCTCTATTCTGCTCTGTGTCAGTGTGTATCAGGGATCATTAGGATAGGTGTCAATCCATATCTGCCAAGTGACCCTATGTAGGGGGAACAGTCCCTATTCTGCTCTGTGTCAGTGTGTATCATGGTCTCTGAGGACAGGTGTCAATCCATATCTGCCAAGTGACCCTATGTAGGGGGAACAGTCTCTATTCTGCTCTGTGTCAGTGTGTATCAGGGATCCTTAGGGTAGGTGTCAATCCATATCTGCCAAGTGACCCTATGTACGGGGAACAGTCCCTATTCTGCTCTGTGTCAGTGTGTATCAGGGATCCTTAGGATAGGTGTCAATCCATGTCTGCCAAGTGACCCCATGTAGGGGGAACAGTCCCTATTCTGCTCTGTGTCAGTGTGTATCAGGGGCTCTGAGGACAGGTGTCAATCCATATGTCAAGGTGTCAATATGTCATATGTCAGGTGTCAATCCATATCCATTGTGATTTAGGAATGTTAGGTTATTTCTGCCCTTTATGGATTAAAACCAGACTCTGCATCAACTGTGTAATTTTCCATGGGAGTTTTGCCATGGATCCCCCTTCGGCATGCCACAGTCCAGGTGTAAGTCCCCTTGAAACAACTTTTCCATCACTTTTGTAGCCAGAAAGAGTCCCTGTGGGTTTTAATTTGCCTGCCCATTGAAGTCAATGGCGGTTCGCCCGGTTCGCCGGTTCACGAACGTTTGCGGAATTTCCCGTTCGCCGTTCGCGAACCGAAAATTTTGGGTTCGCGACATCACTAGTCTGCACAATTTGCTAAATACTTTAATTAGTCCATGGCCTTATCTTATAGTTAGGATAGCCTTATGCCTATCCCACGCATGCTTAAACTCCTTTACTGTGTTAACCTCTACCACTTCAGCTGGAAGGCTATTCCATGCGTCCACTACCCTCTTAGTAAAGTAATACTTCCTGATATTATTTTTAAACCTTTGCCCTCTAATTTAAAACTATGTCCTCTTGTTGTGGTAGCTTTTCTTCTATTAAATATAGTCTCCTCCTTTACTATGTTGATTCCCTTTATGTATTTAAATGTTTCTATCATATACCCCCGTCTCGTCTTTCCTCCAAGCTATACATGTTAAGATCCTTGAACCTTTCCTTGTAAGTTTTATCCTGCAATCCATGAACCAGTTTAGTAGCCCTTCTCTGAACTCTCTCTAATGTATCAAAATCATTCTGGAGATACAGTCTCCAGTACTGCATGCAATACTCCAAGTGAGGTCTCACCAGTGTTCTGTACAATGGCATGAGCACTTCCCTCTTTCTACTGCTAATACCTCTCCCTATACAACCAAGCATTCTACTAGCATTCCCTGCTGCTCTATTTCATTGTCTGCCTTCCTTTAAGTCATCAGAAATAATTACCCCTAAATCCCTTTCCTCAGATCTTAGGACTCTATCAAATATTCTGTACTCTGTCCTTGGGTTTTTACGTCCAAGATGCAATATCTTGCACTTATCCACATTAAATGTCAGCTGCCACAACTCTGACCATTTTTCTAGTTTACCTAAATCATTTGCCATTTGGCTTATCCCTCCTGAAACATCAACCCTGTTACATATCTTAGTATCATCAGCAAAAAGATATACCTTACCATCAAGACCTTCTGCAATATCACTAAAAATTATTAAAGAGAATGAGTCCAAATACTGATCCTTGAGGTACCCCACTGGTGACAAGACCATGCTTCGAATATACTCTATTGACTATAACCCTCTGTTGCCTGTCACTCAGATACAGTCTAACCCATTTAACACTATTGGAATCCAAACTTAAAGATTGCAGTTTATTGATAAGCCTTCTACGTTCAACAGTGTCAAAAGCCTTACTGAAATATAGGTAAGCAATGTCTGCTGCACCACCCTGATCTATTATTTTAGTTACCCAATCAAAAAAATCAATAAGATTAGTTTTGCACGATCTCCCTGTAGTAAACCCATGTTGTCTATGATCTTGAAATCCATGTGTTTTTAGATGTTCAACAATCCTATCCTTTAACATGGTTTCCATCACTTTCCCCACTACTGAAGTAAGGCTTACTGGCCTATAGTTGCCCGACTCCTCCCTACTACTTTTCTTGTGAATGGGCACAACATTTGCTAACTTCAAATCAAGTCATATTGTTGGTATGAAGTGGTATGAGTATAATCTTTATGTTAGTCATACCTCCAGCAGTAATACCTCCAGCAGGGACCCTCATTTAGTGTTAAACTACTTGAAAATGGTTAGACACTGAATAGATGGACAGCGCCATGGGACTCCAGGCACTATAACGCATTCAGTGAGATGAGATGGCTATGTGCATTTAGTGTCCCTTGAATGTGAGTTTTATTACAGTGAAGACTTATTTATACTATACATTGAGTTTTCTTGCTGTGGGTCTCTGAGCATCCCTTGTTTCTTCATAGATACTAAGACCACCATATTCCTGCCTTAAGCTTCTTTAGGTGGCATTAACCACATAACTGACCATTTTACCCCTGTGATCCATTCATTCAACACATGTGTTCTGTCACTTAATGGCAGAATAAGAAGGTGTTATGGGCATTTGAGTACACACTCGATGCTTGGGGTCTGAAATGGTTCATTTGAGCATGATACGTTACAGAGGGGGTCTTGGGGTACCAACAAATTATTCATTCTTTATCCGATACAAATGTAGTAAAACTCTCTGTTGCACTGTTTGCTTCAAGGATTTTATTTATTTATTTATTTATTTGTTGAGCAGTATGGATAATAATTTGCCTTTCAATAACCTATGTTTTATTTTCTAGCCCATAATTTCATAACAGACGCTTACATAAATATAATTAAGATATGGTGTCCTTTAATTTTCTAAATGTATTAATTTTTCACTTTATCATTATTCGAAAAATGGACAGTCACCTCAAGAGATAATAATGATGTGAAATCAATAGAGATACAATTAGTAGTATCAAAGGCAGATATCATCCTTTTTAAAGAAACTGTACTGGACAGAAAATTTAGAAAGGGGGCAAAGAGCACTACTACTTGCAGAAATTAAAAAACGAGTGATGCCAAGAAGTTATAAAATTAATGGAAATCTTTATATATCTACTCGTCTCCTTAAAAAATAACACATTAGAAATCCACTGGGATAAAAGATTGACAGATGAATAAAAGTGCTAAACAGAGGCAAAAGAAATATTGTACATTTTACTTTTTGTATATTAAAATTGACTAGTATTAGTACATTATCATTCTTGTGAATTTGAGTTATATATTACAGCTCTCTATATATTATAACATGCAATAATCAAGCAGTTAGGAACGTAAATATAGTTGAGGCTCAGACATAAAGATGCATTATACATTTTATGCTATTTGTGTAAAAATATACTGTGACATTAAATGGTAATTTTATCAATATATGGAATAATTGTATACATTTGGATTAAACTGCAAAAAGGGGCTCTGCAGGAACCTACACATTATGTACCGTGTGTATGTATTTTTTAAAATTATTGGTTTTGCTCCATAATCAGTTTTTTCACCATAACTTCCCAGCCTGTAGCGTAAAATACCATAAAATACTATTAAATACAACTGCAAATAAGGGTTATTTAGGGTTCTGGCAGTCATAGTGCTCCAATCAAACACTGCTTATGGAATAGTCTTAGCAGTATTATAGAAAGTTGTGTGTAAACTTCCTAGTTTGGTAAGAGCACACTGATGAAGCATATGCAGGAACTTCATATGTAAGTGTCCTTTTATTACTTTTATTTTTTTTTATTGCATCTATTTTTACTACCAGTCTTCTCCCTTTAAAAAAGGGGACCCTAGAACGTTCTTACAAATCTCTACATAATGCTGCTCCTACCTACCTACCTATCCTCCCTAATACGTGTCCTGTCTAGGTCCCTACACTCTTCTGAAGACCTACGTCTATCCTCTGTACGTACTCCCACTAAGCCCTGGGTGAACACTATTCTAACAACTTACGTTTCTACCCTAATCTTACATTTTGTGTTACTATTAGTGATGTACCGAACTGTCCGCCGGCGAACTTAGTGTGTTCACGTTCGCCGCGGCGGGCGGACACATGCGCAGTTCGATCCGCCCCCTATTCGTCATCATTGGGCAAACTTTGACCCTGTGCCTCTCGGTCAGCAGACACATTCCAGCCAATCAGCAGCACTCCCTCCCTTCCACACCCTCCAACCTCCCTCCCAGCATCCATTTTCGATTCATTCGGAAGATGCATGCTTAGTGAGAGGAGGGAAAGTTTAGCTGCTGCTGATTAGATAGGGAAATTGATAGCTAGGCTAGGGTTTTCAGTGTCCACTACAATCCTGAAGGACTCATCTGATCTCTGCTGTAAGGACAGCACCCCAAAAAGCCCTTTTTAGGGCTATAACATCAGGCTGCTTTTTTTTTTTTCCTGTGTAATGTAATTGCAGGTGCCTGCCTGCCAGCTTCTGTGTGAGGTTCACATTGGATACTGTGCCTACTTGCCCAGTGCCACCACTCATATCTGTTTTAACAATAGGTTAAGCTTTAGATTTAAAAGAAATATTTTTTTTTCACTGTAATAGAAGAGCAGTTGCCTGCCTGCCAGCTTCTGTGTCAGGTTGGATGCCTTGCCCATTTTCACAGTCAGTGCCACCACTCATATCTGTTTTAACAAAAGGTTAAGCTTTAGATTTAAAATAAATATTTTTTTTTCACTGTAATAGAAGAGCAGTTGCCTGCCTGCCAGCTTCTGTGTCAGGTTGGATGCCTTGCCCATTTGCACAGTCAGTGCCACCACTCATATCTGTTTTAACAATAGGTTAAGCTTTAGATTTAAAATAAATAATTAGTTTTCACTGTAATAGAGCAGTTGCCTGCCTGCCAGCTTCTGTGTCAGGTTGGATGCCTTGCCCATTTGCACAGTCAGTGCCACCACTCATATCTGTTTTTACAATAGGTTAAGCTTTAGATTTAAAAGAAATAATTTTTTTTCACTGTAATAGAAGAGCAGTTAGTTGTCTGCAAGCGTCTGGGTGTCAGGCCTACTTCAGCGTGTGCTCTGCAGACCTGTGCCAGCATGCTTTGAAAGTTGCCAATCATATCTGCTGTCTCTTTAGCGTGCTTTTACAAAGAAAAAAGGTTTCCAGTGTAAGCTAATAGCAGCCAGTCAGTGTCCTTCAAGCGGCTCTGTCAGGCCTTCCTTCAGCGTGTGCCCTGCACAACACTGCCAGCGTGCTTTGACAGTTGCCAATCATATCTGGTGTCTCTTTAGCGTGCTTTTACAACCAAAATTTTGTTTCCACTGTAATAGAAGAGCAGTTGCCTGCCTGCCAGCTTCTGTGTGAGGTTCACAGTGGATACTGTGCCCTCTTGCCCAGTGCCACCACTCATATCTGTTTTTACAATAGCTTAAGCTTTAGATTTAAAAAAAAAAAATTTTTTTTCACTGTAATAGAAGAGCAGTTAGTTGCCTGCAAGCGTCTGGGTGTCAGGCCTACTTCAGCGTGTGCTCTGCAGACCTGTGCCAGCGTGCTTTGACAGTTGCCAATCATATTTGGTGTCTCTTTAGCGTGCTTTTACAAAGAAAAAAGGTTTCTAGTGTAAGCTAATAGCAGCCAGTCAGTGTCCTTCAAGCGGCTCTGTCAGTCCTTCCTTCAGCGTGTGCTCTCCAGAACTGTTCCAGTGCACATTGCCAATCATATCTGGTGTCTCTATAGCGTGCTTTTAAAAACCAAATTTATTTTTCACTTTTATAGATTGAATAGCAGTTACTTGTCTTCAAGCGGGTGTGTCAGGCCTACAGTGTGTGCTCTGCAGAACTGTTCAAGTGCACATTGCCAATCATATCTGGTGTCTCTATAGCGTGCTTTTACAAAGAAAAAAGGTTTCTAGTGTAAGCTAATAGCAGCCAGTCAGTGTCCTTCAAGCGGCTCTGTCAGTCCTTCCTTCAGCATGTGCTCTCCAGAACTGTTCCAGTGCACATTGCCAATCATATCTGGTGTCTCTATAGCGTGCTTTTAAAAACAAAATCTTTTTTTCACTGTTATAGATTGAATAGCAGTTACTTGTCTTCAAGCGGGTGTGTCTAAAATGGCTGCCATATACATGTCCTCTGATAGGAGACGCGGAAGGTATTAAACTGATATGAACAATACTAAACTCACCACTCCTATATGGTGGCACATTAGCTTGCCCGCGCAGTGCCCCAAATTTCAAGTAAGAGGACCGACCAAGCATCTTCTTCCATCTCCCTGTTACATAAATCAATGCCATATCCATAGAAATTGTAGAGAATATCCAGGATAGTTTTACAGGGCCAAATCATGTCGCCTGTTGAAAGAGGTGACCTTGCTCGGGTCCCGGGTGTGCGGTTCCTAAAATGGCTGCCATATACATGTCCTCTGATAGGAGACGCGGAAGGTATTAAACTGATATGAACAATACTAAACTCACCACTCCGAGTGCTGTTATTTATTTAATTTTTTTGTGGTGAGGCTTTACAGGACAGAGTGCTTCTCCACGGGACATGTTAACTCACGGGCAGCTGGCTCATCAAGGAACCAGAGCAGCTTGAACGAGGTGACCTTGCTCGGGTCCCAGGTGTGCGGTTCCTAAAATGGCTGCCATATACACGTCCACTGATAGGAGACGCAGAAGGTATTAAACTGATATGAACAATATAAAAAACAGAAAATAAGAGTAAGCGCTAAATACCCAAAAGGCAGCAACCCTATAAGGGGATCTCTCAGAAAACCCTTAAACAAATGACAGATACAAAAAATAGGGGGAAGGGCTGCGCCACAAAACGTCAATATATAGAATAGTCCAAATAAAAAAAGAAAAAAAGAGAGAAAGTCTTATCTGGAGCAAGTCCAATAGGGGATGTAGGGTCTATGGACGTTGGTCCGGAGCGGCTGTCCTCTTTCTCCTCTTACTCCTCCTTCTTAGGGATTCACTCAGATATAGGGAAAAATGAAGAGAAAAAAAAATAGTGCAATACGTCTGATAAAAAGATACAACAGTCTAAAAGCTGGTATAAAACTCACATGTGGAGGAGCTATAACTTGCTCTAGTATGAAGGGCGTGCAGCGGTATAATCCCCGCTTATGGGATGTATGGAAGGTTCCTCCGTCAGTGGTCAAATATATAAAAAGGAAAGGAGACAACAAATAGTGCTCACTGGGTAAAATCCACGGTAAAAAAGAAAGTAAAAATAATACTCACAAGGATGGAGCAGACCAACTGCTCCTTGATGATAGCGTTGGTGGTATTATCCCCACCTAGGGATTGCTTGTGGTCCAAAATAATGCCAGGTAGTAAACAGGTATAAAAACAGTGCTCAGTGTATTAAATAGATAGATGGTACTAGTAAAAAAAAGTGACCAAATAATCTTTAATATAATAAAATACACAGTAAGAGTCCACATACGCGTTTCGCCAATACGGCTTTATCAATATGGAAAAAGTCTTTTTCCATATTGATAAAGCCGTATTGGCGAAACGCGTATGTGGACTCTTACTGTGTATTTTATTATATTAAAGATTATTTGGTCACTTTTTTTTACTAGTACCATCTATCTATTTAATACACTGAGCACTGTTTTTATACCTGTTTACTACCTGGCATTATTTTGGACCACAAGCAATCCCTAGGTGGGGATAATACCACCAACGCTATCATCAAGGAGCAGTTGGTCTGCTCCATCCTTGTGAGTATTATTTTTACTTTCTTTTTTACCGTGGATTTTACCCAGTGAGCACTATTTGTTGTCTCCTTTCCTTTTTATATATTTGACCACTGACGGAGGAACCTTCCATACATCCCATAAGCGGGGATTATACCGCTGCACGCCCTTCATACTAGAGCAAGTTATAGCTCCTCCACATGTGAGTTTTATACCAGCTTTTAGACTGTTGTATCTTTTTATCAGACGTATTGCACTATTTTTTTTTCTCTTCATTTTTCCCTATATCTGAGTGAATCCCTAAGAAGGAGGAGTAAGAGGAGAAAGAGGACAGCCGCTCCGGACCAACGTCCATAGACCCTACATCCCCTATTGGACTTGCTCCAGATAAGACTTTCTCTCTTTTTTTATTTTTTTATTTGGACTATTCTATATATTGACGTTTTGTGGCGCAGCCCTTCCCCCTATTTTTTGTATCTGATATGAACAATACTCCACTCCTATCAGTAGGTCCGTCCCATTGTGATTTATGCCCCCCCACCCACCGCGCAGGGATGGGGGCCGGGGGGAGGAAAGTAGGCCCCCCCATTGTGATTTATGGCCCCCAACCACCGCGCAGGGGTGGGGGCAGAGGTCCCCCCATTGTGATTTATGGCCCCCACCCACCGCGCAGGGGTTGGGGAGGACAGTAGCTCCCCCCAGTGTGTATCATGGGCTTTGAGGACAGGTGTCAATCTATACCTGCCAAGTGACCCTATGTAGGGGTAACAGTCCCTATTCTGCTCTGTGTCAGTGTGTATCATGGTCTCTGTGGACGGGGAACAGTCTCTATTCTGCTCTGTGTCAGTGTGTATCATGGTCTCTGTGGACGTGGAACAGTCTCTATTCTGCTCTGTGTCAGTGTGTATCATGGACTCTGTGGACAGGGAACAGTCTCTATTCTGCTCTGTGTCAGTGTGTATCATGGTCTCTGTGGACGGGGAACAGTCTCTATTCTGCTCTGTGTCAGTGTGTATCATGGACTCTGTGGACAGGGAACAGTCTCTATTCTGCTCTGTGTCAGTGTGTATCAGGGGCTTTGAGGACAGGTGTCAATCCATACCTGCCAAGTGACCCTATGTAGGGGGAACAGTCCCTATTCTGCTCTGTGTCAGTGTGTATCAGGGGTTTTGAGGACAGGTGTCAATCCATATCTGCCAAGTGACCCTATGTAGGGGGAACAGTCCCTATTCTGCTCTGTGTCAGTGTGTATCAGGGGTTTTGAGGACAGGTGTCAATACATATCTGCCAAGTGACCCTATGTAGGGGGAACAGTCTCTATTCTGCTCTGTGTCAGTGTGTATCAGGGATCATTAGGATAGGTGTCAATCCATACCTGCCAAGTGACCCTATGTAGGGGGAACAGTCCCTATTCTCCTCTGTGTCAGTGTGTATCAGGGGTTTTGAGGACAGGTGTCAATCCATATCTGCCAAGTGACCCTATGTAGGAGGAACAGTCCATATTCTGCTCTGTGTCAGTGTGTATCAGGGGTTTTGAGGACAGGTGTCAATCCATATCTGCCAAGTGACCCTATGTAGGGGGAACAGTCCCTATTCTGCTCTGTGTCAGTGTGTATCATGGGTTTTGAGGACAGGTGTCAATCCATATCTGCCAAGTGACCCTATGTAGGAGGAACAGTCTCTATTCTGCTCTGTGTCAGTGTGTATCAGGGATCATTAGGATAGGTGTCAATCCATACCTACCAAGTGACCCTATGTAGGGGGAACAGTCCCTATTCTCCTCTGTGTCAGTGTGTATCATGGTCTCTGTGGACGGGGAACAGTCTCTATTCTGCTCTGTGTCAGTGTGTATCATGGTCTCTGTGGACGGTGAACAGTCTCTATTCTGCTCTGTGTCAGTGTGTATCATGGTCTCTGTGGACAGGGAACAGTCTCTATTCTGCTCTGTGTCAGTGTGTATCAGGGGCTTTGAGGACAGGTGTCAATCCATACCTGCCAAGTGACCCTATGTAGGGGGAACAGTCCCTATTCTGCTCTGTGTCAGTGTGTATCATGGTCTCTGTGGACGGGGAACAGTCTCTATTCTGCTCTGTGTCAGTGTGTATCATGGTCTCTGTGGACGGGGAACAGTCTCTATTCTGCTCTGTGTCAGTGTGTATCATGGTCTCTGTGGACGGTGAACAGTCTCTATTCTGCTCTGTGTCAGTGTGTATCATGGTCTCTGTGGACAGGGAACAGTCTCTATTCTGCTCTGTGTCAGTGTGTATCAGGGGCTTTGAGGACATGTGTCAATCCATACCTGCCAAGTGACCCTATGTAGGGGGAACAGTCTCTATTCTGCTCTGTGTCAGTGTGTATCAGGGATCATTAGGATAGGTGTCAATCCATATCTGCCAAGTGACCCTATGTAGGGGGAACAGTCCCTATTCTGCTCTGTGTCAGTGTGTATCAGGGATTTGACTATCTTTATTCAGATTGAAAAATTACAATTCCAGGAAAAATTTAACAAACATTTACAAGAACATGTTATGCACATCATAGAAACAACGTGAACCTCTTTAAAGCCACAAACTTAAGACAAAAAATACGTACACACAATGTGTAAGGGTTTGAAAGAATATTCTGAATCCTTACATGTTTACTTTATTGTTTGTTTGATTTTTGTGAACCATATATAAACTACAAGCAGCGTGAAAACTATAAAAACTCAAGTGGCCATGCTGATCAAATTAAATAGTATGCTTTACACAGCGTATAAGGGTGATGTCACACCACAACGGGAATCTAACAGGGGAAGAGGTGAAAGTCATCCTCCCCCTCCCACGACCCCGCCATATCTTCCAAGTGACCCTATGTAGGGGTAACAGTATCTATTCTGCTCTGTGTCAGTGTGTATCATGGTCTCTGAGGACGGGGAACAGTCTCTATTCTGCTCTGTGTCAGTGTGTATCAGGGGCTTTGAGGACAGGTGTCAATGTTAGGTGATTTCTGCCCTTTATGGATTAAAAGCAGACTCTGCATCAACCGTGTAATTTTCCATGGGAGTTTTGCCATGGATCCCCCTCCGGTATGCCACAGTCCAGGTGTTAGTCCCCTTGAAACAACTTTTCCATCACTTTTGTGGCCAGAAAGAGTCCCTGTTGGTTTTAAAATTCGCCTGCCCATTGAAGTCAATGGCGAAATTTCGGGTTCGCGACAACACTAGTTACTATACCTCACTCCCTCTAGCAATGAAGCTCACTTGAGCAGGGCTCTCAACCACTTTTGTTCCTGTGCGTCCAATTCATCTGGTTACAAATACGTGTCTGTTAGTTCACTTATTCTACAGGGCTGGGTAATTTGTTGGTGCTTTATAAATTACTACTACTAAAAATAATATTAAAACCGTGCACATTTTTTAATGCATATCATGATTAACTCTTAAAAAGAGTGCATTTCGCAAAACGTGAAAAATATCTCTAAATATCGCAAAACTTAAAAAATATCTCTAAATATCTTTCCTTTAAACATCTGATGTAGGAAGGGGTGGGGGTAGCTTTTTTTAGGGTTGATTTTGTGTTTGGGTATAATCTTTATAGCCAAGATAGATTGCACCTAAACAGAAGAGGGTCTGATGTGCTTGGGCACAGAATGGCTAGAAGGTTGGATGATATTTTAAACTAGTGGTAGGGTGCAAGGGAAACAGAAATCTACAAAATAAGACAGAAGGGAGATTGATTTTAGCTCAATACAAGGGGTGGAAAGATGGGGGAGGGGTAAGATCATAACAGAGGAGGTACGTAATAGTAATACAAATTAACTACTGTAGAAATGACTCATGATAATATTAAATTTATGCTTACTAATGCAAGGAGCGTAAATATCAACATGGGGGAACTAGAGGCAATAGCATACACTAAGCAATATGACATAATAGGACTAACACAAACATGGTGAAATGAGACACATGACTGTGCAATTATTTAAATAATTACAGATTATTTAGGAATGATAGAAACAACAGGAAAGGTGGTGGGGGTAGGTTTGTATGTCAACCATGAGTTAAAGTTGAAACTTAGACAAGTAGAATGTATCGAGTAAATGTGCAAACATTATGGGTAGATACCAGTTTGGCAGAAGGGAAATTAATTATTGGTTGGGATATGTTATATGATGAGGAAGAACAGCTGTTAGAGCAAATTGAGAAAGCTGCACATATGGGTAACACGTTAATTATTGGAAATTTAATTACCTGGACATAAATTGGGACAGAGGGACTAGTAGTTCAGCAAGGGGAATCAGATTTTTGAACATGTTAAACCATAACTTTATGCAAGGCTGGACTGGGAAAAAAATTCGGCCTGGGCACTTTTGAATAAAAGCGGCCCACTGAGAAGAGGGCAGGGTTAGAGAGGGGTGTTTTGTCATCATCAATGACAAGCACACCCCCTCTGCTCTTCCATGGCAGTATATGCGCAGAGCTCTGCCGAAGAGCACTTGCATGAGAAAAAAGTCCTTTATTTGTTCTGTGTAGTGCTAGCAAATTTATTAACATGCTTGCGCTGTGTTTGCTTGTGACTTGTCTCTGATCTCTCCATACATTGAATACCAGGGAACAAAAATGCCAGGAAAAAGTACTGTGCATGTGTTTGGAGGCTGCTTGTGGGATTACGTGTGTGTAGAGTGAGCTGATTGTGGTGTGGAGTTTTGTGTTAATAGGTCAGTTTCTGTTGGGTTCTGTTTGTAGTGTAATATGCGTGGCTAAGGGCTGTAGAAAGTGAGACTGTGTGTGTGAGTGTACAAGGGGCCAAGTGTATGTTTGTATAGGTGATGTGGTGTGTGTAGTGGTAGTAAAGTGTGTGTTTAGGCAATGTATTGTGTGTTTGCTTACGGGGATCTATTGTGTGCAAAACTGATCCAGAGTATGTATATCTGGAATGTAGTGTTTGTGTATGTGTATGTGGTGCAGTTTGTAATTATAGGGGATCTATTGTGTGTACGGGATCTTGTGTGTGTAGAGGATCCAGAGTTGTGTAGGGGATATAGGGTGTGCAATGAGTGTGATGTGTTCAGTGTATGTGAGTGTGAGGGGTGAAGTGTGTGTGTGTGTGGAGTGCAGTGTGTATGGGGGGCACAGAGTGTGTTTATGTGTGAAGGGTGCGATGTGCACAGTGTGAGGGGGCACTGTGTGTGTGTGTGTGAGAGAGTGCAGTGTATGTGGAGGGTGCAGTCTGTGAGAGGCACAGTGTGTGAGGGGAATACAGTATGTGTGTGTGCGTGTGTGTGGAATGCAGTCTGTATGTAGGGGTGCAGTGTAGGTGTGTGAGGTGCAGTGTGTGCAGGGCACAGTGTGCGGGGGGGCTAGTGTGTGTAAGGGGTGCATTGGGTGTATTTGTGTGTGGGTTGCAGTATGGGAGGTACAGTGTATGGGGGGGCATACTTCCCCTCCCTTCTAATTTTTGCTCAGGGAGGGTTGACACTGTAATACCTGGTGGTCCTTGTAGTTCACGATGGACAATCTGGGCCTGCCTTCATGTCACAATTGGTACATGCACCAACTAGAAAGGATGCTTGTCTCGATCTAGTTATAACAAAGAATGTTGATCTTTTGCCCAACATTCAAGTAGGGGAGCACTTGGGAAAAAGTGATGACAATATGGTGTCTTTTGAAATAAACTCAGAAAAGCAAAAGCACATAGGGTATACTAAAATGTATAATTTTAAAAAGGCCAATTTTAATAAGTATAGGACAGTTTTACAACATATTGACTGGCATATTTAGTTTGGTAAAACAGCAAACCATTGTCTGGAAATCTGTTTATAAACATGACTATACATAGGACACGCAGTCCAGTTTAGACTGGAAGAAAGGAGATTTAGTCTAAGGCAAATGAAAGGGTTTTTTACAGTAAGAACAATAAGGAGGCTTTTTTTCAGAGTCTGTACAGATATCTAAACAGCAGTTGGATAAATACTTAAAAAAAAAAACACAATAATATTCAGAGATATAATTTGTAATTATTGCTGTAATAGCGTCTTGATCCAAGATATCGGACTTCCATTCTGCGGTCAAGAAGGATTTTTTTCCTAGCTTGTTGCAAAATCTGAAGTGTTGTAAACTGTTTTTCCCCCTTCTTTTGAATTAGCAGCAAAAACAGATGTGAGAAAGTCTGAACTTGATGGAAGCATGCCTCTTTTCAGCTTTGTTACTATGTAACTATTCGGCCTAATACTAACTTGTGCACAATTCTTGTTTCAGGCTCTTGACTCCATGACCTTTCAAACTATTCCCCACCACAATAATATAGATTGTATAAAAAATGCTCACACATTGTGTGACTGACAAACACAGCCCTATTACTGGAATTTATGCCAGCAAAATGCTTGTAAAAAATATACTTGTTAAGGTTTCAGATGTCATTACCCTTTCAGAATCAACACAAACCTCATTCAATTTTTTTGAACTATATTTTTACTGTATTTAAAGTTATTTTCCTCAGAAATCAGAATGTCAAGCATTGTGTTCCACAAAATGACAGATTAAAAATGATGGTGACTTATTTCCTTCCATATATTACCTTTAAATAATGTACTGCATTCAATGTAAATTCACAAAAGCATTTTAAATGCTTGTAAAACTGTTTTGCTGAAACATTCAAACACGCTTGAAAGCATACTTTTTGCTTGATAGAAGGTATAATGAAAAAAAATTGTCCCATAACTTTTGAAATGAAGTCAAAGAGAGCTAACAGTTACGTTTTCTAAAAGTTTCGTTTTGTAACCTCAATCATAAAACGATCAAAAAAAAAATTGCTTGATTACAAATATTGGAAATTAAAGCTTACAGTGAAATATTTTAAACATTCTATTTTTTACTACTTTATTAGTACTACAAATAAATAACTTCTAAAACTTGTGTAGGAGGATATAATGACTCCTCTGATCTTGGGGGGCATTGTAACTGAGTAAGGTTCTGCCGAGTGGTGGAGAGGTGCCATAGCACATGACATCAATTACTTCCCTAATCCAGCCTCTGCCTGTGGTCAATATTATACATATTATTATGTGGATGTGAATTATGAATTCTCCAAAACAACAAGCCAGAATATTTATTGTCTATGACCTCTACTACAGGCAATTTTCCATGTATACACATAGAAATAAGTCTCTAGATCAGGAGTAGGCAACTTTCAGCACTCTAGATGCTGTAGACTACATTTCCTCAGTGCATAGAAATGATTACAAGGTTGGCGAGATAGCTCAGTGGGCTAATACATCTGGAGTGCCAAAGGTTGTCTGCCATATCCCAATTTTTCCATGCATGTATTCAATGGGGACACCTTTAAAGACCTCACAAAAGTCATAGTTCTAATTAACTGCAGCCTTAGCGGACTCTTCTCTTTTTTCCAGGAAGAAGACTTTTTCCCTTGAGAAGTTCTCCTTCCGTACATGGGTGGAGAAGGAGGCATGCAGTGGGTAGGCAGGTGTGCTATAGTAGAGTGTGCCTGCAACTTCTGTAAACTCAGAAATTGATAGTAAACCTCACTGTCTTTTTGAGTGACAGCCAGGGTGGTATTTTATTAATTAAGCAGAAAAGTGACTCTCAGCACTTTCATAAAGTGTATTTGAACACGGATACTCAAGCTGAAGTGATTTATGAGTGTGTACAAATACAAAAAAATAAGTCCTGCATTCACTCCCATCACTCCTGGGTGGCAGCAACTTCCACAGTACACATCAGCCCCAATATATAGTAAAATCCAAAGAAAAAAGTTACCTGCGCTCTCTCCTTAGTCCCTATGTATATTTAGACAAATGGAGGTCATTTAGTTACTCCAATGGCCACTGGCTGCCAAAGTCAAGGCAGACCCCCCTAAGGGTAACTTTTTTTTCTTTGGTTTTAATTTATGAGTGTGTATTGGTCGTTTAACCATCATTTTTATAACTAATATCTATCATCTGAACTTTGCAAGTATGACAAAGTGAAGAAAGGAAAAAAATATATATTATTTTTAAAAAATATGTAATTAACAGTTGATGAATTTAATTCTACGAGTAAACAGACTAGAAGTGAAACTTGCGTATAATTATTACCATGAATGCAGCGCACTACGTCGCCTTTTTACTTCATTCCAGACTCATTTTTCCAGACACTTTGCTCAGGTTTCAGTTAAAGCTCTGGAGACTACTGTCTGCTGAAGTTGATTGCAGACCTGACTCTCCTGTGTGTGTCCCGTATTTTCCTGAGTAGCTTCTGCTAAATTATTATAGTATGCTCCTTGCAATCATTTTAAGGTGCTCCTAAAGTAACTGTTTATGTACCAAACTGTGGCATTTAATATCTCTGCCAGGCCCCTATTATTTAAAACACAACTTCTTTCCTTCAACATTCTAATCAGATAACTGATCATATGGTTATAAATCATATTCCTACTAGTGTCATAAACTGTATATGTAACAACGCCAAAACGTTTAATAAGTAGTGATGTCGCGAACATAACATTTTTGGTTCGCAAACCGGCGAACCGGGCAAACCGCCAAAGACTTCAACGGGCAGGCAAATTTTAAAACCCACAGGGACTCTTTCTGGCCATAAAAGTGATGGAAAAGTTGTTTCAAAGGGACTAACACCTGGACTGTGGCATGCCGGAGGGGGATCCATGGCAAAACTCCCATGGAAAATTACACAGTTGATGCAGAGTCTGGTTTTAATCCATAAAGGGCAGAAATCACCTAACATTCCGAAATCACAATGGATATGGATTGCCCCCTGACATATGACATATTGACACCTTGACATATGGATTGACACCTGTCCTCAGAGACCCTGATACACACTGACAGAGAGCAGAATAGGGACTGTTCCCCCTACATAGGGTCACTTGGCAGATATGGATTGACACCTGTCCTCAGGGACCCTGATACACACTGACACAGAGCAGAATAGGGACTGTTCCCCCTACATAGGGTCACTTGGCAGGTATGTATTGACACCTGTCCTCAGAGACCCCGATACACACTGACACAGAGCAGAATAAGGACTGTTCCCACTACATAGGGTCACTTGGCAGATATGGATTGACACCTGTCCTCAGGGACCCTGATACACACTGACACAGAGCAGAATAGGGACTGTTCCCCCTACATAGGGTCACTTGGCAGATATGTATTGACACCTGTCCTCAGAGACCCTGATACACACTGACACAGAGCAGAATAGGGGCTGTTCCCCCTACATAGGGTCACTTGGCAGATATGGGTTGACACCTGTCTTCAGGGACCCTGATACACACTGAAACAGAGCAGAATAGGGACTGTTCCTCCTGCATAGGGTCACTTGGCAGATATGGATTGACACCTGTCCTCAGAGACCCTGATACACACTGACACAGAGCAGAATAGGGAATATTCACTAATTGCCAAACATTGTTATACAGGGGAATATTCAGTAAATAAGGATAAGGGGGGCCCCTGCGCGGTGGGTGGGGGCCATAAATCATAATGGGGGGACCTACTGTCCTCCCGCCCGCCCCCACCCATGAGCGGTGGGTGGGGGCCATAAAAATAATGAGGGGGGACCTACTGTATGATGTTGTATCGATCAGGTAGTGTAATTGTTATGCCCGCTTCACAGTGACAGACCAAACTCCCCGTTTATCGCACCGCAACAAACCGCAAACAGTCCATTTGCACAACCGCAAACTCCCCATTTGCACAAGGTTGGATACCAATCTAGCCATGTCCAGTTCCTTGTCCTCACTGATGTCATTAAAGGTCTCTTCCTCCACCCAGCCAAGTACAACACCAAGGGTCCCCGAAAGGTGACAACAAGCCCCCTGGGACGCCTGCTGTGTTTGGTCTTCCACCTCCTCAAAGCCCCCTTCCTCCTCTGACTCCTCTTCTTCAGACTCCTCTCTCTGCGTTATTATAAGGTGTGTTAAGTAGTACTATTCTTATCAGTTTAATCCCTGTTACGAGTAACCTGTTTTCTTTGGTTTTAATTTATGAGTGTGTATTGGTCGTTTAACCATCATTTTTATAACTAATATCTATCATCTGAACTTTGCAAGTATGACAAAGTGAAGAAAGGAAAAAAATATATATTATTTTAAAAAAATATGTAATTAACAGTTGATGAATTTAATGCTACGAGTAAACAGACTAGAAGTGAAACTTGCGTATAATTATTACCATGAATGCAGCGCACTACGTCGCCTTTTTACTTCATTCCAGCCTCATTTTTCCAGACACTTTGCTGAGGTTTCAGTTAAAGCTCTGGAGACTACTGTCTGCTGAAGTTGATTGCAGACCTGACTCTCCTGTGTGTGTCCCGTATTTTCCTGAGTAGCTTCTGCTAAATTATTATAGTATGCTCCTTGCAATCATTTTAAGGTGCTCCTAAAGTAACTGTTTATGTACCAAACTGTGGCATTTAATATCTCTGCCAGGCCCCTATTATTTAAAACACAACTTCTTTCCTTCAACATTCTAATCAGATAACTGATCATATGGTTATAAATCATATTCCTACTAGTCAGGGCCGGATTAAGAGCCCAGTGGGCCTGGTGCTGATAATTATGATGGGCCTAATAACAAAATATTATTGACCAAAAACACTAAAAAAGTCCTACCTCCTAAGCGTCTTGTATCTGATGGAGATGATGCTGTAGGGAAACTCATAGGATGCAACTATGAGAAAACACATACCCTTTGCTAATCTCATGCTTTCATCTTTCAAGTAAACCCATACCCCCTAACAGCAGTGTCCAGTAAAGCAGGAAGTCTATGGATGTGGTAAAAAGGTGGGCTACTGACACAAATCACATACCCAGAATGGCCGAAAGGGCGAACATACACAAAAAGGGGGAATGTCTGTGTCCCTATGTCTCCCAGTCCCTTAGTGTTTGTGTCCTCATGTCTCCCAGTGTCCCCATGTCACAATGTTGCGGTGTCCAATAAACCTGCTTAAAGCTATCACAGTGAGTGCCTGAGATTTTTTTATTTTATACTAGGGGACACTGAGACACTACGGGCACAGAGACACTATGGGCACTGAGAGACATGGGGCACTGAGACACTGATACATAGGGGACACTGATACATAGGGGACATTGGAGACTTGATAAAGACCTGGGTACAGGTCGAAACGTTGCGGTGTCCAATAAACCTGCCTTAATCTATCACAGTGAGTGCCTGAGATTTTTTCTTTTATACTAGGGGACACTGAGACACTAGGAGACATGGGGACACAGAGACATTGGGAGACTAGGGAACTTTGGGAGTCTAGGGAACACTGGCACACTACAGACACTGAGAGACACCAGGGACACATGGCAATACTGAGATACTAGGGACACTGGCTGGGAGACATGGGGACACTGCCATGTCTCCTATGTCTCAAAGTCGCCCAGTGTCCCCATGTCTCCCTGTGTCTCCATGCCTCTCAGTGTCCCCATGTCGCCCAGTGTCCCCTAGTGTTTGTATCCCCATGTCTCCCAGTGTCCCTTAGAGTCTGTGTCCTCATGTCTCCCAGTGTCCTGATGTCACTAGGACACTAGGGGACACTTAGAGACATGGGGACACTGGGAGACATGGGGACACTGAGACACTAGGGACAGTGGCTGGGAGACATGGGGAGACAGACTAGGGGCCACTGTGTCCCTAGTGTCTCAGGGTCATGGGCGTCCAAATGGGGGGGGGGGGAGGGGTAAAGGGGGATACTTGGCCCCCCCGGATTTTTCAGCTTGTGCTGCTATTTTTCGTTTTAGTGTGAGAATACAGTGCAATACCAGCGCTGGCCAGTAGGTGGCGCTGTGAATGGAGAAAGGCAGGAAACTACAGCTTACCCCTGCCTCTCTCTCATGACTGAAACCGCAGGGGAGCAGCACAGAGGTAGCCTACAGAGCAGGTAAGTGAGGCATGGGGGGTGGGGGAGACCGCATAGAGGAAGGTAAAGTAGAAGGAGCAGAAAGGTTCTGCAAGGGGCAGGAGGGGTCAGCAAGGAATAGAAAGGGGCAGCAAGAAGCAGGAAGGGGTTGAAAGGTTTTCAAGGAGCAGGAGGGTAAAGTAGAAGGAGCAGCAAGGAGCAGGAGGGGTCAGCAAGGAGTAGAAAGGGTCTGCAAGAGGCAGGAGGGGTCAGCAAGGAATAGGAAGGGGCAGCAGGAAGGGGTAGGGACGGTCTGCAAGGAGTAGGAAGGGTCTGCAAGGAGCAAGAGGGGTCATCAAGGAGTAGGAAGATGCAGCAAGGAGTAGGAAGAGGCAGCAAGGAGCAGGAAGAGGCAGCAAGGAGCAGGAAGAGGCAGCAAGGAGCAGGAAGGGGCAGCAAGGAGTAGGAAGGGGCAGCAAGGAGTAGGAAGAGGGAGCAGGAAGGGTCTGCAAGGAGCAGGAAGGGTCTGCAAGGAGCAGGAAGGGGCAGCATGGAGTAGGAAGAGGCAGCAAGGAGCAGGAGGGGTCAGCAAGGAGCAGGAGGGGTCAGCAAGGAGTAGTAAGGGTCTGCTAGGAGTAGGAAGGGGCAGCAAGGAGAAAGAAGGGGCAGAAATGAGTAGGAAGGGTCTGCAAAAAGCAGGAAGGGTCTGCAAGGAGCAGGAAGGGGCAGCAAGGAGCAGGAAGGGGCAGCAAGGAGCAGGAAGGGGCAGCAAGGAGCAGGAAGGGGCAGGAAGAATCAGAAGGAACAGAAAGGATCAGCAAGGGGCTGCAAGAAGCTGGAAGGGGCAGAAAGAAGCAGGAAGGGCCATCAAGGAGCAGGAAGAGCCATCAAGGAGCAGAAAAGGATCAGAAAGAGAAAGGAGCAGAAGGGCGCAAAATAAGCAGAAAGTAGCAGAAAGGTAAAGGAGCAGAAGGAGCCTCAGAAGACAAAGAAGACTGTGTCAAATGAAGGAGAAGAAAATGAGATTGTAGCACTTCATTCTGGACACCACATCATAAGGCTTTGGTACCTGGGCCTGGCAGGGAAACGTTGGACCTTCTCATCTCCCCAAGTAAAAACAAACAATATCAGTGTTAATGTGTTCACTTTTATTTACTGAGTGTCAGGAAACACAGAGGGCCGCTGGGTAGGGGTACCGCTGATTGGCTAGATGGGTCAGCTAGCACTCTAAGCCAATCAGTAGCTCCCCATTCATAAAAACGTAAAACATTTTTATGAATCGGGAACTAGCGATTGGCTTAGAGTGTCAGCTGACCACTCTAGCCAATCCGCGGCACCCATGCCCAACGTCAATCTGCACTTCCTGACACTCTGTTTCAGAAGTCGAATATCACTGAGCGACCTGGAGATCTGGAGCTGAAGGAAGCTGAAGGAAGCCTTTTGGGGGTAAACGGTTTCCCCTTCCCCTTCCCCTTCAAAGAAAGAGCACCCAGGGGCCTCCTTGCATCACAGCATTTTCATTTAGATAAAGTTGTTATGGTGACCAGAATGTTCCTGTAATTTGATGAAAGGAACACTATAGTGTCAGGAATACAAACATATATTCCTGACACCATAGTTGTGAAAACACTATTCATCCTTGCTTTATGTGAAAATGACTATGCTCCTCCCCTTCATGACACTGTCAAAAAGGGGCCAAGCATGGATGTCATTACAATTATACCCCCCCTTGCCCCCCGGAAAAATTCCTGCGGACGTCCATGCTCAGGGTCCCCATGTTCCCCAGTGTCCCAATGTCTCAGCGTCCCCATGTCTCGGAGCTGCTGTCTGGACTCTCTGTGCAGAGCTGCTCCCCGCGGATCAGTGAGTAGAGAGAGGCAGGGAGAGAGATGCCGTAACTTCTTATCACTGCCTCTCTCCACACAAACAGCGACCCCTACTGGCCGGCGCTGGTATTGCAGAATAATCTATGTTTATACTGAGACAGACATTTGTATTGCCGGTATTACTGCAATACCGGCACCGGCTAGGCAGCCTCAAATACCTGAGAAATACTTCTGAGAAATACCTGCCAACCCTAAGAAATACATGAGAAATACCTGGCAACCCTAAGAGTAGTGTGTAAAAAAAAAAAAAAAGAAAAAATTTAAATTTTTTTTTTTTTTAAAACCAATGGGCCTATTCCATGGGCCTGGGCCTGGAGCTGCAGCTCCATCAGCCCCTATGTTAATCCGGCCCTGTACAGCCCGTATGCACACACTCACTACATCCCTTATAACACTATGCCCCCTATACACACACACTCTCTACAGCCCCTAGCCACACATATTACACCACAAACACAAATTAAATTGACCTATTTACACAATACCACACCACACTCTACACATACGCAAGCAGGCTCCAAACACATGCACCATACACTTTACTGGCCCTTTTGTCCTCTGGTATCCCACTTGTGGAGACACCAGAGACAATTTAAAAGCAAACACAGTGCAAGCATGTTATTAAATTTGCTTGCACTACGCAGAACAAATACAGGGCCTTTTTCTAATGCCAGAGCTCTTCAGCGGGGCTCTGCGCATTGAACCAACTTGCTCACTTTGAGGGGGGCGTGCTTGTCATTAGTGATAACAAAACACACCCTCTCTGGCCCCGCCCCCTTCTTAGGGGGCCGCTCTGATTGAAAATTGCCCGGGCCTAATTTTTTTCCCAGTCCGGCCCTGAACACACATATGCACACTGATAGACAGATACACAGACACACACAGCTACAAAGAAACACAGCTGCACACATACACACAGATATACACACATACCGATACACAGACACAGATACATACACTTACATGTACAGACACACATAAAGATACACACTGACAGATACACAGACACACATGCAGATACAGAGACACAGTCACACATAGATTCAAACACTGACACATACAGATACTTAGACACACCGATATAGACACACTTACAGTTGCACAGACACAGACATACATACAGATACACTGACACAGGTACTCAGTGTGTATGTGTGTATAGTGGATGCAAAGTGTGTGTATGTGTGTGTGTATAGTGGATGCAGTGTGTGCAATGGATGCCCTATGTATAGTTGATGCAGTCTGTGTGTAATGGATGCAGTGTCTGTTTGTGCAGTGAATGCATTGTGTATGTGTTTATAGTGGATGCAGTGTGGGTAATGAATGGATTATATGTGTGCGTGTCTGTGTGTGTGTATATAAAAAAGATCTGATGGCTTCATTCAAATTAGTCAACGTTTCAGTTCATAACTATGAACTTTCCTCAGGACATAAAATGGAAAGTTCATAGTTATGAAACGTTGCCTAATTTGGAATAAAGCCATCAGATCTTGTTTTTTAAACAAGTCCCTGAGTGCTGGCTCTTTTTATCACTTTGTATTTTGTGTAGCTGAGCACCGGGCAAGAAACACAAGGAAAACTGGAGTGCAAAACCTCTTAAAATTTTATATATATATATATATATATATATATATTTATATAGAGAGAGATAGAGAGAGAGATAGTGGATGCAGAGCGTGTGTTTGTGTGTAGTGGATGTAGTGTGTATAAAGGTGACAGTGTGTGGGGGCAGTGTGTAGGAAGGTGAAAGTGTGGGGGACAGTGGGCAGGAAGGTGACAGCGTGATGGCAGGGATTGGGGGTGTCAGTGTGTGGGGACAGGAAGGTGACAATGGGGGGGGCAGGGATTTGGGGTGATAGTGTGGTAGGGCAGGAAGGTGACAGTGTGAGGGGCAGGGTTTGGGGGTGACAGTGTGGAGAGACAGGAATGTGGCAGTGTGAGGGGCAGGGTTTGGGGTGACAGTGTATGGGACAGGAAGGTGACAGTGTGAGGGGCAGGGATTGGGGTGACAGTGTGGTGGGGCAGGAAGGTGACAGTGTGGGGGCAGAGCTTGGGGCTATCAGTGTGGGGGGGACAGGGTTTGGGGATGACAGTGTAGGAGGGACAGGAAGGTGACAGTGTGGAGGGGGCAGGATTTCAGGGTGACAGTGTGGGGTGCAGGTTGTGTAGAGGGAAGGGTATAGGAAGGTGACAGGGCAGTGTGGGGGTGACCAGGACTGATGAACTTTCCCCTCCCCCCCTTAGTATGCCACTGGCTCTGCATTCATCTAAAGAATAATAAAGTCAGATATTGAAGGAGGAACTGCCCTTGGCTTTCGAGATGCATATCTCGTGCACTTAGAAAGCAGACAATTCTTATAGCATCATAGTTACCTCAAGTCCATTGAACTTCATGTGCCTATCGAACATCTGTATTACTGCTAATGTTCAACAAAATAGGAAATCTTCTATTACCCTGACTAATTTCATATGCATCATTGTAATACATCTACGGTGATATAGGAATAGAAAACTGTCTTCTACAGTTGTGGAAGATAGACACTCCAAAGTTCACGAAACATGATAATGATTCTCCAAAGGACAATAAAATGATTATCCGAGATACTGGGGTTTGGGGTAAAATTGCCAAAAAATATACTCAATAGAATTTTGTTGGTGTACACAGAATTTTGAGGGTGCACGTCTATTAGGAAACCAAACATAACTTAATTTTTATATTTTATTAATAGAAACATTGTTCTATTCTTTCTTTTTATATGTACTTTTGAACTGAGAATGATAAAAACACACAATACAGTTTAACTATCAGTAAATACTTTTAGTATTTACTAAAGGTTAGGGTGAATTATCAAAAACATATTTTTTTGTATTGATTAAAAGAAAACAGAGTAATTATTGCAGTAAATTATGTGATTTAAACTTTAACTTCAGACACTTTGATGTGGTAGCATTTTACAGGTTTATTAGGACTGCAGAATACGCTGGCAGATTGTAAATAAATAAATATGTATAGAATACTGTGTAACAGCTAATAACAAACTAAAATGTAACGAGCAAATTAATCCCTTTCACAGGCAGTGAGAAGAGCTCCGTTAGGTGTGTCTACAGAAGGCAGAAGTCAATATCTAGCTGCTTTTTTCACAGACAGTTATCTAGAATATTGCTTCTATGTCTTCTTTGAAAATAATTATTTATGTCGCTGGACTGATATGATATTAAAGGCTGCAAAATGCATTATGAAAAATAAAAACACAGAGTCTTTGATCTTGATTAAGACACAAACTGCTCGAAAACATTAAACAAAAGGATTTTCACCATTTTGCTTTTGATCGTGGATACAGTAAAATGTGATTGTAAATACAGTTTTACAAAACAGATAAAAATAAAAATGCAAAACTATATTTAAGAATATTTATTATTATAGTGGGTCCTTAGAATCATACCAATATTTTTTGTTTATTTGTTGTTGTTTTTTTTAAACTCGCTAGTTACTATTTGCAATAATAGTTTGAAACTAGTAGAAATATGTTCATCAAGGCTTCCATTTTCCATTGTATTCCCCCTTTTTCTGGCTACTTGTTCACATGATACATAATAATCTTTTTTTTTATTTAAAGTGTAATCCCACTATTTAATTACATATTACCTTCTAGCGTTAAGTGCGTCCAAAATGGCAAATGCCATTTAGAAAGTTTGACTTTAACCTAATGATATGAAATCCGTTATTCACTAAATTTACAGTTAGGACATGAATTCATTTATTTTTCCTATAGTTTCCTGTTGTGCTACTAGCTGATCTGAAGTCTCTGAATTCTGGAGAATTGACTAAGAGAAAATATTCAGGCTACTAAATTGTAAAAAGAATTCCCCAAGCTGTGTTTCCGCTTTGACTATTCTCCCTAAAATTTAAATTTTCTGGTCAATTATCCCTAATTCCTGGTTTAGTGAGTTAAGAAAAAAAAAAAAAAAACGTAAAAAGAAAAGTAAAAAAAAAAGGGTGAATGGAATTATTCTTTTTTTTTTTTTTAGCTATGTGTAATTAAAATAATAGCACTAGAAAATTGACAATAAAGGCAAGTTATATTTTATAATTAATTGTGATATTTTGTGAGTGTTGAAATTTCAAAGTAAATACCCATTTGCATTGAACTCAGCATGAAACAATTCAATCTCTAGGTAAAACTAATTTAATTTCTAACTTAAATAGCATGTAATTGCGCTAATAGGGAGGAGTGCTTTGTTGCTTTGACAGTAAATAAAGTCTATTAAGGAAGTCACATCCCTTGTCGAATGTGGATCGTTTTTATATTTTACTGGCTAAGCACGGAATTCGGTGTCAGAATGATTACACCTTTTATCCACCGTGAGCTTCTGTTCTACCTTCTTGAGGCACTTTAATGTCCCACTACAGCTAATTTAGCAGCAAAATCACAAAGGTTTTGTTAGGTTAGAATCCGGAAAGTGGTGCATGAATGTTCTTTTTTTTGTTTATCTCAACAGCAAAAAAAAAATGTAAAAGAAGGAATTTCTTTAAACATTCATACATTAGCAAAGCATTGCCAAGATACACAGCATTTTACATTGTGAATTATGTGTAATGAGATAAAGTGATAGACATATATAGATAACTAGAGAGTAGATAGACAGGCAGACAGACAGGACAGACAGATAGGACTAGGACAGACAGATAGGACAGACAGACAGATAGATAGATAGACAGACAGACAGACAGACAGACAGACAGACAGACAGATAGATAGACAGATAGATAGATAGATATGATGATCTTAAATCTTTCACATCTTTCACAACTTGAATGTTTTAAAGACCTTTTGAAGAATGATTTACATGTTTTTCACTTTTCATTTTTAACTTTTTTTTTTAACAGCCATGCAGCCTGATCAAACCTTAAAGGGACACAATCGTCACCAGAACCAATCCAGCGTAATGTAATGGTTATGGTGTCTATAGCCTGTCCCTGCAGGCTCAGCATTGTAAATGCTGCCTTTTCAGAGAAATGGCAGTGCTTTCAAGTTTGTCTTCCTAACACTATAGTGTTCCTTTAAATGTAGAAATTTAGGATGAATATTATTTAACTCTTGTAGTGTTAAGTTAATATGTAAGAATTAAAATACGTAATTGGACTATAGTCTTCTACTCTGAATTATAGAAACTTACTATGAAATGCTTTCTTATCTTCTACTTAAAAAGGTTTATTCAATATAAGTTAAATGAAAAGATGCTCGAATTGCATTGAAACAAAACATTGAAATGGCCCTCACTTTTTAATAAATAATTGTCTTCAGAATCACAAAATGTTATTATTTTCCTATAATACACACTATTATGTATGTTTATGACATGGCCTGTTAGTGTATATGTTTTAGTGTTAGTCATATGGTGAGGATTAGTTTACTTGAATCATAGGGCAAAACTGGATATGTAAGCAGGGCCGGATTAAGAGCCCAGTGGGCCCGGTGCTGATAATTATGATGGGCCTAATAACAAAATATTATTGACCAAAAACACTAAAAAAGTCCTACCTCCTAAGCGTCATGTATCTGATGGAGATGATGCTGTAGGGAAACTCATAGGATGCAACTATGAGAAAACACATACCCTTTGCTAATCTCATGCTTTCATCTTTCAAGTAAACCCATACCCCCTAACAGCAGTGTCCAGTAAAGCAGGAAGTCTATGGATGTGGTAAAAAGGTGGGCTACTGACACAAATCACATACCCAGAACGGCCGAAAGGGCGAACATACACAAAAAGGGGGAATGTCTGTGTCCCTATGTCTCCCAGTCCCTTAGTGTTTGTGTCCTCATGTCTCCCAGTGTCCCCATGTCACAATGTTGCGGTGTCCAATAAACCTGCTTAAAGCTATCACAGTGAGTGCCTGAGATTTTTTTATTTTATACTAGGGGACACTGAGACACTACGGGCACAGAGACACTATGGGCACTGAGAGACATGGGGCACTGAGACACTGATACATAGGGGACACTGATACATAGGGGACATTGGAGACTTGATAAAGACCTGGGTACAGGTCGAAACGTTGCGGTGTCCAATAAACCTGCCTTAATCTATCACAGTGAGTGCCTGAGATTTTTTCTTTTATACTAGGGGACACTGAGACACTAGGAGACATGGGGACACAGAGACATTGGGAGACTAGGGAACTTTGGGAGTCTAGGGAACACTGGCACACTACAGACACTGAGAGACACCAGGGACACATGGCAATACTGAGATACTAGGGACACTGGCTGGGAGACATGGGGACACTGCCATGTCTCCTATGTCTCAAAGTCGCCCAGTGTCCCCATGTCTCCCTGTGTCTCCATGCCTCTCAGTGTCCCCATGTCGCCCAGTGTCCCCTAGTGTTTGTATCCCCATGTCTCCCAGTGTCCCTTAGAGTCTGTGTCCTCATGTCTCCCAGTGTCCTGATGTCACTAGGACACTAGGGGACACTTAGAGACATGGGGACACTGGGAGACATGGGGACACTGAGACACTAGGGACAGTGGCTGGGAGACATGGGGAGACAGACTAGGGGCCACTGTGTCCCTAGTGTCTCAGGGTCATGGGCGTCCAAATGGGGGGGGGGGGGAGGGGTAAAGGGGGATACTTGGCCCCCCCCGGATTTTTCAGCTTGTGCTGCTATTTTTCGTTTTAGTGTGAGAATACAGTGCAATACCAGCGCTGGCCAGTAGGTGGCGCTGTGAATGGAGAAAGGCAGGAAACTACAGCTTACCCCTGCCTCTCTCTCATGACTGAAACCGCAGGGGAGCAGCACAGAGGTAGCCTACAGAGCAGGTAAGTGAGGCATGGGGGGTGGGGGAGACCGCATAGAGGAAGGTAAAGTAGAAGGAGCAGAAAGGTTCTGCAAGGGGCAGGAGGGGTCAGCAAGGAATAGAAAGGGGCAGCAAGAAGCAGGAAGGGGTTGAAAGGTTTTCAAGGAGCAGGAGGGTAAAGTAGAAGGAGCAGCAAGGAGCAGGAGGGGTCAGCAAGGAGTAGAAAGGGTCTGCAAGAGGCAGGAGGGGTCAGCAAGGAATAGGAAGGGGCAGCAGGAAGGGGTAGGGACGGTCTGCAAGGAGTAGGAAGGGTCTGCAAGGAGCAAGAGGGGTCATCAAGGAGTAGGAAGATGCAGCAAGGAGTAGGAAGAGGCAGCAAGGAGCAGGAAGAGGCAGCAAGGAGCAGGAAGAGGCAGCAAGGAGCAGGAAGGGGCAGCAAGGAGTAGGAAGGGGCAGCAAGGAGTAGGAAGAGGGAGCAGGAAGGGTCTGCAAGGAGCAGGAAGGGTCTGCAAGGAGCAGGAAGGGGCAGCATGGAGTAGGAAGAGGCAGCAAGGAGCAGGAGGGGTCAGCAAGGAGCAGGAGGGGTCAGCAAGGAGTAGTAAGGGTCTGCTAGGAGTAGGAAGGGGCAGCAAGGAGAAAGAAGGGGCAGAAATGAGTAGGAAGGGTCTGCAAAAAGCAGGAAGGGTCTGCAAGGAGCAGGAAGGGGCAGCAAGGAGCAGGAAGGGGCAGCAAGGAGCAGGAAGGGGCAGCAAGGAGCAGGAAGGGGCAGGAAGAATCAGAAGGAACAGAAAGGATCAGCAAGGGGCTGCAAGAAGCTGGAAGGGGCAGAAAGAAGCAGGAAGGGCCATCAAGGAGCAGGAAGAGCCATCAAGGAGCAGAAAAGGATCAGAAAGAGAAAGGAGCAGAAGGGCGCAAAATAAGCAGAAAGTAGCAGAAAGGTAAAGGAGCAGAAGGAGCCTCAGAAGACAAAGAAGACTGTGTCAAATGAAGGAGAAGAAAATGAGATTGTAGCACTTCATTCTGGACACCACATCATAAGGCTTTGGTACCTGGGCCTGGCAGGGAAACGTTGGACCTTCTCATCTCCCCAAGTAAAAACAAACAATATCAGTGTTAATGTGTTCACTTTTATTTACTGAGTGTCAGGAAACACAGAGGGCCGCTGGGTAGGGGTACCGCTGATTGGCTAGATGGGTCAGCTAGCACTCTAAGCCAATCAGTAGCTCCCCATTCATAAAAACGTAAAACATTTTTATGAATCGGGAACTAGCGATTGGCTTAGAGTGTCAGCTGACCACTCTAGCCAATCCGCGGCACCCATGCCCAACGTCAATCTGCACTTCCTGACACTCTGTTTCAGAAGTCGAATATCACTGAGCGACCTGGAGATCTGGAGCTGAAGGAAGCTGAAGGAAGCCTTTTGGGGGTAAACGGTTTCCCCTTCCCCTTCCCCTTCAAAGAAAGAGCACCCAGGGGCCTCCTTGCATCACAGCATTTTCATTTAGATAAAGTTGTTATGGTGACCAGAATGTTCCTGTAATTTGATGAAAGGAACACTATAGTGTCAGGAATACAAACATATATTCCTGACACCATAGTTGTGAAAACACTATTCATCCTTGCTTTATGTGAAAATGACTATGCTCCTCCCCTTCATGACACTGTCAAAAAGGGGCCAAGCATGGATGTCATTACAATTATACCCCCCCTTGCCCCCCGGAAAAATTCCTGCGGACGTCCATGCTCAGGGTCCCCATGTTCCCCAGTGTCCCAATGTCTCAGCGTCCCCATGTCTCGGAGCTGCTGTCTGGACTCTCTGTGCAGAGCTGCTCCCCGCGGATCAGTGAGTAGAGAGAGGCAGGGAGAGAGATGCCGTAACTTCTTATCACTGCCTCTCTCCACACAAACAGCGACCCCTACTGGCCGGCGCTGGTATTGCAGAATAATCTATGTTTATACTGAGACAGACATTTGTATTGCCGGTATTACTGCAATACCGGCACCGGCTAGGCAGCCTCAAATACCTGAGAAATACTTCTGAGAAATACCTGCCAACCCTAAGAAATACATGAGAAATACCTGGCAACCCTAAGAGTAGTGTGTAAAAAAAAAAAAAAAGAAAAAATGTAAATTTTTTTTTTTTTTAAAACCAATGGGCCTATTCCATGGGCCTGGGCCTGGAGCTGCAGCTCCATCAGCCCCTATGTTAATCCGGCCCTGCTACTAGTGTCATAAACTGTATATGTAACAACGCCAAAACGTTTAATAAGTAGTGATGTCGCGAACATAACATTTTTGGTTCGCGAACGGCGAACGCGAACTTCCGCAAATGTTCGCAAACCGGCGAACCGGGCAAACCGCCAAAGACTTCAACGGGCAGGCAAATTTTAAAACCCACAGGGACTCTTTCTGGCCACAAAAGTGATGGAAAAGTTGTTTCAAAGGGACTAACACCTGGACTGTGGCATGCCGGAGGGGGATCCATGGCAAAACTCCCATGGAAAATTACACTGTTGATGCAGAGTCTAGTTTTAATCCATAAAGGGCAGAAATCACCTAACATTCCGAAATCACAATGGATATGGATTGCCACCTGACATATGACATATTGACACCTTGACATATGGATTGACACCTGTCCTCAGAGACCCTGATACACACTGACAGAGAGCAGAATAGGGACTGTTCCCCCTACATAGGGTCACTTGGCAGATATGGATTGACACCTGTCCTCAGGGACCCTGATACACACTGACACAGAGCAGAATAGGGACTGTTCCCCCTACATAGGGTCACTTGGCAGGTATGTATTGACACCTGTCCTCAGAGACCCTGATACACACTGACACAGAGCAGAATAAGGACTGTTCCCACTACATAGGGTCACTTGGCAGATATGTATTGACACCTGTCCTCAGGCACCCTGATACACACTGACACAGAGCAGAATAGGGACTGTTCCCCCTACATAGGGTCACTTGGCAGATATGGGTTGACACCTGTCCTCAGGGACCCTGATACACACTGAAACAGAGCAGAATAGGGACTGTTCCTCCTGCATAGGGTCACTTGGCAGATATGGATTGACACCTGTCCTCAGAGACCCTGATACACACTGACACAGAGCAGAATAGGGAATATTCACTAAATGCCAAACATTGTTTTACAGGGGAATATTCAGTAAATAAGGATAAGGGGGCCCCCTGCGCGGTGGGTGGGGGCCATAAATCATAATGGGGGGACCTACTGTCCTCCCGCCCGCCCCCACCCATGAGCGGTGGGTGGGGGCCATAAAAATAATGAGGGGGGGACCTACTGTATGATGTTGTATCGATCAGGTAGTGTAATTGTTATGCCCGCTTCACAGTGACAGACCAAACTCCCTGTTTAACGCACCGCAACAAACCGCAAACAGTCCATTTGCACAACCGCAAACTCCCCATTTGCACAAGGTTGGATACCAAGCTAGCCATGTCCAGTTCCTTGTCCTCACTGATGTCATTAAAGGTCTCTTCCTCCACCCAGCCAAGTACAACACCAAGGGTCCCTGAAAGGTGACAACAAGCCCCCTGGGACGCCTGCTGTGTTTGGTCTTCCACCTCCTCAAAGCCACCTTCCTCCTCTGACTCCTCTTCTTCAGACTCCTCTCTCTGCGTTATTATAAGGTGTGTTAAGTAGTACTATTCTTATCAGTTTAATCCCTGTTACGAGTAGAGGACTATTTCCTTGTTTTGCCAAACCCCTTCAAAGATGGAAAAAGCGGTATGAGTGGAAGAAATTCGGAAATGCGGTCAGGTGGTGGTGTAGGCCCCACCGAGGGCTTGTACCCAGGTATGCTAATAAACTGAAAAAAGAAAAAATCTCCCAAGAAGGAGATCTAAAACTGGCATAAGAAAAGGTTAGACAACTATAATAAAGTGATACCTACAAATCCTAGTGAGCATAGGCGTATAATAGAGGGAGAAAGGGAAAGCAGAGTAATGCTTCCTAATACCGTGGTTAGTACCCTTTGTTAAAGTAAATTGAGTAATAGACAAAAGTCTTTATTGTATCATGTATAAATAACAAAGGGATACTATACTCATTCCCCTATAGTGGCTAATTGTGTAATAATGGTCATCATCATCACACTGTACGTCCATGTGTGTAATGCTGCCTGCCTGAGACATATCCCTGTTATCTACATCCTCTGTCAATAATGGTTGCGCATCACTCATTTCTTCAAACAGATGTGTAAATAACTCCTCTGACAGATGAAGTGAAGCGGCTGTGGTGCTAGTGTTGGTGGTGGCGGCAGGCGGGTGAGTGGTATCTTTAGAGGTGCCCGAAGCTAAGCTGGAGGAGGATGGTGCGTCAAGGTTCCGAGCAGAAGCTGTAGAAGATTGGGTGTCCTGTGTTAGCCAGTCAACTATGTCCTCAGAACTTTTCAAGTTCAGGGTACGTGGCCTCTGAAAACTGGGCATTATTCTAGGTCAAAAGGGAATCACAGCACCATGACCACGATGGCCCCTGCGGTGTGGCCTGCCTCTGCTTGTCATTTTTTTTGTATTAGTGGTACTATGCATGCAAGCTACTGTGAGACCAGATATGAGTGGCACTGTGCAGTGGCAGAGGTTGGCAGAGTACACGCTGTAGGCCTGACACACACGCTTGAAGACAACTAACTGCTATTCAATCTATAACATTGTAAGAAAATGTTTTGGTTTTAAATGCATGCTATTGTGACAACAGATATGAGTGGCAATGTGCACTGGCAGAGGTTGGCAGAGTACACGCTGTAGGCCTGACACCCGCTTGAAAACAACTAACTGCTATGCAATCTATAACAGTGAAAACGTTTTTGGGTTTTTAAATGCACGCTATTGTGACACCAGATATGAGTGGCACTGTGCACTGGCAGATGTTGGCAGAGTACACGCTGTAGGCCTGACACCCGCTTGCAGACAACTAACTGCTATTCAATCTATAACAGTGAAAATGTTTGGGGTTTTTAAATGCAATCTATTGCGACACCAGATAAGAGAGGCACTGTGCACTGGCAGAGGTTGGCAGAGTACACGCTGTAGGCCTGACACACACTTATGAAGTACACTGACTGCTATTATATTACAGTCAAAAACTTTTTTGTTTTTAAATGCAAGCTTTTGTGACACCAGATATGAGTGGCACTGTGCACTGGCAGAGGTTGGCAGAGTACACGCGGTAGGCCTGACACACACTTATGAAGGACACTGACTGCTATTATATTACATTCAAAAACTGGCAGAGGTTGGCAGAGTACACGCTGTAGGCCTGACACCCGCTTGAAGGACACTGACTGCTATTATATTACAGTCAAAAAGCTTTTTGTTTTTAAACAAAAAAACTGGCAGAGGTTAGCAGAGTACACGCTGTAGGCCTGACACCCGCTTGCAGAAAACTAACTGCTATTCAATCTATAACAGTGAAAAAAGTTTTGGGGTTTTTAAATGCAATCTATTGCGACACCAGATAAGAGTGGCACTGTGCACTGGCAGAGGTTGGCAGAGTACACGCTGTAGGCCTGACACACACTTATGAAGGACACTGACTGCTATTATATTACAGTCAAAAACTTTTTTGTTTTTAAATGCAAGCTATTGTGACACCAGTTATGAGTGGCACTGTGCACTGGCAGAGGTTGGCAGAGTACACGCTGTAGGCCTGACACCCGCTTGAAAACAACTAACTGCTATGCAATCTATAACAGTGAAAACGTTTTTGGGTTTTTAAATGCACGCTATTGTGACACCAGTTATGAGTGGCACTGTGTACTGGCAGATGTTGGCAGAGTACACGCTGTAGGCCTGACACCCGCTTGCAGACAACTAACTGCTATTCAATCTATAGCAGTGAAAAAAGTTTTTGGGTTTTAAAATGCAATCTATTGTGACACCAGATAAGAGTGGCACTGTGCACTGGCAGAGGTTGGCAGAGTACACGCTGTAGGCCTGACACCCGCTTGAAGGACACTGACTGCTATTATATTACAGTCAAAAACGTTTTTTTGTTTTTAAATGCAAGCTATTGTGACACCAGATATGAGTGGCACTGTGCACTGGCAGAGGTTGGCAGAGTACACGCTGTAGGCCTGACACACACTTATGAAGGACACTGACTGCTATTATATTACATTCAAAAACTGGCAGAGGTTGGCAGAGTACACGCTGTAGGCCTAACACCCGCTTGAAGGACACTGACTGCTATTAGATTACAGTCAAAAACTTTTTTTTGTTTTTAAATGCAAGCTATTGTGACACTAGATATGAGTTGCACTGTGCACTGGCAGAGGTTGGCAGAGTACACGCTATAGGCCTGACACACACTTATGAAGGACACTGACTGCTATTATATTACAGTCAAAAACTTTTTTTGTTTTTAAATGCACGCTTTTGTGACACCAGATATGAGTGGCACTGTGCACTGGCAGAGGTTGACAGAGTACACGCTGTAGGCCTGACACACACTTATGAAGGACACTGACTGCTATTATATTACAGTCAAAAACTTTTTTTGTTTTTAAATGCAAGCTATTGTGACACCAGATATGAGTGGCACTGTGCACTGGCAGAGGTTGGCAGAGTAGACGCTGTAGGCCTCACACACCCGCTTGAAGACAACTAACTGCTATTCAATCTATAACAGTGAAAAGAAAATTGTTTTTAAATGCACGCTATTGTGACAACAGATATGAGTGGCACTGTGCACTGGCAGAGGTTGGCAGAGTACACGCTGTTGGCCTGACACACAGACACTTGCAGACAACTAACTGCTATTCAATCTATTACAGTGAAAAAAAATGTTTTGTTTTTAAATGCACACTATTGTGACACCAGATATGAGTGGCACTGTGCACTGGCAGAGGTTGGCATAGTAGACGCTGTAGGCCTGACACACACGCTTGAAGACAACTAACTGCTATTCAATCTATAACAGTGAAAACACTTTTTTTTGTTTTTAAATGCAAGCTATTGTGACACCAGATATGAGTGGCACTGTGCACTGGCAGAGGTTGGCAGAGTACACGCTGTAGGCCTGACACACAGACGCTTGCAGACAACTAACTGCAATTCAATCTATTACAGTGAAAAATATTTTTTTGTTTTTAAATGCAAGCTATTGTGACACCGGATACAAGTGGTGGCACTGGGCAAGTGGGCGCAGTATCCACTGTGAGCCTGACACAGAAGCTGGCAGGCAGGCAACTGCAATTAGATTACACAGGGAAAAAAGCAGACTGATGTTCTAGCCCTAAAAAGGGCTTTTTGGGGTGCTGTCCTTACAGCAGAGATCAGATGAGTCCTTCAGGACTATAGTGGACACTGAATACACTAGCCTAGCTATCCATTTCCCTATCAAATCAGCAGCAGCTACACTTTCCCTCCTCTCACTAAGAATGCAGCTTCAGAATGAATCTAAAATGGATGCTGTACAGGAGGTGGGAGGGTCTGGAAGGTAGGTTCTGCTGCTGATTGGCTGGAATGTGTCTGCTGACTGTGAGGCACAGGGTCAAAGTTTACTCAATGTTCGCCTGCTGTGGCGAACGCGAACACGCTATGTTCGCCAGGAACTATTCGCCAGCGAACCGTTCGGTACATCACTATTAATAAGTATTCAGTTTAGACATTCCCTTGTAACGTGCCGACAATTACAAACATTTGTTTTATTCAAAAGAGCTATAATATACCAATTTGTTTTATTTTAAAGGGCATTAAATTCCATCTAAACCTTCAATTCCATCTAAACCTTCAATTCCATATAAGCAGAACTGCATGCAAATGTATAGTTTGGAAGATAAATCGTTTTTAAAATAGGTCACTCCAACACCTGTTAATCAATATTTCAGCACAGAGTCAGCAAAGGCCTTTGAATGAAATTGACTGACAAATGACATCAGGAGAACCATCTCTAGGAGCATACATGCGCTGTGGGTGCTGTGACTAATCCTCTAGCTAGTTCTTATTGCTCAGGAGTATAGGAATGCAAAGACTTGCATAACTGCGTCAGACAACATGTTACTATAGTGACAAAGGAGAGACCAATCAGATTAGACTGTGAGCAGGACACAAGCAGTAAGGAAAGCACTGAATTGGAAGTATGCAATGTATTTATCTGACAAATTTAATTGCATATATCATTTATCTCTATTGTTAATTAAATCATGGGGTTTTCAGTTAATGAGAATATGTCAAGACATGTTCACTTTAAGCAATCAAATAAGGATACTAAATATTAAATATCTCTAAACGGGAAAACTGCTGGTGTATATGTCAACTCACCACTTTGTCCGTTATTAAAATTGTTTCAAATGAAAGAGGGGTTAACGTTACATTCGGAAAATTACAGTATGAGAAAAACTACTTAGCAACATGACTGTAAAAAAATAGCATTACTACGCTCTAACCAATTTACCTTTCAATGCTACTTAAATTGGTACAAATGAGTGCAACTTTTCCATTTCATAGTGATGACAGTTTTTGTTCTTCCTGTTTGTATAAACTTTCTTTTTAAATCAATTTTAATAATTTCAGAAACACAAACATCACACCTTTAATCTATGCAACAATATTGCCTAGTCGGCTGCCATAATTATAAATAGATCTACAACAGTATAGCATAAATGTTATTATTATTATTATTATTATTATTATTATTAATAATATTATTATTATGGAGATTGATATAGTGCAAGCATGTTCCACAGTGCTTTTCAATGTTATAAAAGGGGGAAATTAACCACAAACAGGACATTTTGCATATTTTGACAGGAATGCTTAGTTAAAGTGGCACTGTCATGCCGAACTTACCTTTCCCCCAAAAGATTCCTCTTCTCTCCCTCTCTCATGATCTGTTCTTCTTTTCTTCCTATCTGCTCTAGTTTTCTTTAAAACATAAGACAAAGTAGGGACTATTTCTCTTATGGAGGTTTCCTACGCAGTGACCAGCGGTGACCAGCGGTGACCAGCGGAGGAGCAAAGTGTGCTTCGTTTCCGGTGGTCACAGCAATTTTCCCATGATCCGCGATGCTTCTTGTCACTTAGACAGGACGCCGGCAAAACTGCCGAATTGCGTTCTAACAGTTTCTCCATTCGTGTTAGAACGCAATTCGGGACTTTGTTCGGATCGGAATTGCATTCTAATGAATGAAACTCCGATCCTATTCCTTGCCGCGGCTGCATCTTGCAGCCGCTTAGTAGATAACTCCCTAATTCCCACGGTATCAGGGAGCTATCTACTAAAAGGCTGAAAGACCTAAATTGGTCTTTCAGCCACATTTACTAATACTAAGTAAAAATTACTTAGTATTAGTAAATGATCTGCCCCTACTCGCAATACCGCGAGTACGGGCATGTCTAGTAAGCAGTGAGCAGCCTATTAATATGCATTATTATAATTATGCATATGTAAATGTATTCATTGTAATATATTCCCACTAAGGGTTAAATCCATGACATCTCATGATAATTGATGTAAACGATCCCCAAGTTTTATTCGTATCACAATCAGCTGGATACATATATAAACCTTTACTGGCTACTGAATATTTATCTTGTCTCTGATGAAGTGGGGCTAACACCCACGAAACGCGTTAGACCACACCAGTACTGAGCAGGATACGGACACAGGACTTCGTAAACCAGCAACAAGGGATTCCCTCTCCTCTCCCGACTAGTGAGAGTGTGCACCCTAAGATCTGGGGACCAATCGGCCTACAGCGCGCATTACCCAGAGTGAGGTCTGGGACGCACGCCAACCTCACAGCCGACAGCCAGAAGATTACAGTTTCTTGCAACACTGTATCTATATCCATCCTTGGAGGTCCCTGCGGTTTATTCGATTTTAGAACTGCCAAACTGCTGGTAATATCCTTGTTATACGTTCCTGGCTCATATTTTTATACTTTGAATACTAATTATTATTTTTATAAATTCCTAGTGTTTTTACTTTTGATTGAAAAATTATATCCAATAAATTCCACATTACTGCATTTATTCACTTATTCATTTTCTCCTTTTTTTATATATATTTTTTAACGGTTTTAAAGAGATATGGTTTATATTACATTATAGAATACAGCCATATATACCATATATCTAATACATAATACAAGAGGTTTATATCTCTAGTACAAAGTTTAACTCTGTCTATAACAGATTTAAAGACGTATACACCATATATAATTATTTCAAGTTTTTTTGACACAAATAGGGAATAGTTCCTCATACTGTTCTCCTATAGCATCCTTTCCTGTTTGGAGCTTTAAATCAAAAGTATATTATTTGGTGTGTAGCAAAATTTGACTCTGCCTTTAGCAGATTTAAAGACATACACCCAGGGGTGTATCTATCACAAGGCAAACAAGGCATTTGCCTTGGGCGGCACTTGTCAATGGGGCGGCAAAATGCCTTGTTTGCCTAGTGATAGATACATATTTCAGCTTTAGATAAAAGCTGTAAGAAGAAAAAAAAAAAAACGATCACTCCGACGCCCCCTCGCACTTGCCACTCTTTCTCTGCTCTGCTCTGTCCCTGCTTCCTGATTAATGTCTGTTGCCATGGAGAGCAGAGAGCAAGCCGACCTCCCACGAGAAGCAGCATGCACCCCTTCAGAGCCTCCTTCTATTCTAGCCAGGCAGCACATGCGGTCCGTGGAGGAGGAGTGCAGACATGCTGTCTGAATAGTGGAGCTCCGCTTAGCTGTGACAGGGAGAAACCGGGAAAAGCTGCAGTCTGTGGGGTTTTTTTTTTACTCTGCAGTGTGGGTGAGTAATTTAAATTTAACATGTGAATGTCTTTTTTTATTTTAACAGCACTAAATCCCCCATATGTATGGCACTGTTTAAAGAACAAACCCCTTATTCCAAAAACATGTATTTTGTAGTAATGCAATTTTTCCCCCCTATTATTATTAATTGTATTATTATAGAATTATAATAAAATGTAATTTATAATTATTATATATTTTTTTTTTATTATTATTATTACTACTTTTTTTTTTTTAAAGGTAAATTGACTGTCCTCAAAAGTCACAATAGGTTCTCGCCTGATTGTCCCCATAAGCACCCCCCTGTCCTGCACAAATTTAGACAGGACATCCAGACATGCTATGTCTGTTGAATTTTCACTCTCGCTATATCTGTTGATTTTCACTGACGCTACGCCTGTTGGCCGATTTTCACTGACGCTACGCCTGTTGGCCGATTTTCACTGACGCTACGCCTGTTGGGCGATTTTCACTGACACTACGCCTGTTGGGCGATTTTTACTGACGCTACGCCTGTTGGCCGATTTTCACTGACGCTACGCCTGTTGGCCGATTTTCACTGACGCTACGCCTGTTGGCCGATTTTCACTGACGCTACGCCTGTTGGCCGATTTTCACTGACGCTACGCCTGTTGGCTTTCACTGACGCTACGCCTGTTGATTTTCACTGACGCTACGCCTGTTGATTTTCACTGACGCTACGCCTGTTGATTTTCACTGACGCTACGCCTGTTGATTTTCACTGACGCTACGCCTGTTGATTTTCACTGACGCTACGCCTGTTGATTTTCACTGACGGTACGCCTGTCGATTTTCACTGACGGTACGCCTGTCGATTTTCACTGACGGTACGCCTGTCGATTTTCACTGACGGTACGCCTGTCGATTTTCACTGACGGAACGCCTGTTGATTTTCACTGACGGTACGTCTGTTGATTTGAACTGATTAAGGGGGTGCCCGAGTTTAGTCTCGCCTAGGGCAGCAAAAAACCAAGATACACCACTGCATACACCCCATATATGCAAGTGCTGTGCTCCTTCTGAATCACCAGAATACATTAGAATAAGCCTTTCTGAATGAACTGACTCCTGGGCCCACTGCACCTGATCTCTTTTTTTGATTTCAGTTGCAACCCAAAATAATATATTATAATATAGGACCTATTTCAAAATCAATGTTCATCCCTTTGGGGCATAGTGTTTGCAGCTCAAAAATCCAACCAGATTATTTTTTACTCAGATTACTCAGACTAAAAAGTGATTGGACACACTGTGATTTATAAAACCATTCTTTATGTTTCTGACATGTTCATATATTCTGGCTTTGAGGGGTCTAGACGTTTTTCCTATGTACTGTAATCCACATGTACATTGTAGTAAATATATGACATTACTAGAATCACAAGTAATAAAACTAGTGATGTTGAACCTTTTTTAGTTGTGTTAGATACAAAATTATCTTTCTTTTTAGTGTTTACATGGGTATTTTTGCAAGCATAGCAATTGCCACAGTGATGAAATCCCTTCGCTGTTTTTGTCCAATTTGTTAGAAAATTGCTGCTCTCTTTTTGTTTTTCTACATAGTTGGACGTTAAAATCTGTTTAAAATTTTTTGTCCCTCTAAAAATGAACTTAGGGTTATCGCCAATAAAATTATGGATATCATGGTCTTGTTTTAAAATATTCCAGTTTTTGTTTATTATTCTTTTTAATGTCCCAATATTACTGCAATAATTAAAAATCAATGGGATTTGTTCCGCTTGTGTATTTTGATTTCTCTTTTTATAGTTTAAAAGTTGTGGCCTGTCTAGATCTTTTATATTATCTATGTCTTTCTGAAGGTTTTTTTCACAATATCCTTTCTGTAAAAACTGTTTTTTTAAAATCGATGACTGTGTGATAAAATCAGATTGGTCTGAGCAGTTTCTTTTTATCCTTAAAAATTGGCCCTTGGGGATATTTTGAAGCCATGGGTCATAGTGACAGCTGCTGGTTTCTATGAAACTATTTACATCCACTTGTTTAAAAAAAGTACAAGTTTTAAAATGTTGATCCGAAATGTGGATATTCAAATCTAAAAAATCAATAGTCTCTGGGCTTACATTTTTAGTGAGTTTTATCCCCCACTCATTGAGGTTAAGATAATTAAAAAATAAATTAAAATCTGCTTCAGACCCTTTCCAAATAATAAAAATGTAATCTATATATCGCCTGTATAGGACCAGGTTTGCTCCCCAGCTATGTCCCTGGTATATGAATACATTTTCCCAATGGGACATAAACAAATTGGCATAACTGGGGGAAAACCTGGTCCCCATGGCTGTTCCTCGAGTTTGCAAATAAAAATCGCCATCGAACCAAAAAAAAATTATTGGTTAAAATCATCTGTATTCCTTTAATAATAAAATCAATTTGAATATCTAAAAATTCATTGGACTGATTTAAGAAGAAAGTAACTGCCTCTATTCCTTTTGTATGTTCAATTACGGTATATAAGCTTGTAACATCACAAGTAATCAATAAAAGGTCTTCTTCCCATTTTTGTTGTTCTAAAATTTTTAAAAGGCTCATAGAGTCCTGCAAATATGAGGGACATGTTTTAACCAAAGGTTGAAGAAAATAATTGATAAATTGAGATAAAACAGATAAAATGGAATCTATCCCAGAGACAATCGGTCTGCCTGGTGGATTCTCCAAACTTTTATGTATTTTAGGCAAGATATATAAAACTGGTATTTTGGGATATTTAGTTTGAAGGAATGCAAACTCATTTTTATCTAATACCTCATTATTGAGACCTTCTGCCAGAAGGTTCTCATATTTTGTTTTAATTTCAGTAGTGGGATTTTTATTCAACTTTTTATAGGTAGTAGTATTTTGAAGTTGTCTTCTTATCTCATTTAAGTAAGCTTCTTTATCGAGAATTACTACCCCACCCCCCTTATCGGCTGGTTTAATTACAATCATGGGATCTTGTTTTAAGCTTTTTAGCAGTTGTTTCTCTTTCAGAGTCATATTTTGTTGAAATTTTGTTAGGGGTTTTATTTTATATAACTCTTCAAGGCACGCCTTTTCGAATACCCTCATACTTTGTGACTTGAGATGTTGGGGGTAAAACGTGGATTTTTTCTTAAAATTAGTATGCCTAATTACCTTATTATCCACTAATTCCAAATTCTCATTATTCTCTATGATATTGTTTAAAGTGTCATTTTTATTAAAAAACCTTTTTAAACATAACTTCCTCGTGAATCTATTTATGTCAATAAAGACCTCAAATTTATTGATAGGACAGCTAGGGGCATATTTAAACCCTTTCCTCAGAATATTTTCTTCCATTGGTGAGAGTATTTTCTTTGATAAGTTAAAAATGGTTATTTCATTATGATCACCTTCTTTCTTTCTTGATTTATTTCTCCCTCCTCTGGTTCCTCTTCTGACATCCTGTACCTTTTTAGGGGGGGTTTGTATGATTCTTCCCTCCTCCTCCACCCTGGTTCTAAAAAACTTCTTCTCCTTTTTCACTCCTCAACAATTCGAATCTATTTCTTGTTGGAATTCGGAAAGGTTCGGAAACCAGCCAATCAAAGTGTTCTTAGCCTAATTGCAGGGTGGGGCAAGGCTTTATAAGCCTTGCCCCGCCCTGCAGAGCTCAGTCTGCGCGGAGCCCTCCATGGGAGAAGATGGATTAATTTTCTTAGTGTCAGGTTTTTTCTTTTTCGTCGGGATTTTTTTTTTGCGCTCTGGTTTTTTATTTTATTTTAAGTTCGATGGGTATGATGTTTTTTTATTTGGCCTTTTTTGGGGCTGAAAAATGAAGATTTTAGAAAAAGGAAGACGTCAAATGGTAAGTTGAATTTTTCTTTACAGGTTAGTTATTTTATTCCCCCCTCACTATTTTTTAGGGTGAGGAGGGTAGGTAGGGGGTAACTTTTTTGGGGGTGGGGGGGTGGGTGACTAGGGGCTTGGGGACCCCTAGTCACCATTGATTGGGGGGGAGGTTTGTTTTAGGGCCCCCACCCACCGCCCAGGGGTGGGGGCGGGGGTGGGAGAACAGTAGGTTCACTCCTCATTATTTTTATGCCCCCCCCCCACCGCGCAGGGGTGGGGGCCGGGGGGAGGACAGTAGGTCCCCCCCTCATTATTTTTATGGCCCCCACCCAACGCTCACAGGTGGGGGCGGTGGGGGGAGGACATTAGGTCCCCCCATTGTGATTTATGGCCCCCACCCACTGTGCAGGGCTGAGGGCCAGGGGGGAGGACAGTAGATCCCCCCTCATTATTTTTATGGCCCCCACCCACCGCGCAGGGGTGGGGGCCGGGGGGGAGGACAGCAGGTCCCCCCCTCATTATTTTTATGGCCTCAACCCAACGCTCACGGGTGGGGACAGGGGGGAGGACAGTAGGTCCCCCATTGTGATTTATGGCCCCCACCCACTGTGCAGGGGTGGGGGCCGGATAATAGGTTTTGTTTTTTAACAGTGAGCAGCCACAGGCTGTTTAGTGGACATGCCCCTACTCGCGGTATAGCAAGTAGTTGCATTTGGGAGATTTTAATCTCCCTTATGCTATTATGGGGGTCATATTGACCCCCATAGAGTGAGGAGGGGACCTGGGGGGCTTACGAAGTGGCGGGGAGCACTGCTCCCTGCCGCTTCTGTCTTTACATATTAAAAGGAGGTAGCTGCGTGCCGGTAGCTCCCTCCTTGTAATAAACTGAACGAACAAACGAACACTGATACACAGTGTTAGTTTGTTCGTCTGATTTTTCTATTCATTCACTCGTCTGTCTGATGAATAAATGAATAGATGAAATTCCCGTTCGCATGTCCAGGTGTTTAACTGGGCATGTGCTGGAATCTCACAGGCTATCTAGTGTGGGCAGATGACGTGTCCCACAGGGACTTCATCTACCCACACAAAGATGGCGGCGCCCTGAATAAAGATCGGGGCAGAAAACAAAGATTAAAAATAGGTAATATGGGGGGCTTAGGGACATTTGGGGGTGACTAGGGGGTCAATTGGATGTAGTGGAGGCGGGAGGGGAGTTAAAAAAACAAAACGGGATTTGGCCATGACAGTGCCACTTTAATGAGAACCTTGCTCAAATTAGCTTACAATCTAGAGCAGGTGGGGTATAAAAACCCACTATGAAAGACAGTATGGGGATAGCAACCAGGTGACAGGGTGTGAAAGAGTGTTTGAGGAAATGGATCATGTGATTGAGGTGGAGAATGGATCCACTAATTAATTGAGAGAGTAAGATAAAGATTTGAGGAATATAATTTACCCTGGAAGTATATAAGCATTTCTACAAAGGTGGGTATTAAGGGACAGCATAAAGGATTGAAAAAAGTAGGTGTGAGTATAATGGGGAAAGGCAGGTTGTTCCAAAATATGTCATCAAAGTTGGTGGGGGAAATATGGATTAGAGCACAAGCTATCCAACTGAGAAATCTATTTGAGGATTTTTTTTAGGAATATTTGAGGAACAGGGGAATAACTTTGTGCAAATACACAAAAATAAGTCCTTTGCTCGGACTCTCACTAATGCTGGACGTCAGCCAGTGGTGGAACTATCGCAGTCGCAGGGGTCGCAGCTGCGACCGGGCCCATGACTCAAGGGGGCCCGGCTGCCCTGCCAACCCTTGCGGCCCCGATGGCATAGTTGTGCGGTCCCGGTGTCTGCATGTGTATCTCTTTGTCTGTATGTATATCTCTTTGTATGTGTATCTCTGTCGGTGTATCTGTTTGTCTGCATGTGAATATGTATGTGTATCTGTCTGCATGTGAGTATGTATGTGTATCTGTTTGTCTGTATGGGTATATGTATGTCTGTATGTGTATCTTTTTGTATGTGTGTCAGTGTGTACCCCTATATATCTGTATGTGTGTCATTCTGTGTATCTGAATGTTTGTCATTAGGTGTGTGTGTGTGTGTGTGTGTGTACCTGCATGCATGTCTATATGTGTATCGGTCTGTATATGTGTCTGTGTATCCACATGTGTGTCTGTATGTGTATCTGTTTGTCTGCATATTTGTCTGTATGTTTTTCTGTGTCTGTATGTGTATCTGTTTTATGGTATGTGTGTCAGTGTGTACCCCTATGTATCTGTATGTGTGTCACTGTTTATATCTGTATGTGTATCATTCTGTGTATCGGCATGCATGTCTATCTGTGTGTTTGTGTATCCGCATCTGTGTCTGTATGTATATCTGTTTGTTTGCATATGTATCTGCATATGTGTGCCTGTATGTGTATCTCTTTGTCTGCATGTGTGTCTGTATGTGTATCTGTCTGCATATGTCAGTGTATGTGTGTCATTCTGTGTATGTGTATCTGCATTTGTCTATATGTGTATGTGTTTCCTGCATGTGTGTCAGTTTGTGTATCTGTATGTGTGTCATTCTGTGTGTCTGTATTAGCATGTGTGTCTTTGTATGTTTCTGCATGTGTTATATTACAGGGAGTGCAGAATTATTAGGCAAGTTGTATTTTTGAGGATTAATTTTATTATTGAACAACAACCATGTTCTCAATGAACCCAAAAAACTCATTAATATCAAAGCTGAATATTTTTGGAAGTAGTTTTTAGTTTCTTTTTAGTTATAGCTATTTTAGGGGGATATCTGTGTGTGCAGGTGACTATTACTGTGCATAAGTATTAGGCAACTTAACAAAAAACAAATATATACCCATATCAATTATTTATTTTTACCAGTGAAACCAATATAACATCTCAACATTCACAAATATACATTTCTGACATTCTAAAACATAACAAAAACAAATCAGTGACCAATATAGCCACCTTTCTTTGCAAGGACACTCAAAAGCCTGCCATCCATGGATTCTGTCAGTGTTTTGATCTGTTCACCATCAACATTGCGTGCAGCAGCAACCACAGCCTCCCAGACACTGTTCAGAGAGGTGTACTGTTTTCCCTCCTTGTAAATCTCACATTTGATGATGGACCACAGGTTCTCAATGGGGTTCAGATCAGGTGAACAAGGAGGCCATGTCATTAGATTTTCTTCTTTTATACCCTTTCTTGCCAGCCACGCTGTGGAGTACTTGGACGCGTGTGATGGAGCATTGTCCTGCATGAAAATCATGTTTTTCTTGAAGGATGCAGACTTCTTCCTGTACCACTGCTTGAAGAAGGTGTCTTCCAGAAACTGGCAGTAGGACTGGGAGTTGAGCTTGACTCCATCCTCAACCCGAAAAGGCCCCACAAGCTCATCTTTGATGATACCAGCCCAAACCAGTACTCCACCTCCACCTTGCTGGCGTCTGAGTCGGATTGGAGCTCTCTGCCCTTTACATATCCAGCCACGGGCCCATCCATCTGGCCCATCAAGACTCACTCTCATTTCATCAGTCCATAAAACCTTAGAAAAATCAGTCTTGAGATATTTTTTGGCCCAGTCTTGACGTTTCAGCTTGTGTGTCTTGTTCAGTGGTGGTCGTCTTTCAGCCTTTCTTACCTTGGCCATGTCTCTGAGTATTGCACACCTTGTGCTTTTGGGCACTCCAGTGATGTTGCAGCTCTGAAATATGGCCAAACTGGTGGCAAGTGGCATCTTGGCAGCTGCACGCTTGACTTTTCTCAGTTCATGGGCAGTTATTTTGCGCCTTGGTTTCTCCACACGCTTCTTGCGACCCTGTTGACTATTTTGAATGAAACGCTTGATTGTTCGATGATCACGCTTCAGAAGCTTTGCAATTTTAAGAGTGCTGCATCCCTCTGCAAGATATCTCACTATTTTTGACTTTTCTGAGCCTGTCAAGTCCTTCTTTTGACCCATTTTGCCAAAGGAAAGGAAGTTGCCTAATAATTATGCACACCTGATATAGGGTGTTGATGTCATTAGACCACACCCCTTCTCATTACAGAGATGCACATCACCTAATATGCTTAATTGGTAGTAGGCTTTCGAGCCTATACAGCTTGGAGTTAGACAACATGCTTAAAGAGGATGATGTGGTCAAAATACTCATTTGCCTAATAATTCTGCACTCCCTGTATACAAATAAAGGGGCAGGAAGGGGGAGAAGAGAAGATGTATGGGGAGGGGCCCAGGGCAATTTTCGCACCATATTCTGTGGTATCTAGTTACACCTCTGGCGGCAGCAATGACCATAGTACACATGAGCTTCAATACATACAATAAAAAACAAAGAAAAGAGTTACTTGTGCACTAGCCGAAATCCCTATGCATATTGAAATAAATGGAGGTTTTTAGTATCACTCCAATGGCCATTAGATGTAAGCCCACCTGCCACGTCAAAGCAAACCTTTTAGGTGGGTCCTAAACTAACAATTCATCTTGTTTCCTTTAGCTTCAGGTCAATAGAAATTTCTAATGAGACAGAGAGGGGTATATTTCTAAACCTCTACATACTTACCAACTTTATCCTATTGTGCAAGTACCAACCCTATTCTATTGTGCAAGTAGAAAAAGCACCAGAAAAATACACAAGAAATAATCACAACATGTTTTATGCATTACCCCAATTGAGAATCAACAGTTAACGCTCCTCTTTTTTCCCTTCTCTTTTGTGATTTGTTTTACCTCTACCAGTATGATATTGGAAATGCTGCCTGTATTATTGGCACCATGCTTTTTTCATATAAACCTTTAATCATTTTTCTCCAAAATGAGCAAAGCAAAAATATATATAAATAAAAAAGAAAAAGACCAAAAATACAAAAACTAAATGAAATACAAAAAGGAGAAACAGTGGCACTACCATCACATCAAAAAGATATGTGCAACTTACACAGAATTAGTCAGTATTTTTATATAATATGGTATGAATAATAGGAGAACAGGATTGAAACAGTCTATAGCGTGCTGTAGTGGTGATGGTGTTTGAAATGTATAGTAATTTAATTGTATAGTAAATTTTGGTTGAGTAAAGATACAGGAAATCACCCAGATTAACAGAATAAAGAAGGGTTCATCCTGCAAAAGTTGTAGCAAGGAATTAATTTGGTTGAATTCAAGTTCTGGTTGGTGGTTGTTTTAATTTCGATCTGTTGGTGACAGTACTTTGGGAATGCAACTATATACTTTTGTTACACATACATTTTTATTTTGTAAAATATGATAACCAATTAATCCTACATAACAGTGAAGCTTGTTTTATCATTGTTGTAGAGTCCTAATAAATCATTTTTCCATAATAGTCATAGTTATTTTAAATCACTCATTACAACAACTCTTCAGACAATTATCCATTCTACAAATGATTTGCATGTTATAATGAACTATTAATCACATCTATCCTTTGAGGCCTGTATTCCTCTGCAAAATGAAAAAAAAACAAAAAACATTTGAATGAAAAATTACCGAAAGATAGAGTAAATAAATAATATGCGATTTGCATGGCTGGATGCAGGATTAACGCAGTTTTGTGCTTTATGTAATTTAAAAAAATAACATAAATGAGGATAATCAAGCATCTTTATTGTAACATTTATCTAAAAATTTACACATCTTGTAAAGGTCATAATAAAGTACAATTGGAAGTTAAAACTCTTACAGATTTTTCATTCCAACACACGTTCAGATTTACAAGTGTAATTGAAATATAATCACTTAAACACATGTGCAAAATGCTAATCGTGATAAGAGATGGGCAAACGTCCACACCTGGAAAATGGCATTATTCATTGTCTTTAGGTAATGACATGTTAAATAATTAACACTATTTTCTACAATTTCCTTTAAAGGGCTTTACATTTGGCAATAGTCATTAAGGTATGACATGCAGATGTTTCCAGTACCGAAGTATTCATATACGGTCAAAACTACTAAAAAACTATTTGTATTAATGATGGACATTTTACCTTCTTAGCACGTTTATTTTTACCTCTTATTTTTATATCCCATTTCATCTAGGACATTCATTTGGGCACAGCCATGTTACAATTGTTTAGTGTTCCTATGCGTTCAAGACCTGAGCAATTTTTTGCTAAATTATTTTTTGTATATTTGTTTTTTCAATAAAGTTTAAATTGAAAACTGAAAAATGTCTAATGTAAAGAATTTTTCCAATTTAACTATTTAAGTGAGAATTTAAAGTGAATTACAAATTCAAGGTAAAATTGTTAAACTGTAAACATTCTCTAAGTCAGCTATGCTTCCAGTTTGCTACTTTGACCTTACATTTAAAATCCACTTTAAATCCTCACTATACTGAAAAAATCTCAGTTAGCATAACCCCCCTCGCCTCACCCACACATATTAAATATTGCTTTTTTTTTTTTTTAAAGAAAGTTTAGCCCGAATTTAGTTGTGCCTACGAGGGAGAGCTCTGGGCAGTGGGGTATTTTGGATTTGTGCTGCCCTAGGCACAACTAAATTTGGGCACCCCCAAAATCTAAATTTGCCCCCCCAATTCGTGTCAAGTCCACTTTTTTGACTGACAGACACATGCCCTCATTGATACATGCACTGATATACACTCACTGACAGATACACAGTCATGTGGAATAGAGTGCAAACCCCTTACGACTATGAGCATATGAGCCACAGACTAAAGGGTCAAGAGCTCAAATTCACGAAAACATGGTGCTGCTGGATAAACAAACAGGGCGCACAGAATAAAGTGTAACAGGAAAATTCTTAACAACTGGATTTAACAATTTAAGTTTATGCGTATGGTGTTTCCCCCTTTTCCTAACCTATACCTACTCTCCCCCACCTCTCCATGGTTTCCTCTTAATAGAAAGGTACTCTGGTAAAATAAGGTGACCATTGTGAAAGAATAGTAGCACTACTTGTGCATACGTTGAATGTCTTAGCAAATTGAGCAAACTTGGACAAGGATCAATATTAGCAGATGTCAGGAATATGGAACATTCTGTATTACTAATCTAATACCTGCAAACGATACGATGAACAATCTGTCTTTGTAAAAACGTATTTCATTGTAAACACCTTTCCATTATACGAACCGTGATAAATGTCACAATGTCAACCCTTTATATGTTGAAACTCAATAAAAAATGAGATATTTGAAAAAAAAATATGTAATAATAAATTTCTGCTGCTCTAGTAATCCTTAGCAGTTATTCCAAATAACAATGCAAACTCCATTTTGCTAATAAGAAGATCGGCCGTCATGTATGCTATGCTAAATCAAAATATGTGGCAAGAGTCGGATAATAATTGTCGAAATAAGGTCATGTTTTTGCTTTGTTCTGGGCTTGTTCAAACTTGGTTTAGATTATTTTCATATCTACTTTTTTACATAAATGGGGTGATTTTTTTTAAATATCTAATTCCATCCCTTAACGAGGACAATTAGTACCATACAGGTTAACAAATACCATCGGTAATTCTGCATATTGAGTAGTGTATAAGTCTTTGTTCAATGCTCAGAACTCACTTTATCATTCTGATTTCTGGTTTTACTTTGGATGAGTCATATTGTGATATTAATAAACAGATAAGTCCATAAAAGTTTAAGCTTTGTTTGCAATACTGAGATTGTTTTATTTTCCACCTGGAAAGAGCTTATTGTAATTGGATTTACACCACAAAACAGTAACTTAGCAAATACACATCTAACGTATCCCGATGCCCTTTTGGTTAAACTTCAAATCAATGGAAAAATAATATACCAGGCTAAATGAAAACTTAACCCTGAGCAGAGTCAGATAGCAAGATACGTTTAAAATTATCTTTTGCAGTCTGCCAAAGAGAAGTAAATTTCCAAGTCGTAAGCTAGTAACTGATAAAATATTAAAGTCACCAGTACAGATCAGACATACCAAACCCTGGAGAGACGCTGTTAGAAAATAACTGGCCTCCACTAAAGTAAAGTCAGGCAGCTGACTGATTAAACTGGGTTTCAATGCTCAAGGGGATCTGTTTAGTGATGAACCTTTGCAAACTCATGCCCGCACATCACATTCATAATCTTGTAAACAGATATTGTCTGAACAATCGTGGTGATTAAACCAAGTGATATTTACCGCAGGAAAGAAGGGGATTACTAAAAAAGAAATTGTCTGGAATCTGGGAAAGGTATTTATAGTGCTTGTCTGCAAGACAGCTGGTGTCATACGGCAATAGATAGAAGACTAGGGTGATAGTTATGTAAAAAAACTAAACAAAAACAAAACAAATTAATAATTTCACTACAGTAGAGTTTATTTATTAAACAGCCAATTGATCACCACATTGCATAATTCAAAATAGCCTAGTTGTCTATAGCTGAGCTCTATAAAAAGAATGTTTTGACCTAAATTTTGCAATTAGTTTTTAGTGCAATTCACTTTTTTTGGATAACTTGGCATGCTAGAGCAATGTTGTATTTGGAATGTTATTACACACAGGTTTCTGTACCGTTTTAAAATTGTTCTGTTCCCAGTCGTTCTATCCATTGTGGAATCCTGGTGGGGATAAAAAGCAGATACTTACTGAATAGGTTGTTATAGTGAAAAGCAAATTCAACTCCACACACGTAATAGATTTGGATTCACTGGATCAATCTACAAAATATCATATTTATCACTATCCACTTAGTATAGTGTCTAGTCAAGAAAAATATTGGCTGATTTAACTTCATTCAATCTTTTTTTTATTTTTTATTTTAACTGCGCGTCTTCTGCTTGTTACACCGAAATGCAATCAACCAGGCAGAAATATAATGAAAAAAACTATTTTGTATTTTATTTTTATTTATTATATATTCGTAAAATAAATATTGTTTTTAAAAAAATACTATTCACACATTGTTTTTGTAGCAATGAAAATTAGACCATGCTGAATAGTTTTCTGTTTTTTTTCTGGTATAAAACACACATTTGTATTAATTATTTAAATCACTACTATTGTTTAGATGTTGATTGTGTGTTATAAATATGTAATGTGATGAGTCAGTATCTTTGAGTATAGGTTTGTTCTAGTTCTGTTTTCTTTGTAATCAGATACTGTATGGGTCCAGATATACTTTAGTTTTTTAGCATGACTGATCTGTATTGGGGACTTTAATATTTTATCAGTTAGTAGCTGACGATTTAGACTGTTTTAAACTACAATCTTACACTTGGAGACTCACTCCTATTTCACAGACTGCTTAACATCATTTTTTACTTTTCCAACAGTCTGACTGTGTTTAAAGATGAGATTTTAGTTGCCTGGGGGATATGCATTTTTTTTTTGGTTTGTTTATTTTTCTTTATATAAGTCTCAGCTATGATAATGTGAGGCCTTTTTTTTTTTTTTTTTTAGTAAGCTAAAATATTTTTTTACATTTATTTTAATTTTTACATGCTTTCCACTCATTTACATTTTTATTTCTGTTTTGCAAATCCATTCATATTTTTGGGAACAATCATACCTATCTATAACAAATATGGCAAGCCCGTTTTTCACATTAATTTGCATATCCACTACTATTGTTACTTCTACACAAAAATCTTGGAAAAGTTGACTTATAAAAACAGTTTTGTCTATTCCAACATTTAGCACTTAAAACAGAAATATCCTGTCTAATAAAAAATATATTTATTAAAACATACTTTCATTCTGTTTATATTATATATATTATATTAATTGTGCCTGTGGTACTAGATTTGCAGTCAAACAAGGTCACTAAATTTGTCAAGATTCAAAATGTATTTCCAATTTTAAGCCAACATGGCCAAATTGATTTCAATCAGTTTAGAAAGTTTTAGACGAAAGAACATGAAATTGATTCAAATTCACTTTTAACTCCCAGCAGTTTACATGTTAGAGAATAATCTATTTAGTACAGAAATGCAGATGTATCACTGCTGCTGAAAGTAATGATTGCTACTGGAGAATGCAATTTTAGTAAATATTAACATAATCATTCCTATATCTCTTTTGCCTTTTATCATTTCTTTAATAGTTGGTATATTTTCCTCTTTGTCTATAATGGAAACCATAAAATCAATTTATGTGTATGCCTACATTGATGTTTGTATTTTTGTAGGCTGTATAGGAAAATTACCAGACTACTGGTGAACAATTCTGTGGGAGCAGTGTCTTTCCCCACCCACCCAAGCACCCTCCCTCCCTCCCCAATGGTTCTGTTCTGGAATTGTGTTGGGCTTTCTTTGTTTTTTTTAATTTTGTCACAGCTGCGGGTTTACTGCACCAGCAAGTTTGGTAGATGAATAATACCTGGACGGGCTTGGGGAGTTGCAGCCTGAATTTGGTTGATGACGGAGGACATGCTGAAGAGGCTCTGGAAGAAGTTTAAAGAGTAGCTGTCTGCTGGGTAAAACCAGCCACTGACAGTATTTGGTTGTACTGGTTTAAATAAAGCTGTGGCCGTTGCCCTTACCCACCTAACATGATGTTGCATTACTTACTGGGAATGGAAGGGTAACGTGATTTGGTGATCGAAGAAGTCAGCAGTCATGTGACTCAATGTCTGGCTAATACCTTCAATATGCTTTTGCTACGCAGAGGATGGGAATTTAGTATTTTTCCCCTTTATCTTAAGTTCTAGGTTTGCCCTTCAAATTCTTTATAAACTCTGTAATCTGATAAACTCACCATTTATATGTGTCTATACTGTACAGAATAGTTTTCTACAACTTTAGTTTATGGCACGCCACATACATCATCTGTCATTAATGGACATTTTTATTAACCCTTACCCCATTCCAGTGCTGCCTCACTAGCGCAAACCACAATTATTACATGCTTAGCCATAAATAGGATTCTTACCATATCCTGAAAGCCGTCCCTAATACTAACTGTAAAAACATGCTTAAACGTAATCACACCTATATACCATTTATAAACTAAATGATCACTTTATGCTAAATTCCACTCCTTAGCTTACAATTGACCCTTATAACCTTAACATTAAAAAAGTATATCTAAACCGAATAAAGACAAAACGACTCATTAGAGAGCTTCTAAATAACAGCACCAAAATAGGTTTCAATACATTTTGCACAGTGTGTGTCATTAGATAGTCCTATATTCCATTTGTTAAAATTGTGAAGACCCTGCATTAGGGAATTTTATAAGAACTTTTTATTAAAAAAAAAAAGAATCCTTGGAAGAATATCAAAGGGGTTATTTATTGGTAGAAAAACAACAACATTCCATGGCGGAATTAATAACACTCAACTGCATTAAAGTTTACGTTAGCATGCTTACACACTTTATAATTTGCTCACGAGATGTTATGGAGGCAGGGCTGAGGCAGGGTGTATGGCAGCACAGATGGAAGGGATATGTGGCAATAGGACATCCATCGTCAGTCTGTAGGAAGTATTCTATGCACAGATATAACATTAGCCAACTCTTGTTCTGGGCTGTTTTTGTCACTGCCAGAGGTGGACTTACACCATCCGCAGCAACCACAAATATCGTACTGAAACACTGCACGTACAACTACCAAGTACCATGGCAACATTAAATCACTAAAGTGGTCATGGTGGTTGGAAAAAATCTTTTAAGGATATGTAAAGTAAAAAAATATCCGCTCCAAATATGTATGGGTTTACATAATTTGTCAAATATGAAATTTGTGATGATTACACGATGTCCCTTGGCTTGCAAGTCATCACCATGTAGCAAAGCGTTCAAGCAGTCATTCATTTGCCTAGTTTCAGATAATGCTATAAATTATTTTTAATATGAAGCCATAGTTATCACGCTACCACTACAGATAGCTAATAAATCACATAAATAATAATTGTATGTGAATCAATAGGAAATGCACTGTGAAAGCCGACTTACCATTAGACTACTCATTTTTATGCTTTTTTTGCATTATTGTATCTTTTATTGTGCATTCCGTATTACAAATAAAACAGTGAAAGCCTTTAACACTATCAGGAACAAAGACGTGTGCAATGAAAACTCTGCAGGCTCTCAAATAGTTAAGCTGAACAGAACCACAAAGCATATACAAATATAAGCAGTATAAATATGATAAGTAAACTACTCAGATTTTATTAAGAAAGCACACATAGGTTCTAACTAGATTTGTGCATAATTTTATTTCATTTACAATAAAAAAGGAATATCGAAAAAAATAAATATGAAAACTAAGCCGGAGATTTCTTTGTAGCACTTCACTGACATCGAAATTAGTTTTGGCTTGGGTGCATCTATACACAATCAAAACAATATATTGCAGGCAAGATTAGAGAAGCTATAAAAATTTATGAGCTGATTAAAAGAACCATTAAAAATGATAGTATGTATTAAAGCTTTACTAATCAGCTGACCTTGTTGCGGTTTCCTACCTGCATGCTTGCAGCAGGAAATTGCAAATTCTAGATTTTAGTGTCACCACATAACAGTGCGATGAGGATTCAGACAAAAGTCCTTGCGTTATCCTTCTCACTTGTCTGGGTAGTGATCCAAGAACAAGCTTCATTTATCATCCATATGAACATTACAGTCTGGATTGTGCCAAAAAATTAATGCTCTGATCTTGGTTTCCCTACGGAGAAGCTATCGTAGAAATTTAATGCATGAGTGTTGAAAAGGAAACTGACATTACCACTTGATTGTGATATCGTAAAATAAATAATTACCCTTATGTGGTTGAGTGGTCAATGAGAAAAATAGAATCTCATTTGATAATAAACACAATTATAAATCAATGCAACGTGTCAAAATATATAAAGAATACAAAGTTTTATGTGAAATTTAAGTGAAACCGACCAAAGATAACGTAAAGTTTAAAGTGTTTGCGTGACAACAAACTAGAACAATCATTCTTGTAGATCAATAGAAAGAGGAATGAAAGCTGGACCCAGATCTGATTTTCATAATTTAAGTGACACTGTCACCATTCAGGGACTTTGCAGAATTCATCAATCACTGATGGGGGTCCGTTGGCCAGGGGACAGGTAAAAGTGAGCTTTACTTAACTGAACCTGTCCCTCACGGTCACGACCATCATGATCAGGCGGGTCCTTTTCGGAGAGCCGACGTCACTGCTATACTCTCATTCATGAGCAAGAGTGCATCGCGATCAGCCATAGACACAGCCAATTCCCTGCAGCTGTCACTGGTGATGGCTGTCAGGATTGACACTAAGACTTTGCTCTAAATCTATGACAATCAGATATACAGCTACACATTATCTCTTGACTGGCTTGGAATTTCAGTGAAATTCCCACACAGTCAAGGTAGGCATTTCATAAAGATAATATTGTTATGGAATACTCATTTTTCAGAAGGGGTGACATGGCTGCTTTAAGAACTAAGGCCTTGACTTTAATAAACTATCCAAATGATTTACTATTGTTAGAAAAACGTTCCAAATTATTTATCTACAGAAGTTATCATTAACGTCTAAGGGAATTTTTGTAGATAAAAGATTTGGACAGATTTTCCAACAGTATTGAATCATTTGGAAAGTTATTAACCCCTTAAGGACTGAGCCAAATGTACACGTTGTGATCAAAACAAAACGTAACATGCGCTATATGTCTGTTCAGGCGTAATTCGCGTCTTTCATATTATGTGCACCCACACTTATTATACATCATTTTATTCAGGGGAAACAGGGCTTTCATTTAACATAAACTATTTAGGTATATAACATCATTTAATATGAATAAATTATTAAACAATGGGGGAAAATAAGAATTTTTGCTAAATGGAAAGAAGAAGGGTTTTACGGTCTAGGAGATGTTTTGAGGGAAATAATACTAGAGAGTAACCCCCTTTTAAAAACAAAATTTCTAACATACATTAAAATAAAAAAATATATCTAGCCACAAAAATATATTATCGACAATGTCCTCTCAATGAAAGGAAGAAACACGATTATAGCAAGGATTAATAGGATACTACATGAACAAAAACCTAAAGACAAGTTAAATGGCATCATCAAATGGGAACAGGAAATGGGATTTATGTTCTCGGAGGAAGAATGGGCAAAAACATTTAAACTAACAAAAACACAATACACAACATATTACTTTATGAGAAGATTATTTTCAGATGGTATCTGGTACCTAACACAATTGCAAAATTTCTAAATAATGTCCATAATAGTCAAATTCACTAGTCTCATCTCATGAGGCAACTCACACTTGATTTATAACTAGTGGTGGAGCTGCTGATATAAATACACAGTTGATAACGTGCAAGCTGCACCCTAAACATGACAGCCATCTTTCACAACAATGTACTGCTATATACTCATACCCTCAGTGCAACTAGCCATGATATACGCACGTTCAGCCTAGCATGCTCAAATATAACACACTTCTGTCTTAAAAACAACCAAACAAAAAAAAGAATGCAGCTTCCGAATGAATCTAAAATGGATGCTGTCCAGGAGGTGGGAGGGTCTGAGAGGGAGGGTCTGCTGCTGATTGGCTGGAATGTGTCTGCTGACTGTGAGGTACAGGGTCAAAGATTACTCAATGATGACGAATAGGGGGCAGACCGAACATCGCATATGTTCGCCCGCCGTGGCAAAAGCGAACAAGCTATGTTCGCTGGGAACTATTCACCAGCGAACTATTCGGGACATCTCTAGTCAAAACAAGTGTTGGAGATGTAACTCTGACATTAATTCACACAAACATATATAGTGGGATTGTACAAAGCTATCACAAAAAAATTATTTGGAATGCGCTTATTGGGCTTATTGGGCTTATTATATAATCTAACTATTCAAAGTTTTCTCTTTCATATAGACTTTCCTTAGATAAATAAACCACCACAAATGCTTTTAACCCCATAAGGACACACGATGGAACTATTTAATCATGATTCCCTTTTATTCCAGAAGTTGTGTCATTAAGGGGTTAATACAGATTCTAATGGCTACAAACATTTGCAACTTAAAACTTTTTTAAGTTAAAAGAACTGATGTCTGCTAGAGAAACTCGGCTTCCCCAAACCCTTCCAAGATGCAATCAAAACGATATACACCAACCCCACAGCTAACCTCCTCATACCGAATACAAACCCACCTACCTTCTCCATAAAAAACGGAACAAGGCAGGACTGCCCACTGTCCCCAGTCCTTTTTGCCCTCTCCCTCGAACCCTTATTGCATCTCATTCGCTCCTCACCCTCGATCACAGGCATCAAGGTACGCACGCAAACATACAAGACAGCGGCATATGCTGACAACCTCTTATTGTCCCTCACAGACCCGCTACCCTCCCTTCCTCCACTCCTCAAACTTATAGAAGAATATTCCGAAGTATCGGGATACCGGCTGAACCTAGAAAAAACGGAAGCATGCTAAATATAGAAGCAGACCACAGACATTTACTACAAAACACATACTCCTTCAGATACAACACCTCACACATCTCATATCTGGGAATAGCACTACCGGCGGAACTACACCGCACATACACCCTGAACTTCACTCCGCTGATACAAAAAACAACAAACGATCTACTCCGCTGGAGGGACTTGTCTTTGTCGTGGCTGTGACGCCTAGCATCGATAAAGATGAATCGGCTACCACGCTTTCTCTACCTCTTCCAGTCCCTCCCCATCCCGATACCCAACTCAGACCTTAAATACGTACGATCACACATAGACAAATTCATCTGGGCGAACAAACGACCCAGAATAAAAAGAACAACAATGTACATCCCCAACAGAACCGGAGGTCTAGGCCTACCCCATCTGCAACACTACTACCACGCTACCCAACTCACCCACATACAAAACCTCCATGCACCACCAGGAGCCAAACGGTGGGTCGAACTGGAACATGACCTATTCGGCTTCGACTTCCCCTCCCTCTACCTCTGGGTACCACAAAAATCTCGACCCACGCCACCACCAACACCCCCAACACTATCGAACACCATTGCTGTATGGGATAAACTCAACAAAAAATTCCCCATCATCAACAACCCAACACCACTAACCCCTATACTACGCAATCAAGCTTTTCTCCCAGGCATGAACATGGGTGGCTGCATTGTAACAAGGCTGAGTAATACAAAAATTGGATACAAATGCAGAAAGAAAAGTCCTGCGCTCAACTCCCATCACAACTGGGCGGCTGCAATGACTACAGTACACATCAGCCCCAATATATAGTAAAAACCAAAGAAAAACATGTTACCTGCGCTCTCTCCTTTATCCCTATGTATTTTTAAACAAATGGAGGTCTTTTAGTTACCTCCAATGGCCATGAGAGGATGAGCCCACCTGCCAACATCAAGGCAGACCCCCCCTAGGTGGGTCCTAACTCTAACCATTCACCTTGCTTCCTTGAGCCTCTGGCAAAAATCTCTAATGAGACAGAAAGGGGTATTTTTTATATACACCCCTATACATGGTTTTTACTATATATTGGGGCTGATGTGTACTGTAGTCATTGCAGCCGCCCAGTTGTGATGGGAGTTGAGCGCAGGACTTTTCTTTCTACAGACTATAAAAACCAAGCTTATCCACACAGACAATGCACCAACCAAATAATGGGGGACGAAAACGCACACACCAAACACAGCACACAACCAACTGAGATGCACCTCGCAGCATGACAGCACGACCCCAACAACAAACGAACATAGCATCCAGACGACAGGTCTGGTGGAACTGTGCATGCACCTGTATCTGTAATGATAAACCTTATGCAAGAATGTCTCTGTAACATATACCTTGTTTACTGTGAAAACTCAATAAACACAGAATGTTTAAAAAAGAAAAATAACTGATGTCTGTTTACTTTTGGGACTTATTCTACATTTGTATATACCTATATATATTGGTTTAACATTAACATAACTCTTACTGAAAAGGAGACATAACAGTGAATACTAAAAAAGCAACAGTAGGAAAGAGGGATAAATGATAAGGTGGAGGAAAACTAAGAAAGAGAGACAAGGAAAGAAAAATTGCACAGAATAAGGGGAGAAGGAGGGGGAAAGAAAAGAGAAAAAAAGAAAAAGGAAAAAAGCAAAAAAGAGAGAGAAAAAGGAAAGGAAAGGGGAAAAAGGAAGAAGATAAAGGGAGAAAAAAAGAAAAGAGGAAAGAAAGAAAGAAGAAGAAAAAAGGAAAAAAATATATATAAAAGATAAATCTAAAACCACTTGAATTACTCTGATACCTCCCACTTAGTCACAGGTGTGCAATAAATTCAAATCTCTCTAACATGGCAACTAAGAAAACAGCAGATGAAGAAAGTAAAAAGGAAAGAAAAGACACTTTACCAGAAAAAAGGCTATCTGAGTAGAAACAGCTGGTGTGGAAAATACAAGTTACCAAGAAAGTGGCTCTTAACAAGAAAGTTCTGCTCTAACACAAGAATTCTTAAAACATTTTTTAGACAATCTGACTACAATTCTTAAAGGAGTTTCTCAGAAATTAAAAAAGATCTAAAAAGATTGACTGACCGGATCTCCCCATTGGAAGAGAGTCTTGGTAATATTGAAATCAAGTGTAATGATTTAAAAGAAGACATGGAACACACATCCATTAAAATAAGAAGCCTGGAAACTAAAATAAGAGACCTAGAAGACAGGTCAAGGAGACCCAATCTTCGAAGCCGAAATATCTCAGAAAGTATCCCTCAAAAAAAAAAAAAAGAGAGATTTTTTGACTGTATTTTCTTAAAGTATTCTATCTGAAGCAAATATTCATGAAGTAAAAATGTCCATAGATTTTACAAACCCAAAAATATTTTGGGAAAACAACCAAGAGATGTCATGAATAATTTTCATTCATATCTCTAAGGAAAAAATAATTATGAGAGCTTTGAAAGTCAACCCTTCCACAGAAGAAAAATTTAAAGCTATACAATTGTTCCATGACCTGTCATACAGCACAAGACAATGGCGCAGAACTTTGTTGATGAAATTAAGAGAGAGAAATATAAGATATCAATGGGGATACCCAGAAAATATAAAAATATTCTGGATTAACCAACAAGAAATGGTTAGGACTCTAAAAGAATTATGCAGATGGATGCAGCTCATGAAAATTGATAATCCAGCCACAATAGAGAAGGATTATAATTAATCCAAATTAACGCAATTTAAGGGGTGAAGTACAAGAGAATACTCCAACGAAGAATAAGGAAGAGAAGAAGAGTAAAGAAACCAGATACTCCCTCGAATTGAAAGACTACATAAATATAATTGAAGACAAAGAAGAAAAAGGTGAAAATAATACAAGATCTAAAGATATTTAAGATGAAGAAGAGAAAGAGGAAGAAAAATGAGAATAGAAAGAAAAACTAACTATTATAAGGACTTTTTTTGTTTGTTTGCTTTTGTTATTACACAGAATTTTTGGAACACTTTATTGGGGTTTAAAGGTTAATAAGAACATTTAATTAACAAATATTATGATAAAGAAGAAAGGGACATAATAGTAAAGAAAGAGATAAACTAATTGTCACGAACGCACCCTACTCCAAGAGTGTGTGTGACGTAGTTGTGGTGGTGAAAGGGTTAAAGTACCTATTTGTCTTCACTAGACCGGAAATAATGACACACACTTTATTTATTTATTTATTATTGCTATTTATATAGCGCCAACAGATTCCGTAGCGCTTTACAATATTATGAGAGGGGGATTTAACTATAAATAGGACAATTACAAATAAACTTACAGGAACAATAGGTTGAAGAGGACCCTGCTCAAACAAGCTTACATTCTATAGGAGTTGGGGTGTAAAACACATTAGGACAGGAATTTACAATCAAATAAGGTGGGCTGCCCTTTAGGAGAGGGCAAGAGACAGGTATGTGAGGTAAAGGTTAGTCTTGGAGGCCATAAGCTTTCCTAAAGAGATGGGTTTGAAGGCACTTCTTAAAAGATGCAAGACTAGGGGAGAGTCTGATGGCGGTAGGCAGGCTATTCCATAGGAAGGGAGCCGCCCGTGAGAAGTCCTGCAAGCGCGAGTTGGCCGTACGAGTGCGGACAACGGACAGGAGGTGGTCACGGGCAGAGCGGAGAGACCGAGAAGGGACATACCTATGGATCTGTGAGGAGATATAAGAGGGGCTAGAGTTGTTCAGTGCTTTATAGGTGTGAGTTAGTACCTTGAATTGACTCCTATAGCATACAGGAAGCCAATGTAAGGACTGGCAGAGGGGTGAGGTGTGAGAGAAACGACTAGAGAGGAAAATCAATCTAGCAGCAGCATTCATTACAGACTGTAAGGGTGCAGTACGGCTATTGGGAAGACCAATCAGGAGAGGGTTACAATAATCCATGCGGGAAATTACTAGAGCATGGACAAGCTCCTTGGTACTATCTGGTGCAAGAAAGGGGCGGATGCGGGCTATGTTTTTAAGATGGAATCTACAGGATTTGGCAACATGCTGGATGTGAGGCTCAAAGGTGAGACCAGAGTCAAGTATGACGCCAAGACAGCGCGCTTGCAAGGATGGACTGATGTTGGTACCACAAACTTGGAGGGAGAGGGAAAGAGGAGGATCAGTATTAGGAGGAGGAAAGACAAGGAGCTCAGTTTTTGAGAGATTGAGTTTCAGAAAGCGGGATGACATCCAGTCAGAGATGGAAGAAAGGCAAGCAGTGACACGTTGCAGGACGGCAGGGGAGAGGTCCGGGGAGGAGAGATATAGCTGGGTGTCATCAGCGTACAGGTGGTAGTGAAATCCAAAAGAGGTAATAAGTTTGCCAAGAGAGGCAGTATAAAGAGAAAATAGAAGGGGACCAAGGACGGAGCCTTGGGGAACTCCAACCGAGACAGGGCAAGGGGAGGAGGTATCATTAGAAAAAGAGACACTGAATGAGCGTTGGGAGAGATAAGAGGAAAACCACGAGAGGACAGAGTCACAGAGACCAAGCGATTGAAGAGTTTGAAGAAGGAGAGCATGATCAACGGTGTCAAAGGCTGCTGAGAGGTCAAGAAGAATTAGTATGGAGTAGTGGCCTTTGGATTTAGCTGCGATTAGGTTGTTAGTAACTTTGATAAGGGCAGTCTCTGTAGAGTGGAGAGGGCGGAAGCCAGATTGAAGGGGGTCAAGGAGAGAGTTGGAATTGAGGAAATGAGACACACGGGTAAAGACAAGTCTTTCCAGAAGCTTTGAGGAAAAAGGGAGCAGAGATATGGGACGGTAGTTAGAGGGGGTGGATGGGTCGAGGGATGTTTTTATTAGTATAGGTACTACAGTGGCATGTTTAAGGTCAGCAGGGACGATGCCAGAAGAGAGCGAGCAGTTGAAGATGTGTGTTAGAGAAGGCACGAGACAAGTGGAGAGAGATCTAATAAGGTGAGATGGGACAGGATCGAGTGGGCAAGTGGTGGGGCGAGAGGAGCAAAGAAGAGCAGCCACCTCTTGGTCAGTAGCTGGGGAGAATGTCTGAAGGGTAGGAAAGGCATGATCTATGTGTGATTGAGAAACAGAAAGGCAAGGAGGGGAGAATTCTTTCCTTAGCTGTTCAATCTTGTCAGTGAAGTAACATGCAAAGTTATCAGCAGTAAGGTTAGTTTTGGGGGTGGCCACAGCAGGGCGAAGAAGAGAATTAAAGGTGTGAAAGAGACGCCTGGGGTTGCGGGAACATGAACTAATGAGAGCGGAAAAATAGGACTGTTTGGCAAGGGCAAGGGCTGCACTGTATGAACACAATATGAATCTATAATGGAGAAAAAAATGCCTGGGTGCGGGACTTCCTCCAGGAGCGTTCAGCACAACGGGAGCATCTTTGCAGGTAGCGCGTTGATTTAGTATGCCATGGTTGGGGGCGGGTCCTCCTCGAGGTGCTTGTTTGGAGTGGTGCTGCAGTGTTCAAGGCAGATGTAAGAGTAGAATTATATATGGAGATGGCCCGTGAAGGACAGGAGAGGGAAGGGATGGACAGCAGTTGAGAATCAATGTCAGCTGACAACTGTTGGAGATCAAGAGAATTAAGGTCCCTCCTGAGTTGAGGGGGGTTAGGCTGAGGTTTTTGGGTGAGGGGGTATGCAAGAGCAAATGATAAGAGGTGGTGATCAGAGAGTGGATATGGAGTGTTGCAGATATTAGATACTGTACATGCATAAGTGAAGATTAGGTCAAGGGTATTGCCAGCTACATGGGTGGGAGAATTTGCCCACTGCGATAGCCCGAGGGAGGAAGTAATTGAAAGTAGTTTAGTGGCTGCAGAGGTCAAAGGTGGGTTTATAGGAATATTGAAGTCCCCGAGAATTAGGGATGGAATGTTAGAAGAGAGGAAATAGGGTAGCCAGGCAGCAAAGTGGTCAAGGAAGAGAAGAGGGGAACCAGGGGGATGGTAAATAACAGCAATGTTAGCAGAGAAGGGTTTGAAAAGGCGAATTGAGTGTATTTCAAATGGCGGGAAAGAGAGAGAAGGGGGGGTGGGAAGAGGTTTAAAAGAGCAGTGCGGGGAGAGGAGAAACCCAACACCACCACCTTTACATTCAGAGTTTCTTGGGTTGTGGGTAAGTTGGAGACCACCGAAGGACAAAGATGCAGGGGTGGCAGTGTCAGAGGGGGATAGCCAGGTTTCTGTTATGGCTAGTAAATCTATAGAACGAGAGATGAAGAAGTCATGGACAGCAGTGGATTTAGTTATATTGCAAACAGAGCGTGCGTTCCAGAGGGCAGTACACTTAAACATAATAATATAACTATTACTATTTTAACGCTGCCACCACCAAGACAATTTATAAATGGGGTGCCTTGGTCCCCCAGGTAAATCAACAATAAAACCCACCAAATATTACTTAGTACAATATTTAAAGAATTACAAAAATACTAACTAGTCTCTTCAGGTAACGTGATTCTTAACCAGACAAAGGCAGAACTTAATAAATGAATGTTTATTATGAACAAAGAATAGTCACAGTGCATATAACAATATAAGATAAACAAGTTATTTACACCAACAACAGATAAAAACAAAAAGGATAAACACAGAAGTCCTAATTACTCACTGTAGCAGAGTAGCAGTATAATCACGGTATCTCCGCTGGTAGTCAGGATAAAACAGGTAAAAACACAGGCAGCGTAATAATAATCCCTCTTCCCCAAGGACTAGACGACACATAGTCTGGGAGCCAACTGTCAACTGCCAACCGTCAACTGTCAACTGTCAACTGACCTCTGTGGGGGTCCCAGCTTCAAAAGATGTAACCCCTGTTGACCTCAGCAATAACATCTCTGTAATTTGTGCCATTTACTACACAAATTACATTAAAGGATAATATTCCAAGGGTGTAATAATAAATGATACACCCTTGCCGTGACACGAATCACTGAAGGGAAGGAGTGATCGAAAAAGAATGAAGAAAAGGGAAAATTCTTGAATACACTTAAAATCGAGAATACACAGACATATACAGTTGCATTGGTGTATGTACACTTCTCACTGTTCACTGAATTAATTTGAGATATTTTACTAAGATCAAATAGGCACCACAAATTAATACATATATAAAACTAATTATGACAAAAATAGAGGGTGGAAGGGAGAATGAAAGGGAAGGGGACAAGAAGGGGAGGAAAAAGAGAGGGGGGGGGAAGGGTAAGGAGAAGGGGGATTTATTTATTTTTCTCTCCTTATCAATGAATAATTTTGAATTTAGCGATCTCTCTACCAGAGCACATTCTTAAATTAATACTTATTGAATACTAAATATGAGAAAGTTCCATAAGACACGGAGGAGTGGGGAAAAAAGAAGAGAGGAGATAAAGGGATAAAATTCACTGTAAATAGAAATTGCACACACAGAAGAGGGGACAGGAAAAGGAAGGACTGATTTTTTTATTTTCTCCTCCTCTCCTCCTCTCTCTTCTCATAAGCCAAGAATTTAACTATACGATCTCAGTGAAGTATCTGGGTGAGGAGGGGGGAGAAAAATGAAGGAAAAAAGGGGTAAAAAAAAAGAAAAATAACACAGGAAACAAATTAAAGGTTACAAAACTACATATGAATAAAAAGTATAACTCTACCTAACCAAGATGGGAGATATAATTAAAAAGATAAAGAGAGATGAGGTAAGGGGGAGAGTTGAAAGACACAAGAATGCAAAGAGTATGTCATTATAATATTGTTACGCTGGTTTTTCTATCCTTTCTGGCGACTATTACCAGTACTTCCTCCTACATGTTTTCAAAAGTTCTCTTCTTTTACTATCCTTTACCCCATTTAAAATAGCATAGATTGAGAAAAAAGATGTTCCTTAGGTCAGGTTAACTGACAACCTCTTCCATGTTTTTCATTATGAAACACAGGCACCGTGTTATAATGAAAATAACACAAATGAGTAGATCCAACCATGTAGTTAAAAGTCTACACTAATTTAATGTTTCTATATGTCTTGATTGTATATTGGGTATTATTTTCTTTTTAATTTTTTTGTTGCCATGTAAATGGAGCACTGTCCATTGCTGAGAGATGACCGCGGTTATGGGATTTAAAGAGATGACGAAGATGATGTCAGTCAATGTGCAAGGCATGACTACAATTTTACAAAAGAGGTCAGTGGTCTATGACTATATGCAAAAAGAACATATAAAAGTGGTATTCTTACAAGATACTCATTGGAGACAACAAGATAAAATAAACTTTGGATGCAAAAAATACCCAATTATGATATGTTCCTCTCAAAAAAATAAAAATAAATGCAGAATCTCAATTGAGCTTCAAGTTGAGATTCTGCATCATCATTGACGCAGATGGGTGATATCTAATCATATCTAAAATTGATCATGTTGAATACACATTGGTTAATTTGTATCTGCTGAACATAAATCCGTTTTTGACTTTTAAGAATTTTTTTTATATTCTGGATCATATTAAAACTAGATTTGTGATTATAGCTGGTGATTTCAATAGTATTTTGGATCCAACTTTGGATAAAAAACAACTAGATAAGGGTATATGTAAACAAGCCAAATCATTATCAAACATATTAAATAATAATGATTTATTTGATATATGGTAAGTATTACATCCAGATTTGAGAGATTACACCCATTTCTCAAGAGTCCAACTTTCACATTCAAGGATAGATATGCTCTGGGGAAACCTACAAATACTGGAAAAGATGAATAAAATATATATTAAAAATAGTGATGTCTCGAACGGTTTGCTGGCGAATAGTTCCTGGCGAACATCGCTTGTTCGCGTTCGCAACGGTGGGCGAACATATGCGATGTTCGGTCCGCCCCTATTCGTCATCATTGAGTAAACTTTGACCCTGTACCTCACAGTCAGCAGACACATTCCAGCCAATCAGCAGCAGACCCTCCCTCCCAGACCCTCCCACCTCCCTCACCATTCTTTTTTTTATTATTATTTTTATTTTATTTTTATTTTTTTAAATTCTAAATGCAAAACATTGTTATACAGGGGAATATTCACTTAATGCCAAACATTGTTATACAGGGGAATATTCACTAAATACCAAACATTGTTATATAGGGGAATATTCACTAAATACCAAACATTGTTATATAGGGGAATATTACTAAATGCCAAAAAATGTTATACAGGGGAATATTCACTAAATACCAAACATGTTTATACAGGGGGATATTCACTAAATGCCAAACATTGTTATACAGGGGAATATTCACTAAATACCAAACATTGTTATATAGGGGAATATTCACTAAATACCAAACATTGTAATATAGGGGAATATTCACTAAATGCCAAACAATGTTATACAGGGGAATATTCACTAAATACCAAACATTGTTATATAGGGGAATATTCACTAAATACCAAACATTGTTATATAGGGGAATATTCACTAAATACCAAACATTTTTATACAGGGGATAAATGACAAACATTGTTATACAGGGGAATATTCACTAAATACCAAACATTGTTATATGGGGGAATATTCACTAAATACCAAACATTGTTATACAGGGGAATATTCACTAAATGCCAAACATTGTTATATAGGGGAATATTCACTAAATGCCAAACATTGTTGTATAGGGGAATATTCACTAAATGCCAAACAACGTTATACAGGGGAATATTCACTAAATACCAAACATTGTTACACAGGGGAATATTCACTAAATGCCAAACATTGTTATACAGGGGAATATTCACTAAATACCAAACATTGTTATACAGGGGAATATTCACTAAATACCAAACATTGTTATACAGGGGAATATGCACTAAATACCAAACATTGTTATACAGGGGAATATATATGGGAAAAATTCACTAAATGCCAAACATTGTTATACAGGGGAATATTCACTAAATACCAAACATTGTTATATAGGCGAATAAAAATAATGAGGGGGGGAGACCTACTGTCCTCCCTCTGGCTCCCACCCCTGCGCGGTGGGTGGGGGCCATAAATCACAATGGGGAGACCTACTGTCCTCCCCCCGCCCCCACCCGTGAGCGTTGGGTGGGGGCCATAAAAATAATGAGTGGGGGACCTACTGTACTCCCCCCGCCCCCACCCGTGCACGGTGGGTGGGGGCAATAAAAATAATGAGGGGGGGACCTACTGTCCTCCCCCCCGGCCCCCACCCCTGCGCGGTGGGTGGGGGCCATAAAAATAATGAGGGGGGACCTACTGTCCTCCCCCCCGGCCCCCACCCCTGCGCGGTGGGTGGGGGCCATAAATCGCAATGGGGGACCTACTGTCCTCCCCCTTGCCCCCACCCATGAGCGTTGGGTGGGGGTCATAAAAATAATGAGTGGGGGGACCTACTGCCCTCCCCCCGGCCCCCACCCCGCGTGGTGGGTGGGAGCCATAAAAAGAATGAGGGGGGACCTACTGTCCTCCACCTGGCCCCCACCCCTGCGCGGTGGGTGGAGGCCATAAAAATAATAAGGGGGGGACCTACTGTCCTCCCCCCAGCCCCCACCCCTGCGCGGTGGGTGGGGGCCATAAATCACAATGGGGGGTACCTACTGTCCTCCACCCCTCCCCACCCGTGAGCGTTGGGTGGGGGCCATAAAAATAATGAGGGGTGGGACCTACTGTCCTCCCCCCCGGCCCCCACCCCTGCACGGTGGGTGGGTGCTATAAAAATAATGAGGGGGGACCTACTGTCCCCCCCCGGCCCCCACCCCTGAGTAGTGGGTGGGGGCCCTAAATAAAAATCCCCCCAATCAAAGGTGACTAGGGGTCTCCAAGCCCCTACTCACCCACCCCCACCCCCAAAAAAGTTACCCCCTACCTACCCCCCTCACCCTAAAAAATAGTGAGGGGGGAATAAAATAACTAACCTGTAAAGAAAAATTCAACTTACCATTTGACGTCTTCGTTTTTCTAATATCTTCATTTTTGTGCTCTATGTCATTTAACACAGCGTGGGACAATTCCAAAGAACTTTCCCATGCTGTGTAAAATGACACATAGCACTGTGATTGGATGGTTTTCAAGCCATCCAATCACAGTGCTCTGTGTCATTTTACACAGCGTGGGAAAATTCCAAAGAACTTTCCTACGCTGTGTAAAATGACAAAGAGCACTCTGATTGGCTTAAAGCCACCAATCAGAGTGTTCTTAGCCTAATTGCAGGGCGGGGCAAGGCTTTGTAAGCCTTCCCCCGCCCTGCATAGATCAGTCTGCGCGGAGCCCTCCATGGGTGAAGATGGATTATTTTTTTGCGCTCGGGTTCTTTCTTTTTCGTCAGGTTTTTTTTTGCGCTCGGGTTCTTTCTTTTTCGTCTGTTTTTTTTGCGCTCGGGTTTTTTATTTTATTTTAAGTTCGTCGGGTATGATGGCTTTGTATTTGGCCTTTTTTGGGGCTGAAAAGTGAAGATTTTAGAAAAAAGAAGATGTCAAATGGTAAGTTTAATTTTTTTTACAGGTTAGTTATTTTATTCCCCCCTCACTATTTTTAGGGTGAGGGGGGTATTTAGGGGATAGCTTGATTTGGGTGTGGGGGGTCACTAGGGGCTTGGGACCCCTAGTCACCTTGATTGGGGGGGATTTTTCAATTAGGGCCCCCACCCACCGCTTAGGGGTGGGGGCCGGGGGGGGATGGTAGGTCCCCCCACCATTATTATCTAGGGCCCCCACCCACTGCTCAGGGGTGGGGGCTGGGGGGGAGGACAGTAGGTCCCCCCTCTCTTTATTTAGGGCCCCCACCCACCGCTCAGGGGTGGGGGCCGGGGGGGACAAAAGTAGGTTCCCCCTTATTGTTTTTTTAGGGCCCCCACCCACCGCTCAGGGATGGGGGCGTGGGGGGGCGGTAGGTCCCCCCACCATTATTATCTAGGGCCCCCACCCACTGCTCATGGGTGGAGGCCGGGGGGAGGACAGTAGTTCCCCCACCATTATTATCTAGGGCCCCCACCCACTGCTCAGGGGTGGGGGCCGGGGGGAGGACAGTAGGTCCCCCCCTCTTTATTTAGGGCTCCCACCCACCGTTTAGGGGTGGGGGCCGGGGGGGACAGTAGGTCCCCCTTATTGTTTTTTTAGGACCCCCACCCACTGCTCAGTGGTGGGGGCCGGGGGGGAGGACGGTAGGTCCCCCACCATTATTATCTAGGGCCCCCACCCACTGCTCAGGGCTGGGGGCCGGGGGGAGGACAGTAGGTCCCCCCCTCTCTTTATTTAGGGCCCCCACCCACCACTCAGGGGTGGGGGTCTGGGGGGACAGTAGGTCCCTCCTTATTTTTTTTTAGGGCCCCCACACACCGCTCAGGGATGGGGGCCAAGAGGGAGGACCATAGGTCCACCCCACCATTCTTACCTAGGGCCTCCACCCACCGCTCAGGGGTGGGGGCCGGGGGGAGGACAGTAGGTTCCCCCTATCTTTATTTAGGGCCCCCACCCATCGCCCAGGGGTGGGGGCCAGGGGGGGAGGACAGTAGGTCCACCCCTTATTGTTATTTAGTAGGCCCCACCCCCCTTATTTTAAGTGCTTTATTGTGGCCAGAAAGAGTCCCTGTGGGTTTTAAAATTTGCCTGCCTATTGAAGTCTATGGCGGTTCGCCCGGTTCGCCCGTTCGCGAACATTTGCGGAAGTTCGCATTCGCCGTTCGAGAAACCGAAAATTTCATGTTCACGACATCACTAATTAAAAACAACACCTTGTCAGATCACAACATTTTAATATCGGATATTAAAAAAAAACATTTGCAAGTAAAAAAAGTATTAATGATTATTTATTATATAATATTTATAATGTTAAATCAAGTAAAGAAAGAATCCAATGCTATGTTTTGGAAAATGACCCAACAGAAACTTATTACACTGTGAATTGGTGTGCAATCAAATCAGTAATGAGGAGACATCTTATAAATCTGAATAATCAAGATCGAAAGAAAAAAGGGGAGAACTTATCAAAATTGTATATCAGACTAAATCAAGTGACACAATCCAATAAATTGGATGCACAAAATAGACATCATAAAGAACTCCTTATGATAGAAAGATGAATAAATCAGAATCTAAGGGAAAAAAAACATTAAATCTAGAAATGTAATTAAAATACTATTGTAAAGGAAAAATGGCAGATACATCACTTCCTGCTCAATTAAAGAACAAAGAAAAATTATAAAGATAGTTAAAAATAATGAGACATTTATGACACCTGAACAAATAGGGCAATGCTTTAGCAATTATTTTAGTTCCCTATACAACCTCAAAGAAACAACCGACAAATATAAAACGGGATTATAAACAGAAATAGAACTTAAATAACATTCAACAGATTCACAAAGAGAGGAATTAAATCATCCCATAACCAGGCTAGAAATCCTAAGAGAAATAGATAAGATGGAAAAACATAAAACACCAAGCCCATACGGTTTCAGCAATTTGTTTTACAAATCATTTAAGGAACAGTTACTAGAACATCTATCGAAGACATTTAATCATATTGTAAGACAAGGGGATTTTCCCCAGAAATGCTTCAAGCCAATTTGCTACGAATTCTCAAACAAGGCAAAAACCCTACGGTAGTAGAAAACTATCGACCAATTTCACTATTGAACGGTGATGTTAAAACATTCTCTGCAATATCAGCCCATAGACTAAAATCTGTATTAAAGATCATAATTCATCCACATCAAATTAGATTTGTTCCATTAAGATGTTCCTCTTATAACACAAGAAGAATGATTAACATTATAGATTCAGCTACAAGAAAAAACATCACTATACTGACCCTGTTGATTGAAGCTGAGAAAGCTTTCAACAGGGTCAGTTGGGACTTTAGGAGTCACACACTCCATCACTATGGGATCCAGGGTTGGATGCCTTGTGCCATTATGACATTATATACACTCCCCTCTGCAAGAATAGTCAGCCCTAACTTGTGTTCTAATTGGTTTACTCTTAGCAATGGGACCAGACAGGGCTGCCCTCTATCTCCACTGCTCTATATTATGACCATTGAACCCTTTGCAAATAAAATAAGACAAAATGCGGATATAAAAGGATTTGGTAGTAAGGGAAATGAATTAAAAATCAATCTATATACAGATGACATTCTAATAACGATTTTAGATTCAATTAATTCATTACAACATTTGATGGAAGAAATAAGGGAATACTTACAAGTAGCAAACTATAAGATCAATATAGACTAAACCACAATTTGGGGTTTAATATTGATAAAACCTCAAAAGAAATTATTATAACAAAATATAATTTCACCTGGATAAGTAAAGAAATTTCGTATTTAGGTATTACATTGGCAAGAAATATAAATAAAATAAGAGGAATTAACTTTCTATTGCTTCTACATCACACTGATCATCTATTAAAAAGTTGGAGAAATATAGAAACATAATCAATGCATATATTCTCCATAAATGGCATTATATGTTTAAGATGATCCTTTTAAAATTCTCAGATTGGTGGTTAAGTTTAGCTCAGAAAGGTCTCATAAGCTTTATATGGACAGGTAAAAAACCAAGACTAACCCAAAAGGTGCTAGCCCCAAAACAATCAAATGGAGGAGCAAATCTCCCTCTAATTAAAAATTCCTATATGGCTAACATGTTATATCATATATACAATCTTTAACTAAACCACGTAAAAGAAGAAGGTTAGTATCAAATAGAGACTTAGACATGCCACATGAAAGATCTGAGATCTTTATTATGGTATCCAGAAAAATCAAAAACACTTAAAGAGGCTACAAGTGACAAAACCATCCTAGACCATATTTTGGGGTTCTGGACAGGACTAAAAATAAATGTGGCATAAAAGACCAGATTTCAGAATTGGTCCTTGTAAACTCGTTGGAACAATACATTATGGACATTGGTCTGGAGCAGTGGAGAGGGAGGGGTATTCTTTCTGTAAGTCAAATTATAATAACATATGAAGTAAAACCCTTCTCACAGTTAAAACAAGAATTTCAGCTACCAAACTTAGACATTTTTAATTATTTAAGGAAAAACAAATGTCATAAATGAACACCTAATAAAACATGTCAGAAATGAACACCTAATAGATAAACTTTTCAACATGATTAATTATGAGCCAGTAAATGATGTAATATCAAAATAAATGGATATCCTGATCTCACTAGATAAATTACCAACATTCTCTGTTTTCCAAGTATGGCAGAAGGATATAAAATCTAACATAGACATTGACAATTGGAATACAGTTCGGGCAAGGTGTGGAAAGGTTACGCATTGTATAAACTGGTTGGAAACCAAATTTAAAGTAATGTATAGGTGGTATCTAGTACACACAAGATTAGCAAAAATGTATGATAGCCAATCGCCATTATGTTGGAGATGTAACAAATAGAATGGTTCATACATTCATATATTCACTCCCACCTAATTTGACTGCTATTTCATGTCCAAATGTCTTTTGTACCCCACCTCCTAAGCTCATTTGAGCAGGGCCCTCCTCAACCTCTCGTTTCTGTAAGTTTTCTTTTAATTGTCCTATTAATAGTTAAAATGCCCCCTCTAGTAATATTGTAACGTGCTACGGAATATGTTGGTGCTATATAAATGGCGATAATAATAAAAATATGGTGGAGCTGTTGTGAAATTATCAATATTTGGAAAAAAAATTGTTTATTACATAAAAAGAAATACAAACATTGAAATTAGTTTTACTCCGGAAACAACTCCTCTACATTTACCGTATATACTCGAGTATAAGTCGACCCGAATATAAGTCGAGACCCTTAATTTTATCCCAAAAAACTGGGAAAACTGATTGACTCAAGTATAAGACTAGGGTGGGAAATGCAGCAGCTACTGGTAAATTTCTAAATAAAATTAGATCCCCCCAAAATTATATTAATTGAATATTTATTTACAGTGTGTGTATATAATGAATGCAGTGTGTGTGTGTATATAATGCAGTGTGTTTGTATGAATGCAGTGTGTGTGTGTGTGTGTGTGAATACAGTGTGTGTGTGTATGAATGCAGTGTATGTGTGTATGAGTGCAGTGTGTGTGTGTATAAATACAGTGTGTGTTTGTGTATGAATGCAGTATGTGTGTGTATGAATGCAGTGTGTGTGTATGAGTGCAGTGTGTGTGTGTGTATGAAAACAGTGTGTGTGTGTGTGTGTGTGTGTATGAATGCAGTGTGTGTGTGTATGAATGCAGTGTGTGTGTGTGTATGAGTGCAGTGTGTGTGTATGAGTGCAGTGTGTGTGTGTGTGTGTGTGTGTATCAATGCTGTGTGTGTGTAACAATGCTGTGTGTGTTTGTGTGTGTGTGTGTGTGTATGAATGCAGTGTGTGTGTGTGTATGAGTGCAGTGTGTGTGTGTGATGCAGAGTTTGTATGTGATGCAGAGTGTGTTTGTGTATGTGATGCAGAGCCTTGGTGGGGGGTGGGCATTTTATTATTTAATTTAATTATTATTTTTATTATTTTAATATATATATTTTTATATTATTAATATTTTTTATTTTATTTTGATATTATTTCAATCTTTATTTATTTATTCCCTGGTGGTCCAGTGGATGGGCTGTGTAGGAGGGGGGCTGGCAGGAAGCATTTACTTACCTTTACTGCAGCTCCTATCAGCTCCCTTATCTCTCCTCTGGTCCTGTCAGCTCCCTTCTCCTCAACTGTAAGTCTCGTCGTGTGAGTGCCGCGTGGAGCGTTGCCACGGTAAACCGTGGCAAAGCTCTGACCCCGCGGCTCTCGCAAGACTTACAGGGGAGCTGACAGGATACAGACCAGGACCGCCGGGCTCATTACAAGCCCCCAACAGGACCGCCGGGCTTGTAATGAGCCCAGCGGTCCTGGTCTGTATTATGGCAATGTAAGTTGCCATAATACAGACATTGACTCGAGTATTAGTCGATGTGCCGAAAAACTCGACTTATACTCAAGTATGTACGGTAAATTGACTCGAGTATAAGTCGATGTGCCGAAAAACTCGACTTATACTCAAGTATGTACGGTAAATTGGCCAAATATAAATAATAAAAACTACTATCTTATTTTACACTGTTTCCTTGTGGTTTAAATTAGAATAGTGTGAAATTGGAAGACTCCCTAAGCCCTAGGTGGCAGGAGGTTATGAACCAATAAAAGTTTCACATAAGAATGGAAAGAAATATGAGTAATACAAAAGAACATGGATCTAAATAATTCCAAATCTGGAATTTTTGGATACAAAAATTAGAGCTACAATAATCAATCTAGTCTTGCACTGTAGGAAGACTGACCACCTAAATTAGCTCAGAAGATGATACTCGGTTTGATAAAATCCACTGTCACCTCTCTCATCATCTCGTCTCTGGACAAAAATATATATATTTTTTTTGTGTGTGTGTGTTTGTTTGTTTTGTCGATTCTCTGTCTTTTAAATGTTTTGACAGTTTAATGTCTCAAAGAAATAGTACACTTAGGTTTATTTTTGGTATTTAAACAATTAAGGTAACTAGAGAGAATCAACTCTATCTGTAAAATCAAATATTTCAAAATCTAGAGTCACAATTTCAAACTGAATCAATGTATAATATTTATATGTTATATAACTAAAAATGTACTAATTAAAAATTCTGGTGGATTTTCAGCGATTAATGGAGAAAGCAGTATGCACAAATTTAAAAAAAAAACTAGATTTGTATTATAGAATTTGGAACCCTTAGAAGAAGTAATTTTTACATTGGGGGCCTAGTGAGTGCCCCTCTATCCCCTCATTTCTCCCCTCTGATGAGTGTGCCCGGCAGTATAGATGTGTAAGAATTTGAATGTATCCTTAAAGTTATTATTCCTTCAGACATCAAATTTAAGATAAATCTGTATACAAAGTAATAAGATGAATTGATATTAAGAGTAGAATTACATATGCGATATTATTAATATAAATCCAAAACTGAATATTAAGGTATACAAATTACAAATATATATTTTTAAAAACTGGAATTTATGAAAGTTTATAACAAATGGTGATTTTGGTACTCGATATTACCGCAGATGAAAAAGTCACCAAAGGAATAGAATACCAATGTCTGGAAAAAAAAAAGTTAATGGTCTTAATTTAATATTGTTGGGTACGCTTTTCAAACAATTGAATGCATTTGGATAAACTTTTAAAATAATTTTATAATATGAAATATATTTTAATAGCTTGTTATTTTTTGATATATTGATTATATATTTTTTTATTTATGATGTATATAATCTCGATGATTTCAGCCAAAGAATCAGAGCTTTGCTCCGGAGACCAGCACTGCAAGGGAAAAAAAGGTAAGTAAAATACCTTTTTGTTACTCTGTGTAGGTGTGAGCCAGTAACCTAAACAGTTGACAGGCCACTATAGCGTTAGTTTTTCTTTAAGACAAGTCATCTTAATGACAAGCCTCGAAATGCAACCTCTTACCAAAACATACCTCTCAGCAAGTGGAATATAGATGGCATGAGACAATAGGGGACATACCAATGATATCATCAGGGTTAAACTAAAATGAGAATTTTCAGGAACTCAAAGCAAATTTAAAGTTTTGCTATTTTGTTTAAAAGGGATCTATAGTATTAGAAATACAAACCTGTATTCCTAACTTTATAGTGCCCCTGTTCCTGGTTATATCAAGCTCCCCCCACCCATTTGCACTAAATTATATAGATATTTTCAATGCCGAGACTCCTTTGGTGCTGCCTGCCTCTCTGTCTTCTGTGATACCATCGAGGAGGCATGAAGTGGTCTGAGTAACTTAAGTAGTCTATTAAACTTTGAATTCACTTTGAAATCCTGACAATTCTAAATTTAGTTAAAAAAACGGATGTGGTGATGGGGTGTGTTTTAATATTACAATATGTGTCAGGTTGACCAGCGGTCCACAGGATTGCCCACACACAGTACCCTACTGGAGATCTCTCAGATGGAATAATAAACTTTAAGCAGTACGAGCGCATTATTGAGGACTTTTCTCTGATGTTGCGAAGGACAAAAACAAGATGAGACAGATCCTGAAATTGGGACTATCCCTTTAAATCTGGGACAGTTGAGAGGTAGGTACTTTCACGGGCATCAGTTGTGTATCTCTACTGCAAATTCTCAGCTATTCAACCTAAACAAAGATTTTAGATCAAAACAGAGAAAATGCAGAAATTGTGTGACATTAAGGACAAAATAAAATATTTAGAGAATGGGATGAATTAAAGGCTATGAAAAGAAAAGTCAAGTATAGAGAGCAACGTGAAATGGTGAGAATGGCAGGAATGCAGGAAATACATAAAATCATCTAGTTTAATTGTTTGAAAAAAAAAGAAATATTTGCAGAGATAGTGGAAATCTTCTGTAGAAATGTCTAAATCATACATAATGCAGTATAACTGCGACTCTCTGCAGATAAAAGAATGTAACAGCAAATGTAGGTAATTTCATTAAATAGCAAGCAGTATGTGCACCAGTTGTTAGATCAACGCTTTAGGAAAATAGCCATGAAATTGCTACACACTGTAAAGTACTGATGTCGACAGCCTGAGAAAAATGTCCTATCCAAATTTGCAGAGATTTTTTCCCTTTTCATGCTCCTTAATTTACTGTTTTATTTGCTCATTCCATAGCAACCGCAAAGGTAATATATAGTTACTCACTTAAAGGGACAAAAATACACAAAACAACGCAAAAAAAGACACAAAACGAGATGTATGCATTTTATAACTTTTGGTCTATGCAGTAATACTACTACTACTACTAATAATAATAATAATAATGGTATGATGTATTTGTTTTGCATGGCTAAATATGTATAGCGTTGACAAAAAAATAAAATACATTTTGCAGCATTCTGCATCTTCACCCTGCTTCTTCTACCCTGCCTCCTGCAAAGCAAAGTTTTCTGTGAAGTTGTAGTTCAGCTAACTGGTTATGTAAGCAGACAGCTGATAACAGAACTACTATTCTCAGAAGACCCTGCTCTAAACTGAGGCTGTGCTCAAGATGCTTCAAAATATTCTAGTCAGTCACTCCCCTCCCACAGTGTGACAGTTTTATCGATGTGAATCCTCTCACGTGTAAGATAATGACTCTCTTATTTTTATATACTCTGCAAAGAGAGGATCTCTGCCAATCCTTTTTCGAAAGGTCTGGCTTAAACTACAACATCCTTCTCACATAGGGATTAACATTCCAAAGGAATATAATGTAACAGCTCTGCACAGATATGCAACTGACTAATACAACATGGGTTAAAAAATTCTCTGCTGTGCACCATTTGTCAGCTTTATTATATCAACCGCTGAAATCGCTTCAATTCCTCAAGGAAAAACCTCTTGCTTCTTACAACCTGTTTGGCCAACTGGAAAAAACCTAAAGACAGTTATATTTCCTCCCTGTTCTGAGCAACGCCACCTTTTAAGACCGAAATCACCTAAGGTTCTTAATCAACTACAAGTTTAAGGGAATGCCTGCTGCTACACTTCCCCTATCACTATATTGTTTACAAAACAGACCATACAAATTCAATGGCACAGTATGGAAGATATAAATCACTCTATTGACAAAGCAACACTGACCCCGTGGCAACCATTCATACCTTTGTCTGTGCATCACTATGGACTACTCTAGATTTTGATCTGTAGACCCAGAGAAAGGTGGACTGAACCTGACTTCACCAATTTGCACCCCCCAACAGATGGCAACAGATGCCATCATTTACGTCAATGAGATTCTCCCAGCAGTTATCATGGTCTATAAAATTCTGAAGGAGACACATGTTCTAAAAATCTAACACAAAGCTTACAACACATTCTCCCTTCTATTCAAAATGGATATTTTGAATTCACACTGATGTCTAAAATGCTTTAAGGTCAATTAAAACTCAAGCCTTTATTTTTAATTTTTGGGTTGCTGGAGAAAGATGTAAAATGTAGGCCCTCAACAGACACGAAAACCTTATTACACTCCTTAGCAGTGCCCACTGGTAAAGCTATACTGACACAATAGATCTTTACCTCCTCTTCTCCTTCACTAAAGTTTTTGTAAAGATCAATAAACGTATTTGTTTTTTGGACTGGTCAGAAAACTCTTGCGTCAATATAAATTCATCAAAAATGTTTTTGCAACGTGGTTTTGACTGCTACCCCAATAACCACCAAGGAACCAGAATAAATTATAATAATTAATATTACTAGTGATGTCGCGAACATAACGTTTTCCGTTCGCAAGCGCGAACTTCCGCAAATGTTTGCGAACGGGCGAACCGGGCGAACCGCCATAGACTTCAATAGGCAGGCAAATTTTAAAACCCACAGGGACTCTTTCTGGTCACAATAGTGATGGAAAAGTTGTTTCCAGGGGACTAACACCTGGACTGTAGCATGCCGGAGGGGGTCCATGGCAAAACTCCCATGGAAAATTACATAGCTGATGCAGAGTCTGGTTTTAATCCATAAAGGGCATAAATCACCTAACATTCCTAAATTGTTTGGAATAACGTGCTTTAAAACATCAGGTATGATTTTGTATCGATCAGGTAGTGTAAGGGTTACGCCCGCTTCACAGTGACAGACCAAACTCCCCGTTTAACGCACCGCAAACAACTGCAAACAGTCCATTTGCATAACCGCAAACTCCCCATTTGCACAAGGTTGGATACCAAGCTAGCCATGTCCCGCTCCTTGTCCTCACTGATGTCATTGAAGGTCTCTTCCTCCACCCAGCCACGTACAACACCAAGTGTCCCTGAAAGGTGACAACAAGCCCCCTGTATTTTTTTTTTTAATGTACACTACTGTTACACCAGATATGAGTTGCACTGGTGTGACACTGTGCCTTGGCAGGCCCTGAAACGCACACGTGTGAAGGAAACTGACTGCTATTATTTCACAGTCAAATTTCTATTTTTTTTTTAATATACACTACTGTTACACCAGATATGAGTGGCACTGGTGTGACATTGTGCCCTGGCAGGCCCTGAAACGCATACGTGTGAAGGAAACTGACTGCTCTTATATTACAGTCAAAAAAGTTTTTTTTGTTTTTTTTTAATGCAAGCTATTGTGACACCAGATATGAGTGGTGGCACTGGGAAAGTGGGCACAGTATACGCTGTGAGCCTGACACACACGCTGGAAGGCAGGCAACTGCAATTAGATTACACAGGAAAAAAAAATAGCAGACTGATGTTCTAGCCCTAAAAAGGGCTTTTTGGGGTGCTGTCCTTACAGCAGAGATCAGATGAGTCCTTCAGGACTGTAGTGGACACTGAATACACTTGCCTTGCTATCGATTTCCCTATTAAATCAGCAGCAGCTACACTGTCCCTCCTCTCACTAAAAAGGCAGCTTCCGGGGGGAGGTGCCTAGCTGTCATGGAGGAAAGACGCACTTTGTGTGAGCTCCCTCAATATCTCACTTTAAGCAGCTATCAACAAGCGAATTTCACCCCAGAAGGGGATGACCCAGCAATGTTGCTCCTACCTGACTGACCCGACATGCTTAATAGCGGTCAGCAACTTGACAGAGTCTTACTTACCTCCGTGTGGCAAGTGTGGCCTGGTGCTCACCGGGCGGGAGAGGCGGACAATCTCCCGATCCTGGGATTCCCAGGAGCAGCTACTTCCTAGCAGGAGCTCCCTTACCCCCCCCCCCCCGGACCGGTGGGGGTTATCCCGGTCCACCCCTGAGAGGCTGTCTGGAGCTAATGGATGCACAGAGCACAGCCGCCCAGGCTGACATACTCATCTGCGACTCTCCCAATTTGGCGGCAGCCGCGTGTCCTCCTGGTACCAGCAAAGCATGGCAGGATATTGAGTCTAAGCTGGACAGACTCTTTAATAAATTTTGGAAGCAAAAAACAAGCAGGAAGCCCCAACAAGCTCCACCACAGCCCCAACAAGCTCCACCACAGCTAAGCGAAGCAGTCCCCATTAAAATCCACCAACGCAAAAGGCGTTGAAGACGAGACAGGAGACACAAACAGAAATGCAGAGCCTGCCCCACGTCAAGCACTCGCCTCCACCTTAAGCCACCACAATCCCACACCGGACATGAAGCACCACCGGGACAAATCCGATCACCCGACAAAACAAGCTTCCACCACCTCAAGCCACGAACCCGGCACTCAGCCAGAGACTTGCCTTTGTTGTTCCAGGTATCAGGGACTCCCAGGGTCTGCACCTGGTGCCCAGAAGGGATCAGATGAGCACAAGCAGTGAACAGCAGCCTGCCAAGCATGTCCCACTATAGCCGCTCCTCCACACCATGCCTTTGATCACATGCACTGCTCTCTGCACATTAACTAATTGTAAAGTAGCAAGCGTTTAAACATGTCATTATTTCACCTCCTAAAGAGTTTACTGTTGTAGTTCCTTACATGCCTTTACCTTAACCGTTCATGTATTATGTTATTCACTAGTCTCATCTCATGGGGCGACTCACACTTGATTTATAACTAGTGGTGGAGCTGCTGATATAAATACACAGTTGATAACGTGCAAGCTACACCCTAAACATGACAGCCATCTTTCACAAAAATGCAGGGCCGCCATCAGGGGGTGACAACCGTGACGGTTGGCACGGGCCCACGGTCCTGGGGGGCCTGGACTGCTTTGGCAGTCCAGGGCCCCACAATTACTCTCTGCACCTATATATAGCGATGATCGCTATATATAGGTGCAGCCGCGGGCCCCCGGCTCCCTATACTTGCAGAGGGGGCCCAGCGGACTGCAGCTGTACTTTACAGCATTTCCTGCTCTCTAACTCACGACGTGCGGCCGTTAGAGCGTTGCCATGGCAATGCGCGGCGCGCATAACACATCTCGCGGGAGTGAGAGCGGGAAATGCTGTAAAGTACAGCTGCAGTCCGCTGGGCCCCCTCTGCAAGTATAGGGAGCCGGGGGGCCCACAATGGCACCGTACCACCAGGGATCAAAGAATCTTCCCCCCCTCCCTCAACCAGGTGAGAAACAGGGAGGGGGGAATAACAATACATTTACATTATTACATTTACATGCATACACTACTAAACACACACACACACACACACACACAGCATTCACCCACCAATCAGAGTGTTCTTAGCCTAATTGCAGGGTGGGTTATAAGCCTTCCCCCCGCCCTGGTTAGCTTAGTCTGTGCGGAGCCCTCCATGGGTGATGATGGATTATTGTTTTGCGCTCAGGTTTTTTTTATTTTTCGTCAGGTTTTTTTTTGCACTCGGGTTTTTTATTTTATTTTAAGTTCGTCGGGTATGATGGCTTTTTAAAAAATGAAGATTATAGAAAAAAGAAGACGTCAAATGGTAAGTTTAATTTTTTTTTTACAGGTTAGTTATTTTATTCCCCCCTCTCTATTTTTAGGGTGTGGGAGTAGGTAGGGGATAGCTTGATTTGGGTGGGGGGGTGTGACTAGGGGCTTGGGACCCCTAGTCACCTTGATTGGGGGGGATTTTCATTTAGGGTCCCCACCCGCCGCTCAGGGGTGAGGGCCGGGGGGACAGTAGGTCCCCCCTTATTGTTTTTTTAGGGCCCCCACCCCCCACTAATGGGTGGGGGCCGGGGGGAGGACGGTAGGTCCCCCCACCATTATTATCTAGGGCCCCTACCCACTGCTCAGGGGTGGGGGCCGGGGGGGACAGTAGGTCCCCCCCCTCTTTATTTAGGGCCCCCACCCACCGCTCAGGGGTGGGGGCCGGGGGGGGGGACAGTAGGTCCCCCCTTATTGTTTTTTTAGGGCCCCCACCCACTGCTCAGGGGTGGGGGTCAGGGGGAGGATGGTAGGTCCCCCCACCATTATTATCTAGGGTCCCCACCCACTGCTTAAAGGTGGGGGCCCGGGGGAGGACAGTAGGTCCAGCCCTCTCTTTATTTAGGGCCCCCACCCACCGCTCAGGGGTGGGGGCCGGGAGGGACAGTAGGTCCCCCCCTTATTGTTTTTTAGGGCCCCCACCCACCGCTCAGGGGTGGGGGCCGGGGGGAGGACAGTAGGTCCCCCCCATCTTTATTTAAACACAGGTTACTGGCTATGGGAGGGATAATGTGTAATAAACACAGGTTACTGGCTATGGGGGGATAATGTATAATAAACACAGGTTACTGGCTATGGGGGGTAATGTATAATAAACACAGGTTACTGGCTATGGAGGATAATGTATAATAAACACAAACACACAAAAAATAATAATACAAAAAATAAAAAAGGAATGCAGCTTCATAATTAATCTAAATTGTATGCTGTCTAGGAGGTGGGAGGGTCTGGGAGGGAGGGTCTGCTGCTGATTGGCTGGAATGTGTCTGCTGACTGTGAGGTACAGGGTCAAAGTTTACTCAATGATGACGAATAGGGGGCGGACCGAATATCGCATATGTTCGCCATCCGTGGCGAAGGCGAACATTCTATGTTCGCCAGGAACTATTCGCCAGTGAACCGTTCGGGACATCACTATTAACAATATTTTAAACTCACCTTTTTTTGAACCCCAAAAATCCTGGCTCTAAGGTTCAGAAGTTTGATACCAATTAAGGGGCTGGCAAAGACCAATAGATGACTTATGGAAGTAAAGATCAAACTGGGCCACACATAATGCTGAAATAATTGTAATTTCGTTACCAAAATAAAAGATGTTTAAAACAATAAGCAAAAAATAACATTTACTTTACATTTCTCTCTGCTGAGTTCCCTTAGTCAGCTGTTATGCGCATGTTTAACCCTTCACTTTTTGACTTGCATCACAATTGTATTAGTTTTTAAATATTATTTCATTTAATCTTTGTATAATAAGGATTAACACATTTACATTTTAACTGGAAATTTGTAATGAGACATTAAACAGTTTCCTAGGACATTTGTGGTACTCAATACCTGTCTTTGCGTTTTGACTGGCTACTGTTTCGTTTTATTGACCTGGTCCTTCTTTATTCTTTTTATAGTTTATCCATTGTAATCACTATGTCGAATACTGCAACTACACTTGACACCAACTTGTTTTGTTGCTAAATCTTCAATTTAACCCTTGCAGTGCTTGGTTAAATAAAGAATCGACTAATGCTTCCCTATGGAAGCTCTCACTCCTGTTTGAACATCTATTCAAGCGGAGTGAATCAGTAAGCCCTCTTGGCTGTATGCTTGACTGAAACTGAAGTACTCCAGGGGTCTGGAGTGTCCCTTTAAAGAGCAAAACTAAGTGTTATAAAAAAAATAAAGGCGATTATGAAAATAAACACTCAGTATATCTAACAGCAACCGATACTTCACATTGCTCTTGACTTGTCTCAGTGCTTTGTGCGCACCTTCCATTAAAAACAAAGCAAGAAAACATGAACTAAAAAAAAAACTTAACCCTGCACAGCGTCAGATAGCAAGATAAGTTAAAAATTATGTTCGGCAGTCTGTGAAAGAGAAGCGGATTTCCAGTTGCAGGCTAGTAACTGATAAAATATTCAAGTAGCCCTTACAGATCAGACATGCCAAACCCGTCTTAGAGAGACGTCTTAGAAAATAACTGATCTCTGCTAAAGACTAGTTGGGCAGCTGACTGATTAAGCTGGGTTTCAAACCTTAAGGACATCACATTCATAATCTCGTAATCAGATGTTGTGTGATGAAAACAAATAAAGTAAAACGTATTGTTGTAGCTACAAAAAAGCAAACAAACAAACAAACAAACAAACAAAAAAAACAAACCAATCCCTTGTTTTACCCTTTTCTTTCTTAGGAAAAATATATAGAGAAAAACTGGTTTAAAAGATAATGAAAAAGGGGGGCGGAGTTTGCCGCCGAGCCGAGCGGACGCACCAGCCACGAGCTCCGAACCGGCAGGCAGAACCCGGGGGTCACAACGCAGACTACCAAGCCCACACTCACCAGAGGGTGCACCACCCACGTCGGGGGTGCCCCGCTGAGCAAATCGACACCACCCTGGTGTCTGCAGACCCCGGGAACGCGGAGATCTCAATGCGGCCTAATGGGGCTGAGGCAGGGGGGAGACGGCCGCTCCCCTCTCGGCCAGAGCCCACAAGCGATCTTACCTCAGAGTACCCCCCCCCCTCTGGACCGGTGGGGGACATCCCGGTCCCCTCTGGACGCATGGACCAGCATGGAACATGGGCATACCAGCCACGAGCAATGAAGGGGCAACAGACCCACGAGGTACAGCCAATATGGCCGCCCGACCTAAGAGGAGAAAGCGGAGCACATGCCCAGAGGCGCACACATCCCCAATAGAGATATTTGACAGGACCTGCGCTGGCCTCAGGGCAGCACTGCAAAGTCGAGGGGTGACTCTCCGCCAAGCGGATCTAATGGTGGCCTCCTGGATACGACCAGCAGCGCGACGCAGGTACTACAAGCAGGCACACCGAGCATCCAAGATGGCCGTCAGGCACCATAGACACCGGAGGGCCTCGCGGCAGGACTCGGCACCAGGCCTCTCGGGCTCACGCATCCATCTGCACACAAGCAATACCAAGACCACAAACCCAGCGACGCACACAAATAAAGTGCCTGACCTTAAACCCGGCTATCAGTGCAGCACCGGGCGCCTCTTCTCAACAGCGGCCACAACGCAAGCGACTGTGAGACAGCACACCAAAAAGAGACGCACTACAACGGACTCCCGAAACGGAGATACAGAGATGGCCTCCAGGACGGGCATCGGCTGAGGCAATATGGACAGATGCGTGGTGAGGCTCACGGCCCAAGACCCTGCACACAATGCAGAGACTCTCTCCTCCCAAAGCTCACTGCATGTCAGACTCATTACACCTGTTTACTTACACTTAGCACTACTCTGCCCCATTTTGATTTTCATTTGTTTGTTGTTTATTGCGCAAATTAGGCATGTGCCATCAATGCTGGTTTGCATTACATCACATAATGCTGCTTCCACTAGCTTTTCATAGCACACTAAATGCAAACCGCATATTTATAAACGTAAGCGCAACTAATATAATTATAAGCGACGCTACCCTAGCAGGTTATAACATATAAGCGAACTGTCTAACTTCCACAGATACATATGTACTAGCTAACTAGCTAGCGTTGTATTACACTACCTGTACTATCTATGTTGATTTTCACATAATTCACACATGAACCAAGCCTGTTTGTATAATATATTTACATTTCGACTGTTGCTTTAACGTTACATTAATTTAGCCTGATAAAACAAAAAAAATTGTGCCAGTTAATCGTATACCCCGCATGTTAAGCGTGGGAAATCCCTGAGGATTGCTTTTGGGGCACCTCAAGCTTACCTGTCTTATTTTCGTGCACTACAAAAATAAAGAATTTAAAAAAAAAAAAAAAAAAAGATAATGAAAAAAATGCCGGTATCTGAAAAAATTGCATCCAAATTATACACTGTAGTACATGGGAATGAATTGAGTACATTTTTACATTTATTTTTGGTTGAATAGCTAACTCCATATGTTCGTGTCAGCCATTGGGATTCAGTGTTCTGTTTCTTCTAAATACACATATCATTATTTATAAGGTATTTAAAAAAAATGAAAAATGATTATTTTGGTTTTTGAAATTTTAGATGTGGCAATTTGCACTTATCTCTATCAAACAGTTTAAGTAAACATGAAGACTTTCTAAAAGAGCTGGCTTCAGTAATTACATAACAACCTGAGCAATTGTAATTACATCCGGTAACATGCAACTTTTGGGAAAGACTAACCTGATTAATTCACAGCCCTGTCTCTGCAATATAATCCTTAGCACTATGTTCAGTTATCTTCAGAGAAGTTGGATTTGGGGAAACCGCTTGAGGCATTTGTTGTCTTGAACTATTTCAATTGTTAATGTTTGATGTGTTCATTGCAAACAGGCGAAAGTGTAAATTTTGAAAAATAAATCAGATTTTCAATGGGAGTTGAATAATTTTGAATGCAACTGTATACTCTATTCACACTAACAGGTTATTGGGTTCAGAGCCTATGTGGTGCATTATTCTTGTGTTCATCTAGATTTAGTTTATAAAAGAAAAAGGAAAAAAGTTAATACAGCGCTAGTTCCAATAGGCAACAAACACTGAAATTTGGATACCCTAACAGTCCAAGAGAGTATAGTAAAGGTAGAGATAAAAAAAAATTGTTTTTTCAGGAACATCGTTTCAGGAACATTGATATGTATAGTGACACCTTCACAAAATGCACGACTCACATGACATATAAAAGTAGAGAGAAAAATCCAATTGTGTAATCGAGTAAAACAGCCAAAGGGTAAATTAAAAGAAGATAAAAATATACTCACAAACAAAGTACTTCCAATTCAGCTCTTAGTCAAAGCATGATGTGGGATAATTCCCGCTCACGGATATTCCTTTCGGGGAGTGTTCATCCGTATCTATTCATTATACATATAATAAAAATAGAAATACAAGCATAGTGCTCTCTGTTTGAAGTGGAAATATAACTTAAAAATGTAAATTAAATGTACTTACATTTAAAGGAGCATACACATGCTCGGTGGTAACAGCGTGGGTGGTTCAATCCCACCTGAGATATGCAAAGACAAGTGGATAAGGTGCAGTAATTGCAAATGGTTTTTTTTAGGATTATTAAGATGGTTAAGATAAAATAAATTAAAAAGCAGGATCAAAATAAAATATAAAATAAATAAAAATAAATGAAAATGGTAAAAACAATTAATTACCAAATAAGCAATAAAAATATATAGTAAAATACTTTGCAATCTCAAATCACAACGTGTTTTACCTCTTGGACTTTCTCAAGTGACATCATTGTTGTTTTTTTTTTTGTTTGTTTTTTTACTTTTATTATATGTATATTGAATAAATGCGGAAGAAAACTCACCAAAAGGAATATCCGTGAGCGGAGATTATACCTCTTCATGTTTTGAGCTGACTTGGAAGCACTTTGTTTGTGAGTGTATTCTTATCTTTTTTTAATTTACACTTTGGCTGTTTTATTGGATTGCATGATTGGATTTTTCTCTCTACTTTTATATTTCATGTGAGTCATGCATGGTGTGAAGGTGTCACTATACATATCGATGTTCCTAAAAAAGATTCTGAGTGTTTATCTTCTACATATCCTGTGACAAGGATTGTATTGTCAGATGCCGATACATGAGAGATAATATATAGCTCCTTGTTTGTGATTTCTATTACCTTATCCCTCACCTCTGTCATATACAATATTTTCTATTACCTTACTCCTCACCTCTGTCATATACAATATTTTCTATTACCTTATTCCTCACCTCTGCCATATCCAATATTACACTATTTTGCCATCCTTGTTATTTCATATATCCGCATAAGCTGATGAACACACTACAAGACTTGCTGTACTTCACCTGCCCTATCAAGAATTCTGCTATCAATCGAATTTGGGACTACAAATACAATTTTACTGCTTTTTTTTTTATATATATATTCTTTAGTTTTCAGTGCATAGAAGTAGTTACAAACAAAAATACAATGCCACAAGAGCATAGATAAGTAATTCAATGGCAAACAATGAGATATAAAGGCATGGCATATAAAAACAATGCACATTTTTCTAATACTAGCAAGAAACAGGTAAGTTGGTCATGTCTGCTGAGATACAGTTATGAGTGTTGCAACTGACAGTTATGAGTGTTGGTTAATTGACTCATGCTGGAGCTTAGCCAGAGTAATGACCCAGGAGGTTCCCATGTTAATCAAGTGATGAAAGGAGGCAAGGTAGAGACATAAACACAAAACTAATAACTAATAACAGAAGCAATTACAAGAAAGGATGCCCCACAGGTATGAAGAACCTCCAAAAGACTGAGACAAAGTAATACGATTAATTTGCTTAATCTGCTCGGTCTCCAATTCACCTGATACGTATCATGGGCAATCCAGCACTTAGAGAGAGCACATTAAGCCTTTGGGCCAGGATAAAAATCAGTGGGCCATAGCATATTCTTTGCACTGGGCTTCCTGTACTACTCCCCGCTTCACAGGGGTTCCGCTTCAATGCACGTCTTAGTGTTGCTTTACATGCGGATGTGCCTCACCGTTGTTTCTGCAGCCAGGCATCGGCCTTCTCCTTACGGAGCACAGGGAGCTTCAGATGAGGGCAAGGAGTTGGCTGTCGATGTGAGTGTTCACTTGTGTGTGGTGAAGCGTGTCTGCACATTCTGCTTTCCAGGCGCCGCCAGAAATTTTCAAAGAGCCTGTCAAGCTTTGAGCCAAGATCATGTGTTTCATCGCTTATGGTAGAGAAACATGCTGTCTCCACTATGTTAGGCAGATCACGGTGGATACCACTAGTGTGGGAGGCTTTTCCCTGTGCTTCTGCAAGGTCTGGGTTAACCTGCTGGGGTGGACCTGAATCACCCCCACCAGTACAAGGATGGAGTAACGGGGCACTCGTTTGGCTGTGGGTACTAGGCACTTCCAGATTGGGAGACCGGCCGCCTCTCCCTCTTGGTGCACATTAAGCCGGAAATGCTGTGGTGGGGAAATAAGCTCCCAATGGGCCATCAGACTGCTTCTCGGCTTGTCAGGTAGGTCAGGGAGCACACATATCTCCTCAGGTAGTTTTGGTTTGGGCCAGGAAGGAATCATTGCGCCTTTATAGCAGGCTTATGGTAGAGCTCAGATGAGATGCATCCTTCCACCATGACAGTCGCCTCACCCCCCATTTTACTGCTTTTTATTATTAGTGCTGTTTAACAACATTTGGTGCAACCTGTTTTTATCTCTCAGTTTATAAAAGACTTGACCTTTTCCCGTAGTTTAATTCGGAACCCTTTTACCTCTAATGCATCTTTCCTGCTTTATTAGGTATAGACTTTTCCTGATTTCCCAGCATTGCGTATACACCTCTGCCTGTAACAACTCCACAACCACTGCCCTCTAAGTTCTAATAGGTGCAATTCACAGGTGATTGGCATTTAGTTATTAAAAAAAACTTTGAAGAACACAAGACTGTATAGCACTCCATGCTTTCTCAAATATTAATTTTAGACAGTATCCATTTTCTTATTGTATTACAATTATCTATAATGCCAGATGATGAATCTACACTGAGAGAAATATGCGTAGACCCACCAAGCAGTCATTGCAAGTAACTTATTGCTGGTGTAGTGTCTTTGTATCAGGATCACTATAATGGACTAAGCTTGTTTCTCTGTTTGCATACTCTGTATTCATTCTCACCGGTTCAAACTTCCATTTTACCACATCTACCAAAAATTCACATTTGCCTCTTTTATATCTACATTAATTCTCACCTATTTTTATAGCTGAACTCACACCTGTTTGAGCATGCATTTGTGCTCCATCATAAATTGTCCTTTCCTACTTACCTTCTGTTTTCTTGAACTGGTAATCCAGCCTCATCATGTAATCATGTGCAAACCACAGATGGCTGGCACAATGTTGTTCAATGTGGCATACTATTACAAGTATTTGGTCGATGCGTGAGAATGCATATGCATACCCCTCAGCTGCTTTTTTTTATAAGTTTTAGCTTAAAGCCATCACTGCCAACAGCCTAGTAGCAATAGCAAAAAAAGGAATCCCTGAACAAAATGTAGCCCTCATATTTATTATAATTTTTAAGTACAATGTACATAGACAATGTATTTTACTTTTTTTGTTATAGTGTTTTTGCATTTGCATTAACACTTATATACACTAACAAATTGCCGGGAAAAATTAAGACTAAAGATATTGAAAACAATGTTCTGTGCATCTATTTCTTAATATGTTAAGACAATAACATGAACATTCAGTGTAGCCTTGACATTGAAAATCAAGAAAATAGGACAGAGATTCAAGACACAATCATAAATGGATTCAGGTTGGAATAGTCTGGAGAAAGTGTGGAACTGAAGAGACAAGATAATGAGGGGACTTGAATGGTCATCAGTAGAAGTGTCCAGTGGAATAATAAAATAATCACTGTCAATACTTTTTTAGTATTTAAGAATATATGTATGTGAGAATGTTAACATTATCTGTAGGTCTTTTATTTTTTAATCCTACCTTCTGTAATTTTCCAACTAAAAAAATATATCACTTGCATTTGGCCGAAGATGTGGTAGTCCATCTGTTCAATGTTGTTTACCACAGTTTTTATGAAGTGCCAACTCTAGTTTGGCGGGGAACAGATAAAAGAGAGAAGTAAGGATTTACATATCTGGCACAATGCAGAAATGGTTGAGATCCCACTGATATCAAACAACTGTTCCTTTATTTTACTTTCAAGTTCTTCCAACGAGTGATGCCAACACAGCCTGAAACCAATGTAGCTAAAAAACCTACGCTTATTAAGCGTGTACAGCACTCTTTATAAAGATCAGTCACCCAATTATGGAGTTAACAGGCAAAGTCAACAACAAAATACAAACTGCTTAAGGCTTAAAGAAACGTGACTAAGCACTATACTTTAATGATGGACAGCAGAGCTGTAATTCTTATAGAGACAAAATAATGAGACAAGATTTGTTCATCTAAAATGAATGACCATGACACATCATTTCTAGAACAGTGTACTATAATACATAATCAATTAATTAAAACAATTTTATGGTTTTGTAAGTTTTTTATTATGTCAATCATTATAATGAACTCATTGAAATACAAGATGGAACCATCACAATTGCGATCTTGCAATTGTTTTTCTTTTATTTAGTTAATATGTTCTATGCATAACACAAGCTATTAATTACATTTCCACTCTTTCACAGTTACCATGCAATACTGCCTTCAGGCCGTAGGAGGTGTGACAATGGCTGCATAAACAGAAACAAAATTGATTTAACTGCAGTCACATGATCTATACACTAAAACCACCAAAGTTGTTTTAGTTTCTACAGTATCCCTTTAAATAATTCGTGACGAAGTATTGATATGGCAGGTTTCTGCTGTCAAGACATGAGTAAGTAAGCTGATAACAATACTACATTTAAAAAGTTAATATTGTTTTCAAATATATTTTAGTCTTAGAATAACAAAATGGGTGCGTAGTATAGAACTCATAAGGGAATCAGGATAGAAATGTAAAATAACCTAATGGTAAAAAAGCTGATCACCTATAAGTGCACTGGTCAAACATTATACATGTCGCCTATGGTTGTTATATTTTTAATCTGAGTGATATTGTTGTATCGCAAAATTAGGTCTCAGTCATGGTCAGACCAGTTCAAGCTCAGTGCACTTGCAATTTCAAACCATGATTTTATTGTTGTCTGGTCATCTATGCAAAAATCTGAAACAAACACACAATTGTAAATATCCACTAAGGTTGAGAGAAAACCTTAACATAAAATAACAGACCTGCACCCAGACTTACAATCACGGGAAATGTGCCATTGCCACTGTGTATGTATTGCCAAATGTCCAATTTCCTCACCTCACTTCTATCTGGCTTTCATTCCAACCCTTTTTAAATAGGCTCTATTAACCCCTTCAGGACGGAGTCAATAGTACACGTTCTGATCAAAACAAAACGTAAACAAAAACTGGAATTTGCGCTATATGTCTGTTCACCCGTAGTTCCCCTCTTTCATATTATATGCACCCACACTTATTATATATCATTTTGTTCAGGAGAAACAGGGCTTTCATTTTATATCAAATATTTATATATGAAACATGATTTATTATGAATAAAATAAAAAAAACTGTGAGAAATTTAATTTTTTTTTTAAATTTGTAGTTCCGCCTCACATTTTAGCTGTACATGTCATAATACTGTTAGATTTTACTGCAACAAAAAGCACATATTTGTAATCAGCGATGTCTCACGAGTACAACAGTACCCCCCATTAACAGGTTTTATGGTGTTTTGGAAAGTTACAGGGTCAAATATAGAACGTTCCATTTTCAAATTGAAATTTGCCAGATTAGTAATGTTACCTTTGAGACAGTGTGGTAGCCCAGGAATGAGAATTACCCCCATAATGGCATACCATTTGAAAAAGTAGACAACCCAAGGTATTGAACGTGGGGTATGTTTAGTCTTTTTTTAGTAGCCACTTAGTCACAAACACTGGCCAAAGTTAGCGTTCATATTTGTTTTTGTGTGAAAAAAGCAAAAATCTAATATTTGGCCAGTGTTTGTGACTAAGTGGCTACTAAAAATGACTGGGCATACCCCATTTGCAATACCTTGGGTTGTCTACTTTTGCAAATGGTATGCCATCATGGGGGTAATTCTTATTCCTGGGCTACCATACGATCTCAAAGGCAACATAACTAATCTGGCAAATTTCAATGTCAAAAAAATGAAATGCAAGCCTTATATGTGACTCTCTAACTTTCCAAAACACCATAAAACCTGTACATGAGGGGTACTGTTATTCTCGGGAGACTTCACTAAACACAAATATTAGTGTTTTAAAACAGTAAAACATATTACAACAATAATATAGTCCATAAAAGTGCCGTTTGTTTGAAAAAAAATGCAAAAAATTTCACTTTTACTTAAAATATCATTGTTTTAATAAAATTTACCAGTTTTAAACACTAATATTTGAGTTCAGCGAAGTCTCCCGAGTAAAACAGTACCCCCTATGTACAGGTTTTATGGTGTCTTGGAGAGTTACAGGGTCAAATATAGTGCTTGCGAATTAAATTTGCTGCACTTTCTCCCTGTGTTGTCAGGCATGTCAATCAAATTTTAAGTAATCAAATGACATAATTATGTTAAAAAATGACTTAAATATATACGTAGAATTTTAATATATATGCATTTATAGGTATTTAAATTCTACGTGCATACTAATGTAATCTTTTATGTAATTATATGTATTTATCTCTATATATATATTTGCGGTTATTTGCATTTTATATATAGATAGATATATATAGAATGTCATTCTAAGTGTATTATGTTACCAATATATATATATATTAATACAAAATACAGTTAGAATGAAATTACATATGCATATATAATTTATTTTAAATTTTGTTTCAATATTTTATTTATTTATTTTATTATTTTATTTATTTATTATTGTAATTAGACGTATTTATATATAATATATATACGTATATATCTATTATATATAAAATATATATACATATTATATATATGTAACGTCATTCTAAGTGTATTTTAATATTAATATATATACTAATATTAATATTAAAATACACTTTGTATGACGTTACATATATATAATATGTATATATATTATATATATAATATATATACATATTTTATATATATATATATATATATATATATATATACTTTTAATTTAATTTTACACATGTTTAATACATTTTTTTTACTCTTCCTACCAGCAGGGGGACTGTCTAATATTTTAGACAGTCCCCCTGCTGGCAGATCCACAGCCAGCTATAGGGGGCCATGTGATCGCTCTTTGAGAGCGATCACATGGCCCCCGGGGGCCTCATTTGCCATGGGGGAGCTGCCTGGGCTGTCAGGCAGCCCCCCAGAAGAGGATCGCGGCGGAGGTAAGTAGCTGCGATCTTCTGGGGGCTTAAGCCGTTACGGCGTTCTATGCCGCCGCAACGGCTTTAAAGCCCTTTAAAGCTGCGACGGCATAGAACGCCGTAACGGCGTTAACGGGTTAAAGGGACACTATAGGCACCCAGACCACTTCATCTCATTGTTCAGAGAAACCGCTATAATTACCTTGCAGGACTAAGTCTGCCTCTAGTGGCTGTCTCTCGGACAATCACCAGAGGCACTTCCTGCTGTTTCATGTTTGACTAAGGATTGAGCTCAATTGGGGCCTCGAATTACACTTCATCTGATCACAGGTAGTCATTGCATATAACATCCTGATTAAGATCTTTCACTGAGTATTTTCAGAATGATTCTCCTTAATCGCCCTTTATACATGGAAATAATTCCTCATCGATATCCTAATTACTTCTCTTCTGTCAGTTCCAATTGTTATAATTATACTACATATCACAACCTGAAGAAAAGTTACTAGACTTCTTTCATGCTTCCTCAACTTGAAAATTAGATGTTTATGTTATTCTTCAGCGAGCAGTTCACGTATCTGACACATTCATTACATGGTTGAGAATGTTAGGTTACCACATTTTCACATCCTTTCCTTCCTCTGGTTCCTATATGTTAGTATTAATTAAATTACTCTTGTTCAGTTGTAGGTTAACTGAATCCCACCACCGCTACAAGACTGCGAGAAAAGCTATTATCACTTGCAAAACTGAACAAAGCCCATTCAGGGTTGTTACTAAATTGCTTTTTTAACTACACATTTTTGCTAAGTGTTTTTTTTTTTTTTATACTTTTGTATAGTTCACAGTCTGTTTAGTTATGTATTCCTTAGTCATATCACAATTTGTTCACTTTAATGCCGTCTTTCTTATTTAAAACAAAAAATAATAATGCATTAATTAAATTAGAGGGACATTCCAGGCACCTAAAGCTCTACAGCTTGCTGATGAGCTTTATGAGTTTATTTTATATCTCTCCTGGCTTATTTTGTAAAAGTGATTTCAAGATTGAAAAAAATAGAGAAATAGGCACTTTTACAAATCCTTTTAGTTACATCTTCAGCATACTGAGTGCTCGGGTGAGTGGGCCAGTGAGTACTGGGATGAGTGCAAGGATGAGGGTAGCTGCAGAATGAATGATGCATGAAAGTAAGTTATCAATTAAAAAACAAAACTTAAAAAACTCAGGGATAAGTCAGGTCTGGCAAACAGAACAATCAAATCTAAGATTTCTTAGTAATGAAGCCAGGTATTGTACACATAAAATGAATACAGAATAATCTCTAGGCCAGGAACTGAGCTGGGTCAGACAGAAAATCGGGAATAATGGTGTAACACGCTGACTGGCTGTCAGAGATCATGAAAGAGAAATGGCCAGAGATAACATGGGTTTACATAGGCCATGCCCGTGCATTGGTTTAGTGTCACTGGTGCATGCACAGTGTGTCAGTTAGGATGCCGAGAAATAAAATATATTAAAAGGTGGGAAGGTTGTGGCTTGTGACATTTACAGTTGGCCGAAGCTAGAATGGTGCAACTCCAACCTAGTAAAATTATGTTGTATCCAAATTGGTGCAAGCTTTGATTCCAAATTGACACATTTGTGTCAATATGGGAGTGAGGATCTTGGGACCATGGTTGGACTGACATGGATGTTCTAAAATTAGAGCAAGTGTCATAATTATAATCAATACAACATTTTCCCATGTGAAATCCTCCTCAGCTACTTACAGTGCTTGCAAGCCCCAACAGGTACAACCCCTGTTTGATCTGGATTCTAAAGTGCCACATCAATCTGCTGCAATATATTTGAAACAACTATAATACAATAATTAATAAGAGACCCAAGATTCAAATAAGTTCATATAAGGGGACATTTCAGATCCGATTGATGCAGTATCAAAAAGGTTTTGATTACCTATTCAGGGACAAAAATTAGAGCATCTAAAAATAATTGTAACTATATGGGTGATGGCCAGGGACATTTTTTTTTTGTAAATAATCAGTTATGAAAATCATACTTAGCATGATTGGAAGGCTGGGGTTAAAGAAATGGACTTACTAAACAAATTGACAAAGACGACTAGTGAAAGACCTCCTGGGAAATTAAGTTTGATATGTGGTAATATCCTGAGTAGAAGACCAGGAACAGTATGTTCAAGGAGGCAGTGACCATACTGTCATGTGTTGACACTTTGTGATCCAGCAACCCTAATGATTTGTAAGTAAACCAAATAAACTCATAATCAGCTAACAGTTAATATTATAAAACATGTCACAATATGTCATAAGTCTATTCCCTTATCTTTCCAAAGTGAAGCAGCAATTAAAGGAGAAATGGCAGCACAATAAACAAAACTGTCTAATGGATTCTTTAATCTTACTTTTTATGTTTACACAGAGCAAAAGCCACAAGCCACAGTCTCTATGGCATCTACTCCACAACAGTTGCCAACACTAATCCCGGGGTAGGAGAGTTTTATTGTGAAGAGACATTGTCTATCTCTGACCTCCTCATCGAAAATATATGTTAGAAAGTTTGGTCCTTCATCTACTCACAGTCACACACAGGGACCAACCATCAAGCTCTAGCTATCGCAACATGAGATGTTATTAAGAGTCATGAGCCTATGCAATGTTAACTTCTAATACGGCATGCACTTTGCCACCCTCTTATCGCACTTCTCATTTCCAGACTATTGGAAACCTTCAGCAAGGACCTACTCTCCCTAACTGAAATGCCATGTCTTTTATACTCATAACACCTACAAGTATATGTGCTGCATGCTTCTAAGTGTGTCTATGTATGAAACCGATTAGACATGGCTGTGCATCTAACAGAGCTGAGGTTTCTTAGATGAGAATGGAAGTTATAGAAAAAGTACAGCTACAAAAGAGTCATTCATCCATTCATGCAATATATCCAATTATTCTTCCTCTTCTCCATTCATTGTCTCTTTTGAGTAGCTTAATATATATATATATATATATATATATAAAAATTGCCAAAGATAGCACTCCAGGGACTAGTAAAAATTAACTTTTATTACCTTCACTAAAACATCAAAAAGGTCAACGTTTCAGCTTGATCCCCTCAAGCTTTCGTCAGGACATGACGAAAGCTTGAGGGGATCAATCTGAAACGTTGACCTTTTTGATGTTTTAGTAAAGGTAATAAAAGTTAATTTTTACTAGTCCCTGGAGTGCTATCTTTGGCAATTTGTTTGTGTTTTGGCTGACAAGCACCGGGCATTTGATACTGGGAGAGGTGGAGTGCAAGATCTTTATATATATATGATAAATAGTGATGTCCCGAACAGTTCGCCAGGAACCGTTCGCCCTGGGAGGGAGGGTCTGCTGCTGATTGGCTGGAATGTGTCTGCTGACTGTGAGGTACATGGTCAAAGTTTACTCAATGATGACGAATAGGGGGCGGACTGAACATCGCGCGTATTCGCGACCGCGAACACGCTATGTTCGCCTCCGAACGGTTCCTGACGAACTGTTCGGGACATCACTAATGATAAATTATTTTTAGACGCAATATTTAAAACTGTATGGAATTTTAATGCTAAGTTTTAAGAAAATATAAGGTCACTTCATTTTGTGATAACAACTGTATGAAACTTTTGAACTGTCCAATTTTCTTTTTTATATTGTGTTCCATTTTCAGCCCAATGTAATTCTTTATAGTACAGTTCAGTTCACCAGAATACCATTCATTTAGAATTTATTTGAATGTAGGTGAATTACAACATAAGAGAAAATAAACGTACAGAATTTGTACTTTTCTGGTATAAAAGGGTGTACTTTCAGAAATATGTGAATGTGCATCAGAGGGTTACAATGAAGAGTTGAAATATGCAAAACAAAAAGAATTCTAAAGAGAAAAATGGCTGATAGGGTTATCTTTTTGTAAAGTTATTGACTGAACATATTTATCAATTATACTACCTTCAAATACATTGCTATATGTGTGTTTGGCTTTTAAAGTGCAATACAGCTAACAAAAGAATATCTTTTATTCATACGCTGGAATAGAAAATTGGTACAAGCAAAATATGATTTATTTTGAAAAGCTGCAAAACAAAATTGGTGATGTAGGTTAGCATAAAGAAAGACACTTTATACACTTTCCTCCACATGAGAAAATGTAGGCAGTAGTCCATATTACTTGCCTCTTAGTTGTCCCAATTCCAGGGTCCTGTCCTGCCACCCTGCTTTAGTTCCACCAGGGGACACCAAGGACCTGTCTCTGGACAGCACAGCAGGAGCACATCAGATGCTTCAGTACCACTCCTTGCATGGTGCTGAAGGCTGGGGGCCAGTCAGACAGACTTTTGGTGGGCAGGGTCAACCTATTTCTGGGCGGACCTGCCCACTATGGCTGTCGCTAGTGATGTGAGTAATTCCTCTCTACTCAATAATCAATGTTTTTATTTTACACAATCTAATTCAACTTTCTATTTTACAACTACATCATCTACCTACTACCAAAACGTATTACATTTCCTCCCAAAAATTGTTATCCATTTAATCTGGGGAATACTGATATCACTCATTATGAGAGCTATGCTGTGGTAGCACCAATGTCAAAATCTCTGACTATAGTTCCATTTCTTATAGGAGAGCTAGAATGCCAATTACAGTTATAGCATGGTTCTCACAATTTACAATGTTCAATTTAAATAGGCAAAAGCCATGCAGCATTCAGTAAAATTGCATGCAATTATTTTGTAATTTGCAAACAAAAACAAAAAAGAAATTTTAAAAGATACATTTTTTTTAACACCTTATACAACATAGGAAAACAACAAGAATTCTTATTAAACACAATTGAAACATTACGTATAAAGGTTACTGGATACTGGGACAGCATGGTTCTGTCTTCATGTGAAAATGCAGTACTGGGGCTATTAGAAGTGGAATCCAGTAACAGGAGTTACATTTGTAACAATAGGTTTAAATGATCAGCACTGCTATTCAGAGATACATTTTCCATTGAGTGCCATTAGTCGTAAGCTTGTTTCTTATCTTAATTTAATTCATTGCCTGATGGCAGTCATGCATGGAATGAAAAATTAGCTGTTTCCTTCACAATGCGTTTGGGTGATAGAGGAATTGCCTTTGTTTAGTCTCACATTTCTAAAGTCTAGACAGGGCAAGTGTACTATGTTACAACAATACTAATGTTAATAATGTATTATCCTTGGATCATTGCCTATATGACTTATACATTAAAATAGCTTGTTCAACTTAACAGAAAAAGGAGAAGAGAAAAATCAATTATAGCCTTTGCCCCATTTCACCTTCAAAAGGAATCACCATTCTTATTTAATCAGATGAAATGCTGTACATAAAGCACAGTACAGACTGTCTACATAGACAAAAAATTTAATGGGACAAAAAGATAATTGATATTTTTACCTCTTACTACCAAAATTCCACAATTATATTAATTTTGTAAGTACACTGTTACATTGTATATTTTAACTCCGAAATCAGATTCTGTATAACATTAAATGTTTTAATGATAGCATTTTATATAAAATCAGATTTTAAAGTTAAAGGCACACTATAGTCACCAGAACAACTATAGCTTATTGCATTTATTATGTTGGGTGTAATCATTCCCTTCAGCCTTTTTGCAGTAAATGCAGTCTTTTCAGAGACAATGCAGTGTTTATATTACAGCCTAGTGGTAACTCTACTGGCCACTCCTCAGATGGCTGCTAGAGGTGCTTCATGGAGTGCAGCACTGCCATTCAGTGTTTCCACCCTCTGCGTGGACACTGAACTTTCCTCAAAGAGATACATTGATTTAATGCATCTCTATGAGTAGATTGGTCAGGGCTGTGTTTAACTTGTGCTAGCTCTGCTACTGATCTGCCTCTTTGACAGTCTCAACCATTCATATGGGAAAGCATTGTAATTGGCTCACAGAATCACTTCTGATAATGTCAGCTAAACAGGCAGATCAGGGGCAGAGGCAGCAGCTGCAGACTTGAATACAAGTATAATTTTACTATATTTAGGGAGACAAGGGGAACCAGGGGGGGCTAGATGGTGATTTTAATATTATAGGGTCAGTAATACGTTCGTGTTCCTGACCCTATAGTGTTACTTTAATATACACAATAAAAAGAAGGTACAGATGAATAAACGAGTTATGGAATGCAGTGCCAAATGTATTTTTGCACGGTTAAAATTATTCCATGATTCACAAAAAATACAGGTAAAAGTGTGTATAAAATATGATGATATACAGTCTTCATCATCCTTTTAAAAAACAATGGCAACATAAATTAATCAATCAGTGAATTAATTAAACAATCCATATTACTGTTTCCCATGACACTTTGTAGTAATTAATATAACTGTCTTAAATATGCACTATGCACTTTTGATATGCAGTAATCCTGAAAACCTAAAATTTGGATGTTTGTAGCTAATAAAAAATGGAAGGCACATGATTATAAAAATATAATCTATCAAATAATTACTACTTGTTATATTAATAAATTGATTTTTTTTTTAATTTCATAACTTCACACTAGATAGTCACAACAGAAATATTTTAGCACATCAAGTCATTTCACAATAGAAATAGTAACATTTTGATAGACCTCATGGGGAGTTGCCTATTTCTAATTCACTTTTAGGTGAATTAGGTCATTTGTAATCCTTGTATCTGTCCAATCATTAATGATATATGTATTGGACAAGGTAAGGAAAGGTTTATTAAAGACATGTGCACAGATATATAAGCATGCTCTACCTTAAGCACTGTCTTCAAATGTTTATGGATATTAGATTCAAGCTTTACAAATTCAGAGTAACCGGCTACATAATAATGTGTTATAATCACCCTTGGGTGAGAATTGATGAAGGTGATTACATTTTATTTGCCAAGTAAGGCCCTTATTAATTCAGGGATAATAGATACAGAACCTGTTGACTGTAGCTTCCCAGCATTGGTAAAATAAATAACAAGCACACACATTCAAACAACAATTTCAACTTCACTTACAGAGAATTCTATAACAGTATATCACAACAAGCCAACCTTTTGAAGATCCTATATCAAAGGGAAATGTCCCTCTCATTTAACAAATACAGCACTGTATAGAGTTGTGAATGCAAAATGAGCATGACATTCAATATTGACATAGAGTCTTCTGAAAATAGATTGGGATTCTTAACCCCTTAAGGATAAAGCTTCAGTTTGCTTGTTTTGTACTTGAGGACCGAAGTGTTTTGACTTTATTTTGTGTGTTCTATCACAATTTCCATCTTTCTAATTTATTGCACCAACACATATTACATACCATTTTTAAAGGACAAACAGGGCATTCATTTTAAGTGACTAACATGTGCAAAAAAATCACATTTATTATTAAAAAATACAAAAAAAATCACTAAAAGTATATTTTTTTCTAAATTGTGGCAATAATAATGTATGCATAATTCGTACAGTTTAATAAAAGTAATAACAAATAAACCGTGCTTTTAGGCGCTTCGAATATAATGTGGTGAAGAACCTGTTTCTGTTGAGCAGCTCACACACGTGTAGGTACCTCCAAACCTTAACACAATAGCATGCAAAAAAGTGGGGTAATGAAAATGAGACAGAAAGGTCACAACAAACAGAACCCAGTGGAGCGCTAATTAAATGAACTAAACTCACCCTTAAAATAAAGGGATATGCCAATTGAGAGAATCTAAAAGGAAAAATATAAAATGGGAACAATGGTGCAGTATATCTGGACTGGATGATCTTAACAAAGAGCTGTATATATAACAAACTCACATGGTGTAGAGCCAGGCAAAGATAGGCTTAGGTCATAAAAGCTGGGGTATTTTAAAGCAAATACCAGGCTTCTTCAATAGCTGAATGGTGGTCCTCAGAGAAAAGGAGAGAAAGGGAACAGTGGACCAGAGTCCTAGTGTATTATCCTCACCCAATATGTCAGAAAAACAAATACAAGTACTTGCTCACCTTTCAGAGAGCCAATGTAAACTGGGCTCTCAGTGTGATGGATATTGTGCCTTTAAGAGGGCACTACTCTTCTTTGTTAAGCAGGAAATTAGATGCAGGACGTAGGCTCAGGTAGACAGCATAACATTTATTGTAGTAAAACACTTACATAAAATATAAAATAAAAAGTCCCATAGAATATGGTGAGTCCTCGTCCGAGACGCGTTTCGCCTTATAGAAAGGCTTTTTCAATCGGTATGTAATAACAAATAAACCGTGCTTTTAGGCGCTTCGAATATAATGTGGTGAAGAACCTGTTTCTGTTGAGCAGCTCACACACGTGTAGGTACCTCCAAACCTTAACACAATAGCATGCAAAAAAGTGGGGTAATGAAAATGAGACAGAAAGGTCACAACAAACAGAACCCAGTGGAGCGCTAATTAAATGAACTAAACTCACCCTTAAAATAAAGGGATATGCCAATTGAGAGAATCTAAAAGGAAAAATATAAAATGGGAACAATGGTGCAGTATATCTGGACTGGATGATCTTAACAAAGAGCTGTATATATAACAAACTCACATGGTGTAGAGCCAGGCAAAGATAGGCTCAGGTCATAAAAGCTGGGGTATTTTAAAGCAAATACCAGGCTTCTTCAATAGCTGAATGGTGGTCCTCAGAGAAAAGGAGAGAAAGGGAACAGTGGACCAGAGTCCTAGTGTATTATCCTCACCCAATATGTCAGAAAAACAAATACAAGTACTTGCTCACCTTTCAGAGAGCCAATGTAAACTGGGCTCTCAGTGTGATGGATATTGTGCCTTTAAGAGGGCACTACTCTTCTTTGTTAAGCAGGAAATTAGATGCAGGACGTAGGCTCAGGTAGACAGCATAAAATTTATTGTAGTAAAACACTTACATAAAATATAAAATAAAAAGTCCCATAGAATATGGTGAGTCCTCGTCCGAGACGCGTTTCGCCTTATAGAAAGGCTTTTTCAATCGGTATCACCGTAATACCGATTGAAAAAGCCTTTCTATAAGGCGAAACGCGTCTCGGACGAGGACTCACCATATTCTATGGGACTTTTTATTTTATATTTTATGTAAGTGTTTTACTACAATAAATTTTATGCTGTCTACCTGAGCCTACGTCCTGCATCTAATTTCCTGCTTAACAAAGAAGAGTAGTGCCCTCTTAAAGGCACAATATCCATCACACTGAGAGCCCAGTTTACATTGGCTCTCTGAAAGGTGAGCAAGTACTTGTATTTGTTTTTCTGACATATTGGGTGAGGATAATACACTAGGACTCTGGTCCACTGTTCCCTTTCTCTCCTTTTCTCTGAGGACCACCATTCAGCTATTGAAGAAGCCTGGTATTTGCTTTAAAATACCCCAGCTTTTATGACCTGAGCCTATCTTTGCCTGGCTCTACACCATGTGAGTTTGTTATATATACAGCTCTTTGTTAAGATCATCCAGTCCAGATATACTGCACCATTGTTCCCATTTTATATTTTTCCTTTTAGATTCTCTCAATTGGCATATCCCTTTATTTTAAGGGTGAGTTTAGTTCATTTAATTAGCGCTCCACTGGGTTCTGTTTGTTGTGACCTTTCTGTCTCATTTTCATTACCCCACTTTTTTGCAGTTTAATAAAAGTAAATTAAAATAATTCATTTTCTTGTCATGATTTTCAAAGTACATAATATGTCTAGGAATAAAAGACCACAGAATACAAGGAGTAAAATACATTTTCAATGTGAAACTATTATAGAATTTGGTATGTTCATCTTAGTTCAATTATAGCAGTGTAAAAGAAGACCACAGTATCTCATAGGGTGTTCCTTAACGTGCTACCGTTTTGTTTTATACTTTGTTGTTATTTTTTGTTTGCAATTTTGTAGGGCACGTTAATACATGTTGATACTCTGATATGTGCCACTATGATCAATGATCAAACTATCCAAATTATGCTCAACTACCTCTTCTGAGTATAACAATACACTGAGTGTACAGTTGTAATCAAAATTATTCAACCCCCATTGAAAATCAGGTTTATTCAGCTGTTGCAATGAACAAATCAAACAAAATCAATTGAAATAACTCAAAACAACATACGTTTCAAATAGTTTCCCCAAATTCAACTGAAAATGAAACTTATAATGACTTTTCCAGTTTCAGAATTATTTAACCACCTGAACAGAATTCCTCACAGCAGCACAAATATGCAAAACATGTGTTGGCTTAAGCACACCTGATGCAACTAATCAAAGGTTTCATTACACTAGGTGTGCTTGAGCTGGAATACTTGAAATATCTAAACTGGCTAGGGGTTTGTTGAGTGTCACTTTTCACTGTATGTTAGAACTAAGTAAAAAAAAAAAAATGGTCCACAAAGTTAAGAGAAGAGATAATGGCACTTTACTAACAAGTAACAGGATACAAAAAGATAGTAAAAGCACTGAATGTTCCTAGAGACACCGTTGGAAGCATAGTTTGCAAGTTCAAAGTTGAACGAATAGTGGTTACACTACCTGGACGAGGCAGAAAAGGGAAGCTATCAATGACTGCAACAGATTTCTGGGAAGACAGGTAGTGAAAAACACTTGAGTGACTGCAAAAGACCTGCAGCAACACTTGGTGGTAACAGCCAGTGAGGTTTCACTGAGCACAGTAAGGCGCTTACTAAATGCTGAAGACATTCACCATTACTGACCCAAAAGCACAAGAAAAGTCAGCTCCAATATGCCTTTGTCTCTATCTTGCAGTGCCATAGAAGATATCTAACTCTTTCAGCATTTACAGTTTGAATTTGATTAATGGGTAAATATTTAGTTTTGGTGCATTGTACCAGTTTAACAGTTCAAATAAAAACTTCATAAATGCATACCATTTGCAAAAGTATATATCATGGGGTATGTCATAATGTCATATGGTATCATTTTTAGTCTTATTGTACATGAATTTTGCACAATTTTCTGTAAATGTTTATGGTATTATTTTATTTATTTTTTACATGCACACTGCCATTTAGCGCTTTATTTTTCAAATTTTACATGTGCTACTTTATTTGAAATTCACTAAATTGTTTTCAACTATATCTTCTCAGTACTTAATGATCCCCTTTGCACACCCTTGTCAAGGTTTTGTAAAAATGCAGGGCTGAATTTATAACATGGACAAGGCCAGGGCAATACTTTATTTATTTTTTTTAAATGGCAAGTTAAAGGTGGAGTCATGGTTCATTTTAGTAGCTCACATATGTAAATTACTTCACAAATGCATACAATTTTCAATATAAGAAACCATGGAGACTAATTCTAAACCTCACGTTAATCCAAAACCCAATTTTAAGCATAACTACAATCCTAACCTTAATACTAATCTTAACTCTAGTTATAATGTTAGAAGGATTTCCTCTGGTGATGTTAACATAGTATTTATTTCAGAGTGATTCCTAACTCATCCTAATCCTAATCCTAATATTAACCCTAATCCTAAAACTAAACTTAATCCTAGACCAAACTCAAATCCAAATCTAAAGGGTTTCCCTCTTTGAATATCAGAAAAGATAATTATAACCTAATACAAAGAGTGGTCAGTGACCTCCATCAACTGGCTGTTTTCAGCATGACAGGAAGATATCCCTCTCATGTTGAGGCTTCTCTGCTAATTACACTGTGACTAAAGTCAACTGACAAGGACCAGCACTGATCACAATTAGCAGAGGGTTTGTAGATGCTGTCAGGATCTCATCAGACCATAGGGGTATCCCTTAGACTGCTTGCAGCTCTAGAATCACTGTAGCTGAGTGTCATTGCTCAGTTGTGAAGATTTCAATGAGTTTACAATCCATATGCAGAACTTATTTTAAGCACTGCATACATCTTTATCCGCCAGTCAGCTAGGGTCACTAAAAATGGCCCCAGCTGACAGTGGGGTCCCAAGTATTGATCGATTGATACAAGAAAAACACTATTTAACAGACAAGTGCCAAATTAGTGAAGGTGTGCAGCGCTGAAAAGTAGATTTACTTACTCCCAAATTGTTGGGGATATAGTAGTGTGTAAATGGCTGTATAAAAAAAGAGGAAAAGTATATAGTGCAACACTGTTGAATTAAAGTGGAAATATATATTCCAAATGGAAGCACTCACGTGGTCTAGAGCCTATTATGGATTGGCTCTAATCACTTGCGCCGTTGTGCACTTAAGGTGGCACACACCTTCTAGGTCCACGTGTAAGATGTTCCTCAGAAGCATGTAAAAAAAAGAGGTAGGGGGGGAGACAGGGAGAATTGCCCTGGTGCAGAAATCCTTAATCAGGTAAGGTATAGTGCAAACATATATAGATGGCTTCTCACCTTAAAAAGAGCCTATCACTTGGCTCTAAGTGTGTAAGTAGATGAGTCCAATTCTAGGGTGACTCTACCCTTCTTTGAGCAGGATAAATGGTCCACCAACGTGTAGATTCAATAAAATTTATATTTATTCCATTAGTATAAAACTTTTATAAAATAAGTTGCAATACATACACAGTGGTGGTAAGTCCAAAGTCCAAAACGCGTTTCGCCGATTCTGTTCGGCTTTTTCAATTGGTAATGTGTTTCCTGCTCTCTCATACATATATATCCCTGTCTGAACACTGATTGGTTGCAGGAGATCGTGATACGGCCAATCACGAGTGCTCCTGTTGAAGATGGGTCTGTAGCTTCAATATGCCAATAATCTATCCCGTATGCGTGACGTCATCACGCACGCACACGCGTGCGCGTGTCGTCACTTCCGGGAACCTGAAAAGTGTGTATACACCTCTATAGTCTTATTGATCCGATCCCACTGGATCCAGAAAACGGATATTTCTTCATATATTGCCTCCATAGTCCATAATACTTCGTTATCTTGCATCAATATGGCGGATGGTTATGGCATTAGTGTCTTTATTCGTTCAATCATCGTTATATTGATGTCCATGTCTCCATTTTGGTTATGGGCAAAGTCCTGGCATCACTTAATCCTTATAGTGAGTAGTTCCTAAAGCCATATGCTCATTATCAGAGCAAACAAACGGATATAACAACATATAAAATAATTAGTATAGACATTATTCTATTAGTGAACTCCTATAAAAACATATATCAATAGCATAAAAATGGTGATGTGCAAAAATAAGCAATTGAGGACATAATTAATGTTCATAGGCTCTTATACAAGCCAGACCATACCAATATAAGTGTTAATACACCCATTATTAGAATCCAAATAGATCTAGACCCAAGATGATTGAATGAGCCACTGATAAAAATAGAAAATTATTAAAATAGATAAATATAGTTAATAATTAGTATAGGACAAAAATAATAAAACATGTAAAAATCTATATATTAAATTAATTATAAAAAGTGGCACAATTCAAAATCATCGTTGAGTCCATGTGGTTGCATGGTATTAAGATTAAAAATCCACTGCATCTCTGTTTGTCCGATCAATTTTATGGGGTCCCCACCTCTCCAATTGCCGATTACTTTCTGGATTCCCATAAATTTCAGCAGTGACGGGTCACTATTATGTTTATTCTTGAAGTGTAGGGACACACTGTGTTTTAGGAAACCATTTCTAATGTTCCTAATGTGCTCTTGAATTCTTGTATTGAGTGTCCTCATCGTCCTCCCTATATAAGTCAGCCCACATGGACAGCTGATCATGTAAATTACTTTAGTGGATTGGCAGGTGATGACTTGTTTAATTTTAAAATTTCTATTTACATCCTGTGGGTGATGGAACTCTTTTATCACTCTTCTTTTACTCCTCGAGTTTTTACATGCTCCACACATGCCACAACCATAGAAGCCATTAGATTCTTTAAAAAACTGACTTGTAGATTTTTTGGGGGGTATGTGATTCTTTACCAAATTGCTTTTCAAGTTTTGCACACCCCTATACACTATATTAGGTTTGTCCGGCAATATAGAATTAAGGGCAGGGTGATTTTTCAGTATTGGCCAATATCTCTGAATGATTTTTTTCAAATGCCTACTATTATGGTTAAAGTCACAAATAAACTTCAGATTTTGTGATTCTACATTGTCAATTTTCTCTTTATATTTAATTAGTTCATTCCTATCTTTTCCTTCGACCTCTTTAAAAGCTTTACTTATAAGATCATCATCATAGCCTTTTTCCCTGAAATCGTTTAGTATTTTCCCTGATTGCTCTTGGAACTTATGTTGTTCTGTACAATTTCTTCTTATCCTTAACAGTTGTGCTTTTGGAGCGTTTAGCAGCCACGGGGAGAAATGGCAGCTCTTCTCCCCTATGTAGCTGTTAACGTCGACCTTTTTAAAATATGTACACGTCTTTAAAACATTCTTTTCGACATATATATTAAGGTCTAAAAATTCTACAGAGTTTTTGCTAAAATGGCTCGTAAGTTTAATGCCCCAGTCATTGGTGTTTAAATGGGTTAAAAATATGTTCAGTGACTCCTCATTCCCTTCCCAGATAAAAAATATATCGTCAATGTAACGGCGATAGGACACGAGGTTCGCATCCCATCTACGGTCTCCATAGATAAATACTTGTTCCCAATGGGACATAAAGAGATTCGCGTAGCTGGGTGCGAACCTCGTGCCCATCGCCGTTCCACAAGTCTGCAAATAAAATTGTTCTCCATACCAAAAATAATTATTGTTTAAAATCCAATGTATTCCTTCTATTATGAAATCCACTTGTTGTGGTGGGAACTTTTTGGAAAGTTCTAAAAAGTGACGTGTTGCTTCGCATCCTCTTGTATGGGAGATTATAGTATATAGTGAACTCACGTCCGCTGTTACAAGGTAATAGTTATCCTTCCATACAATATTTTGAATTATCTGTAGGACATTAATGGTGTCTTTGAGGTAGCTTTGGCAAGTGCACACTATGGGCTGAAGACATTTATCGATATACTGGGATAACTTGCTGGAAATAGATCCTATACCGGAGACAATGGGTCTACCGGGAGGGTTACTCTTATCTTTGTGCAATTTTGGCAAATAATAAAAAACAGGGATTTTAGGATATTGCATATTTAAAAACTTGTATTCTTTTTGGTTCAGGACTTCTGTCGCCTTTCCTTTTTCAATAAGTGCATTGTAACTAGACTTTATGTCTTTCGTGGGGTCCTTGCTCAAGACTCGATATGTCTGGTCATCATTTAGTAACCTAAGTACTTTTCAGGTTCCCGGAAGTGACGACACGCGCACGCGTGTGCGTGCGTGATGACGTCACGCATACGGGATAGATTATTGGCATATTGAAGCTACACACCCATCTTCAACAGGAGCACTCGTGATTGGCCGTATCACGATCTCCTGCAACCAATCAGTGTTCAGACAGGGATATATATGTATGAGAGAGCAGGAAGCACATTACCAATTGAAAAAGCCGAACAGAATCGGCGAAACGCGTTTTGGACTTTGGACTTACCACCACTGTGTATGTATTGCAACTTATTTTATAAAAGTTTTATACTAATGGAATAAATATAAATTTTATTGAATCTACACGTTGGTGGACCATTTATCCTGCTCAAAGAAGGGTAGAGTCACCCTAGAATTGGACTCATCTACTTACACACTTAGAGCCAAGTTACATAGTTACATAGTTAGATAGCTGAAAAGAGACTTGCGTCCATCAAGTTCAGCCTTCCTCACACCTGTTTTTTGCTGTTGATCCAAAAGAGAAAAAAAAAAAAAAAAAAAAACAAACCCCAGTTTGAAGCACAATTTTGCAACAAGCTAGGACAAAAAATTCCTTATTGACCCCAGAATGGCAGTCAGATTTATCCTTGAATCAAGCAGTTATTACCCTACATTGAAAGATTATATCCTTGAATATTCTGTCTTTGCAAGTATGCATCTAGTAGCTGTTTGAACATCTGTATGGACTCTGATAAAACCACTTCTTCAGGCAGAGAATTCCACATCCTGATTGTTCTTACAGTAAAAAAACCTTTCCTTTGCCTTAGACGAAATCTTCTTTCTTCCAGTCTAAACGCATGGCCTCGTGTCCTATGTAAAGTCTGGTTTGTGAATAGATTTCCACACAATGGTTTGTATTGGCCCCGAATATATTTGTATAATGTTATCATATCCCCTCTCAGGCGACGTTTTTCTAAACTAAATAGGTTTAAATTTGTTAACCTTTCTTCATAGCTGATATGTTCCATTCCTTTTATTAATTTTGTAGCCCGCCTCTGCACTTTTTCTAGTGCCATGATATCCTTCTTAGAACAGGTGCCCAAAATTGCACAGCATATTCAATATGTGGTCTTACCAGTGATTTATAGAGAGGCAAAATGATATTCTCGTCCCGAGAATGAATGCCCTTTTTCATGCATGACAATACCTTACTGGCCTTGGCCACTGCTGATTGACATTGCACATTGTTGCATAGTTTGTTGTCTATAACAATTCCCAAGTCCTTTTCGTGTGTTGTTATCCCTAATTCGCTTCCATTAAGGGTATACGTTGCTTGTGTATTCTTTACGCCGAAGTGCATAACTTTGCATTTTTCAACATTAAATTTCATCTGCCATTTGAGTGCCCAGTCCTCCAGTCTATCTAAATCCTTCTGCAGCAAAGTAATATCTTGCTCACATTGTATTATTTTACAAAGTTTTGTGTCATCTGCAAACACTGAAACATGACTTTCAATGCTGTCTTCAAGATCATTTATAAAAATGTTAAATAGAAGGGGTCCCAGAACAGACCCCTGAGGGACACCACTTGCCACCTCTGTCCAGCTTGAAAATTTACCATTAACGACAACTCTTTGTATTCTGTTTTTAAGCCAATGTTCTACCCAAGAACAAGCATTTTCATCGAGACCGATTTCCTTGAGTTTGAACACTAATCTTTTGTGTGGAACTGTATCAAATGCCTTGGCAAAATCCAAATAGATCACATCCACTGCAACACCCTGATCTATACTTCTACTTACTTCTTCGTAGAACGCAATCAAGTTAGTTTGACATGACCTGTGCTTCATAAAACCGTGCTGATTTTTGCTGATAACCATATTCTTCTCAAGGAATTCTTGAATATTATCCCTTAATAACCTTTCAAATATTTTACCAGCCACAGAAGTTAAGCTCACAGGTCTATAATTTCCAGGCAAGGATTTTGAACCCTTTTTGAATATAGGAACCACATCTGCCTTCCTCCAATCCTCCGGAACACTTCCTGAAAGAAAAGAATCTTGAAAGATTAAAAACAGAGGTTCACTTATTTCTACACTTAGTTCCTTAAGTACACGTGGATGGATACCGTCAGGCCCTGGAGCTTTGTTTATATTAACTTTCTTTAGTTGCTGCAGCACATTGTCTTGAGTTAACCAATTACAATTATTCTGCAAGTTTTTAGTAGCAATCATTTGCACATCTATTGCCATGGGTTCTTCTTTAATATATACGGAGGAGAAATAGTTATTTAGAATTCCTGCCTTTTCTTGGTCTTCATTAACTAACACCCCCGTTTCAGTTTTAAGTGTACCTATACTTTCATTTTTGGGTTTTTTGGAATTTATGTACTTAAAAAATGCTTTGGGGTTGGTTTTGCTCTCTTTAGCTATCATTTTTTCATTTTGAAGTTTAGCAAGTTTAATTGCCTTTTTGCACGCATTATTTGCTTTCTTATATCTTTTATAAGATGCATCTGATTTGTCTGATTTAAATGCTTTAAATGCCCTTTTCTTATTTTTAATCTCTTGTTTTACTTCTCTACTAAGCCACATTGGTTTTAATTTGTTTCTTTTATACTTATTTCCCAATGGTACATACTGAGAAATGTACCTTTCTAATATTTGTTGGAAGATGATCCATTTATCCTCAGTGTTCTTTTCACTAAAGAGTTTATGCCAGTCAATATATTGTAAAGCTTCCCTTATCTTATTGAAATTGGCCTTTTTAAAATTATATGTTTTAGTATACCCCATGTGCTTTTGTTTTTTTGAGTTTATTTCAAAGGACACTATATTGTGATCACTATTTCCCAAGTGCTCACCTACTTGAATGTTGGTCAAAAGATCAACGTTGTTTGTTAAAACCAGGTCCAGACAAGCGTCCATTCTAGTTGGTGCTTGTACAAGTTGTGACATGAAGTTGTCATTTAACAAGTTTAAAAACCTAATTCCCTTTGCTGAGCTACTAGTCCCTATGTCCCAATTTATGTCTGGGTAATTAAAATCTCCAATAATTAAAGTGTTACCAAGATTTGCAGCTTTCTCAATTTGCTCAAACAGCTGTTGTTCCTCGTCAATATTAACATTAGGTGGTTTATAACATATCCCAACCAATAGTTGGTTTCCCTTCTTTTCCCCCAAGCAGATATTTACCCATAAAGCTTCCACATTTTCCTCATCGCATTCAATTTGCTTAAGATTTGGCTTTAAATCATGGTTGACATACAAACATACCCCACCACCCTTCTTGTTTTTCCTATCCTTCCTAAATAATGTGTACCCATTTAAGTTAACTGCCCAGTCATGTGTCTCATCCCACCATGTTTCAGTTATGCCTATTATATCATATTGTTTAGTGTATGCTAATGCCTCTAGTTCCCCCATTTTGTTATTTAGGCTCCTTGCATTAGTAAGCATACATTTAATATCAAGTGATAGGTGAGAAGCCATCTATATATGTTTGCACTATAATTTACCTGATTAAGGATTTCTGCACCAGGGCAATTCTCCCTGTCTCCCCCCCCTACCTCTTTTTTTTACATGCTTCTGAGGAACATCTTACACGTGGACCTAGAAGGTGTGTGCCACCTTAAGTGCACAACGGCGCAAGTGATTAGAGCCAATCCATAATAGGCTCTAGACCACGTGAGTGCTTCCATTTGGAATATATATTTCCACTTTAATTCAACAGTGTTGCACTATATACTTTTCCTCTTTTTTTTATACAGCCATTTACACACTACTATATCCCCAACAATTTGGGAGTAAGTAAATCTACTTTTCAGCGCTGCACACCTTCACTAATTTGGCACTTGTCTGTTAAATAGTGTTTTTCTTGTATTTGATGTAATAGGAATAGAGAGTTCCTATTTTTGTGTGAAAGCTGCTATAACTGAGAGCACTTTAAGTTTTACTATTTTAAGCGCCTTATAACACAGAACACTTTGTATATTTATTGATCGATTGATACCTGGGTCTCCCTCATGTAAGCAGGGATTTAACCCCACTCACATCAGACTTTCAAGCTGGGGGCTTATTTAAAAGGCTGCATGCAGCGCTCACTTTGAGCATGGTAAACAGCTTATCTGTCAGTCTGTAGCCACTAAATATAACACCAACTGACATAAAGGAGCCCCAGGTATTGTTTTATACCTGAGTATCCCTTGTTTGAGCAGAAATTTAAACCCAAGTTATAACCACTTGGCTTTTAAAATCTTTTTAAAGGACTATATATAGCTTATTGCATGCATATGAGTGCTGCCTAAACCTTATTGGTGAGTATGGAACCACTAATTCTGGCTCCAGCAGACAGACGGGAGGCCCAGGTTGGTAAATTACCACATGACAGAATTATTTAGTCATGTGTCAGTAACAGAAGAACATTCATGATGCTTTAATTCTATCATGTGTCTTTAAGGGGTTAAGGGCTAATCTTTCTTCCTCCTAAAATAAATCAACTGATGTCCCTCCTGTAAGTTGATGGTCCATCTATTCATCCGTCCTTGCAACCTTGCAAACCTAATTGAGGTACAATGCCTTTTTTACCTAAACGATAAATCTCTAGAGATAGTCAAGTGGACCAACATAATTTTCCTCAAAACATTTGTAGCATTTTGTTAAAACACAGAATTGAACTGTACAAAAGAAGCAGTTCCCACATACAAGTAATTTCAAACGCAGTTCCCAAATGCAAGTAATATAAAAATCTATGTTCAGCATTTACTGTCCTAGCCCCTTCCTTCACTACTTTTGTAAACACAAGCAAGATTTTTCTGTGGGACTCCAATTTGTCCTTAGTGTACCAGCGCTGAAGAAGCTCACTGTGAACATGGATGGTTCCTAGTAGCTGCAGCCAAGGAAAGGAGGTAGAGAAGAATGGCTTTGGGAACACCGCATACTTATGTATAATTCTAAATTTCTTTAGCTTCAGCTGCTTTTTTATTTTTTTTTTAACTATAAAATAGGCATATTGTGTTATGGATATCATGCATAGCATTTTCAATGTGTGAAAGGAGCTTTAAAAAGTTGTTAAAATTAAATGTGAACAACTCATAAAATAAAATTACATTAACTACCTCCAGCACTCTGTGTTTCCTTCTTACGCAAATAAACTCACTTAAATGTTCTTCTTTGTTAATATCATATTTGCTTTGTTTGTGTTCAATTAGCTCAGTTTTATAAGGAATGTCCTTAAAATGTCTGTCGCATTATTGCATTGCACTAATCCACTGCCGCAAATGAACATCTGATACTAATGACTCTGCAATAGAATCATTGACTCAACTGAAACTAGACTCAGATAAGCAACAGATTGAGTTACATTTGGCCAGAGAAACTAGTAAGACTTGACACTGAACTGCGAGAAAGCTTGAATGGTACAGTACAACAATAAACCATTTTTCTATCTAATTCAATCACACCAGAGATATGAAAACACTTGTTAGTTTTATTATATATAGGATACATAATGGTGAAGTCTACATTATGGAAAATAAAGTCATTGAGTGGGTCATTGAATGTATGCGATGAGCATCACATAAAAACAGGGGTACTGGGGGCGTGGCTACGACCGGGATGAAAACGGACGCATAAGTGCAGAGCTCCGCTAGCCAAACGGCGACTCAGCCTGAATCCACATAGGTAGCAACGGCTACAAACAGCAAACAGCACCTACCGATTGTCTGTACCCTCGAGCCCACATGACGAGCAGAAACGCTCGCAAATCTAAGGGTAAAACGCCCTCTCTGCAAATCGCGGCCTTCTCCCCGCCAAATAAGCGCTCCCAAGATGGCGCCGGCAGAGAACGCTCCCCACACTCTGAATCGGAACGCAGTGAGTCTGGCCGGAGTGATATCACCTCCATATCGAGGACCACAGCACTGCAAGCTGGGGAAACAAACATCCCTAAGTTACTGGAAGACCTAAAAACCACCATCAGGTCAGATTTCCAGAAATTAGCTGCAGACATAAGGAAAGATGTCCAGGCTATTGGGGAAAGAACAGCCCACTTAGAAGATAAAACAGAGGAGATTATAGAGGCTCACAATAATCTGGCTGATGCCTATGACAACTTCTCTGCAAAATTACATGCACTGGATACTAAGATCACAGATATGGAAGATAGAGCACGCAGGAATAATATCCGCCTGCGCGGTATCCCAGAGGAGATCAGGGCCCAGGATTTAAAGCCGTATTTGATACAGTTATTTCAAACCCTGCTGCCAGAGGCTTCCCATCAAGAATTGGAAATAGATAGAGCTCATAGGCTCATGAAACCACGAAATATACCGGCGGCGGTACCCAGGGACGCTATAGTCCGAGTCCATTTCTTCGCTACTAAGGAGAGGCTGATGCAAGTGGCCAGAGATCCAGCGCGCCTGACAGGGAAATATGCGGGCCTCCAACTCTTCACAGACCTATCGCCAGCTACGCTCGCGAAAAGGAGATCCTTTGGTACCATCACTAAAGCACTAAGAGAAGCGCAGGTCCCTTATAAATGGGGCTTCCCTACTCGTCTCATCATTCATAAGAATGGCTCAGACAAGATTGTTACATCACCAGAAGAAGGAAGAAAACTAATGTCTCAGTGGAATATTCCTCTTCAAGCAGAGGCATTAGTGACCAAGGATCCGGAGCCGGCGACTACCAGAATCACAGGGGATTGGCAGAAGGTGGCATCTGCTAAGTGAACTATCACTTTGGAACTGTCAAATGACGATCCCAAGCTCTGCCGAGAACCACGGAAAGGGTGTAGTATTACATACTGAAAAACTGACACTCCTGTCTTCTTTCTTTTTTATCCCTCATTAGCGCTGCATTATATATAAAAAAAAAAAAAAAAAAAATATCTCAAAAAAAAAAAAAAAAAAAAATTAAAAAAAAAAAATTAAATTAAAAAAAAAAAAAAAAAAAAAAAAAAGGGAAAAGGGAAGACGGAGAGGAGAGGAGAAAACACAGTAGTGCCCTTCTAACCGCGAGGCTGTTGCTGCTTTTTAGCAAGCCGGGCTGAGCGGCACTTTGTGCAAGGCTTTGGCACGCACACTTTTGTTATTCTCCTACCCACGTCCCCACTAGGCTCGCTAGAGAGCCGATGCGGTGTGGAACATCCACACTGTCAATACGTCCTGTCCCTGATCGACACTCAGATGCCTCGGATGAGGTTATCTAAAATTGGGGGACACCTGTATATAGTTAATTTTTGGTTTATTGTTGTGTATTTTGGTTTCCAACTACTACTAATCTGTCTTTCAGTGAGAACAATGTATATTGATGGCTGGTATGACTTGTATGCTAATGTGTCTTATGAGAGGGTTAGACGGTTGTGGCAATGTGGGAAAAGGAAGCTGACTTACTCGGTAAAGGAGCCTGGGGCCTAATGTTAGCTGTTAGAACCTTTCACCACGATGGTGCTTACTATTTTGTCACTTAACACGAAGGGGCTAAATTCCCCACACAAGAGGCGCCTAGCATTACAGGAAGCAAAAAAAGCTCGAGCCCATATAGCTTTTTATCAGGAAACGCATTTCAAATGGGGCCACAGACCTCAATTCAGTTCCCCACAATTCCCGCATAACTTCCACTCTTGCTATGCTAAAAAGAAAAGGGGAGTCTCCATCCTTATTAGCAAAGATGTTGCTTTCACATTGGTGGCAAAACATACAGACAAACATGGCAGATACCTGATAATTCAATGCACAATTAACAACGCACATTTCACACTAGTGAACATCTATGGTCCGCACAGCGGTCAACCGGCTTTCTTAGATATGCTTTTCCAAAAAATAGAGGGTAAAAAGCTAGGGGAGGTGATCATGGGTGGGGACACAAATTTTATTTTGGATGACCATTTAGACGCTAGATCCTCAGGGACTGCAGTTCAAACCAACACGACACATAGAGCCCCCACAACGAGGAAGCTGAATAAAATCCTCTTAACTCAGGGATTTATTGACCCGTGGAGAGTGACGCATCCGATGGAACGGGATTACTCGTTTCACTCGCTTGCACATAATTCCTACTCAAGGATCGACCGATTTCTACTCCACAACTCGATGATATTACGAGTTCAGGAGACAGGGGTGGGCTTGATTTCTTGGTCTGATCACGCGCCGATAACGCTCACATTAGGAGAACAATTTCCCAACAGAGGTAGGGGTTCCTGGCGCATGAATGAACATCTACTTACCAATCCAAATACACTTGCGGATATCCGAGAGGAGTTGAATCTGTACTTCCATACGAACCAAATGCCGGATATGGAACCAGAACTGCTCTGGCTGGCCCACAAAGCCTATATCAGGGGGGTTTTAATTAAACACGCTAGCTATGCCAAAGCCAAACGACTGCAAACATACTTGTCACTCACTAAACAAATGATGGAATTGTCCGCACTAAACAAAGCAGACCCATCCCCCAAACATGCGAGGGATATTAAACAAATACAGCGCCAACTAGAAGAATTAGAGCTGGCTAAAACCAACTTCATACTTCGCAGGTTTAAACAGCGTTTCTTTGAGCAAGGGAATAGGGCGGGTGCCCTCTTAGCCTCACAATTGAAAAAAAAAACATTAGCCACTAAGATTGCATATATACACACAGCGCAGGGAGACAAACTGTTAAATCCGGATACCATAGTACAGGAGTTTGCCAAGTACTATAGCTCACTGTATAATCTCAAAGAGGACCCCTCGACCCATGTCCCTACCCTAGATGAAGTCACTAGGTTCCTAGATAAGACTCGCCTGCCCAGACTACGAGAAGAAGACACACAGTCTCTTATAACGCCTATTACGCAAGAGGAACTACAAACCCATATAAGGGCCCTACCCGCAGCAAAAAGCCCTGGCCCAGATGGCCTTCCGGCCATATATTATAAGACGTTCCTTAACCAACTAAGTCCCCCTCTATTGGCCCTACTGAATAATAGCTTCAAAAAAGGCACCCTTCCTAAAGAAATGCTCCTGGCCCACATAGCTACGTTACCTAAGCCGGGTAAAAAACCGACTGCGTGCCCAAATTTCAGGCCGATATCACTCCTTAATATAGACACAAAATTATATGCTAAAATTATAGCAAGCAGGCTTAGCTTAATTCTACCCAAACTCATACATTACAATCAATCAGGCTTCACAAAAGGGAGACAGGGTTCAGACAACTCTAGGCATATACTGAATGTGATACATCACATTGGAGAGACGTCTAGTGAGGGCCTTCTCTTAGCGCTGGACGCGGAGAAGGCCTTCGACAGACTAAACTGGCTATACATGAGGGAAGTGATGGGAAGATTTGGACTCCCCCCTCAGCTTATCACTGCTATAATGGCACTATATACAAACCCTACAGCGAGCGTTTCCAATGCGGGCTTCATCTCATCCCCCTTTGCCATAACCAATGGGACTAGGCAGGGATGCCCCCTGTCCCCCCTTTTGTTTATATTATGTCTAGAGCCACTAGCCCAAATCATTAGGGACTCACAAAAAATTACAGGCATCTCGATTGGGGATCAAACACATAAACTTTCGCTTTTTGCGGATGACATCATACTCACACTCTCAAGCCCAGAGACATCCCTCCCTAATCTAATAGATCTATTAAAAACATTTGGACAGGTGTCCTATTATAAGCTTAATGCGGGCAAAACACAGGCGCTGCCCATTAATATACCCAAAAGCAAACAGGAAACCCTGGCCAAACTCTTCAAATTTGATTGGAGAGATGACTATGTAACATATCTGGGGGTGAAAATAACCAAGTCCATCCAAACGCTGATGCAGTACAACCATATTCCGATGTTAGCAACTCTACGACAGGAGCTAGGGGGGTGGAGAGACGTCCGAATCTCATGGCTGGGCCGCATAAATGCACTTAAAATGATGGCGCTGCCTAAGTTGCTGTATATTTTTAGGATGCTTCCCATAAAGATCCCAAAAAGCTATTGTGCAAAGGCCCAAAAAATGTTTATGGACTTTATTTGGTCCAGAGGTAGAGCACGAGTAGCAAAGGAGGTGTTACAGAGATCATTCCGGGAGGGGGGAATGGGGGTGCCGCAGATATGGGAGTATAGCAGAGCGGCTTTATTAGCCCAGGCAATCAACCTCCATGCACCAAATGGCCTGCTAAGTTGGGTAGACATGGAACGAAAGCAAATGGTAGCAGACACATTGCTAGCCCATATGTGGACACCCTCCAAGCTGAGACCCTCATACCCTCGTTTATATCCGACTACAAGAGCATCGTTGGATGTGTGGTCCACCTTCTACAAAAACCAATCCTATTCTAAGTTTCACAAATTAGCGCCTTTGGCTGCCTTAAAGACCATATCACCATGGCTTTCAATTAGACAGTGGGAAATTAAAGGGATCACAAAACTATCACAACTACTTCTAGGGGGGGAGCTGCTCCCATTTGTAACCTTACAGGAAACATATCAACTACCAACAAAATTCACATTTGCATACCTGCAACTTAAAGGGGTGATCCTGGAACATGTGGATTATGGGAGAAATGATACCAACCCCATTGACAGTGATGCACGGCTATTGCTTGCTTCATGCTGGGCAGCACCACTGAAGCCCAAACTCCTGTCTTGCTGCTATAGAATCCTTGCCACCCCAAGCTCCAGAACTCCCATGTCACTAGAATCGCAATGGGAGAAAGAATCTGGTAATATAGTTTCCCAAGAAAGGTGGATAAAACGTCTAAATGCACTGAGGGGGGTTACCAGGTGCTATTCACTAATAGAGGCTCATAGGAAACTTATTTATCGCTGGTACCTTACCCCTGATAGACTGAGCCGGATGTATGAGGGAGCGTCGGCGATATGCTGGCGATGTGGCCAAGAGAGGGGCACCATGACCCATATATGGTGGGCCTGCCGAGCAGTTCAGTTGTTTTGGAAAGAGGTAGCGGATATGGTGGAGACACTGCTGTTTGAGTTGCCTACAGAACCAGAAATATATCTTTGGCTGGAGTTCCCTCCTTGGGTGACCTTTTATCAGAGAGCCTTGGTGTCACATATAGCTCTTGCAGCCAGGGCATTGATAGCGCTTAACTGGAAATCCAACATCTGCCCGACAAAACAGGCACTAATAGACAGAATAAATCTCCACTATGCATATGAACGCATGGCGATCCTCTCTGAGAGTGCTAATTGTACCACCTCCAAGATATGGGAACCATGGGAAACTGTTTTCTCCCAACAGTAGGGGGCAAAGGCCCTAACAACGAGAGAAACTAAGGGAACTCCTCTATCATGACATGTCCTTGCCAACCAAGTCCAGAATAAACCATTACTCACTGATTGCTTGCTACTTTATTGTATGTTCTTTTGTTTTCTTTTTATCTTCTTTTATTCTTTCCTTTTGTTTTCTCTGTTTAAGTTGATTAGCTTCCACAAGGTAACAGACTTACTATAACACTACCTTACCAAAGGAATAATGTTACCGATAAGGTATCCACTACTTATGCCGATAGCAACACTTCCGAATCTCCCTAGGGCCAACTCTAGTTTGAAGTAGGCGGATAACGCATATGAGCTAGACTGAGTTGTATTATAACTTTTTTAGGGGTACCTTGCACCAAAATGTACTTGCAGACGCAAGTAACGGAACTTGATTCCGGGTGCTAGGGATGAAAGGAAGAGGGGAGTAGGAAAACTGAAAACGTTTGTATCTTGGATGTTATAATAACTACAAGAACGGTTATGTATCACATATGATGAATGTTTATGATATTACACCTTCTGTACCTTGAATGTTCAACTAAACAATAGAATGGCTATGTAACAAATACAATAATTGTTTACGTTATGGCATATTGTGGATGTATGTATTTTACTGAAATCAATAAACTTCAATTATAAAAAACAGGGGTACTTACTAAAAGTGGCACTGTCATGGCTGCATCCGTTTCCTTTTTAACCCCTTTTCCAACTCCTATATATTTTATAGTGCCCCTAGTCACCCCCAAATGCCACTAGGCCCCCCAATTTACCTTTTTTTAATAGCGTTATTTAATGTCTGGACCTATGTCCTGGGCGCCACCATCTTTGTGTGGGACACGTCCTCTGACCACACTAGATAGTGCTATGAAATTCCTTTCCCCCACACCAATTGACGACAGGTGGGGGATAAATGTAAAAAATCGCCCTCCCCCACAGGCGACTAGGGGTCCCAAAGCCCCTAGTCACTCCCCACCCCAATAAAATTAAACACCCTAAAAATAGTGAGGGGGGAACAAAAAACTAAATAATTGTAAATGGGAAAAAAAATCATAGATGAGCTAAAACCAGCTTGAGATCTGAGCAGGGACCCACCAAAGGGCAGGCTAATTAAGCTGTTGTCTGTTCTCACCTCTCTTTTTCCCTGCTCTGCATGGTTTCACATCAGACAGTTCACTATGGTAAGCTGAAAGGGCATGGTGCAACATCTGAAACCACAATCAGTCCATTAAAAAAAAAAAAAAAAAATCTACATTATATAATATGTATATATATATATGGGCAGATCATGTTTTGAAATATCGTGCTGCATCTGATTTGTACTTCTATAAAGTATACAGAATGTTTAATTATGCTGTATTGTGGGTAATTTATGCCATCTCTTGAAAAATTATATAAAAGAAAAACATCAAACAACTTATAAGATTTCTAAATACATTTCCAAGCAGTTACATCATTTTCTGATGTTCAAGAAAGGTATCTAAGTAATTTTAGTGTGACACAAAATTGAAGAGAAAAATAGAATTAGCTTTCATCCTTTTATCAAGGCTTTCTGCTTCAAGGTACATTATGAAGATATAAGGATAAAGATGATGTGGATGTTCTGTATTCTGTTACTTTATGTAAAATGATTAATATTCACCTGTTAGTAGAAATGCACCTTTGGAAAATGTAACGTGATAAATACATATATACACTAATATACCACAATATGTTATGCAATATGTTACATTACACAAAAGCCTACACACAAACTGTTTGCAGTTAAACCATTTTACAGTTTTGTCCATCTCATTAATGCTCCCACTGGTCACTAACAAATGTTTTTAGCTTCACGTGTGAAGAATGTGCCCAATTTTTTTTATTTTGCAAAAAGTGCACATTTCAATTGAAATTGACACTTTTAAAACTTAACTTTCCTTGCAAAGACTTCTTATTGAGTTGCATTGGGAAGTCTGTTACTTGACAGCCACAGAAAGTGTGTGTGGTTTTAGAAGGAGAGGGTTTACAAAGGCTGCAGACAATAGATCTGCAGCTTTTATGAGCAGATTTTAAATATACCCCCAATGGAAAAAAAATGCATAATTAAACTCATGCATGTTTTCATTTGAGGTGTCTCTACTCCACTGTGATTTATATTTATTTTGTATTTGGGCAGTGGAGTGTTCCTTTAAGAATATTTTTTACTGCAACAGTTGACCTTTAAATAGTCTGTAGGCACCAAGACCACTTCAGCTCATTGAAGTGGTCTAGGTGCTGTGTCTCTTTTGCACTTAGTGCAAAACATTGTAGTTCCAGAGAACAGCAATGTTTAAATTACAGCTCTAAGTCTTCCCACAGCGGCTGTCTACTAGACAGCCACTAGAGGACTTCCAGGTTTGAAACGGATCTTTGGTCCGGTATCTGACGCTGGACGTCCTCACACTCTGCATGAGGACCTCCTGCGTCAGATTTATTTCCCATAGAAAAGCCTTGACTAATGTCTGTGGGGGGAGAGCATGAGTGGGGGGATCCAGCACCGCAGGAGGGGGGCGCAATAGAGGGGGCCACTGTAGGGACCTATAGTGCCAGGAAAAAGGCATTGACAGCCATGACCCAACACCCAGCAAAGCAAGAGGCTCTGACATATATACTATGTATATGCTGCTCTAATATTTGAAATTTTTAATAATACACATTCAAGAAAATCACATAGTTTAATTTTCAATAGATCACATTTTTTTTATTCCTGACTGAGGAAATAACGTTATACTTTAAATAGAGAGGTTTTACATTTGATAGAAACACTCCTATTGCATTACCTATTCTCGTTAAAAATTCAGTTTGGAGCTCCGAAAAATTAGATTAGGAAGACCTATAAAGCTGTTCCCCAGCCATTAAACTGAGCTAACGAAATTAACATACATAGGAATTCTAATAGAACAGAGCCAGATGTAAAGCTGTGCGCAGGTTTAGCATGTGTTTGCTCGGCTTTATATGTAAATGTGAAAGAGATGATAATTTTATTTTGATATTCCAGCAAGAGAGAGAGGTAACTGATCATTTCTTGGTTTTACTCAGTGTCATTTAGAGTGTTTCCTTTGGGACAATTATGTCTCTGATAGCTTTTCGGAGACATTATTACTTTTATTATCATATTTATATAAAGCCACAGCAAGTTTCGCAGCCATGTTCAATATTACAAACTTAAAAGGATGGTTAACATGAAAGTATTGGCAGCCTTCCATGAACAGCAATATGTACATAAAGATACAAACAAAGGGTTAAGGGTACCATTTTGTATCTCAAGGTATGTTGGAGAAATCTAGATAGAATGTGAGGGTACTACGTGGAAGGAAGGTTTGTAGTGAAGGGCTATTCACTAGTAGATGAGGGCTTTGGTAACTTTTGAAATGGGTCTGTGGTAGACTTCGCTCACGGTTTTCAGAGAATTTTAATGTTGTCAAAAGTGTGGAAAGATCCAAGAAACAATGGTATTGAGTTCTAGTGCAGGAGTACACAACCTTCTGCACTCCAGATGTTGTGGACTACATCTCCCATAATGCTCTCACAGACATAATTGTGGCAAGGCATCAGGGGAGATGCAGTTCACAACATCTAGAGTACCGAAGGTTGCCTACCCCTGCTCTAGAGGATAGGTTCAGCTCAGCAAAATATACTGGAGATATACTGGAGAAATGCTGACAAAATGCCAGAGGCATAAATTACAGACATGATGAAAATAGATGGGAAAACTATTTGACATGAGATAGATCCGAGCGGTTTTACTGTTAATTTGTGGTCTGAAGGCTTAGGTGAGTGTTGAAACTGATGGGAAGCCGATGCAGTAACTGAGAATAAAAAAAGTTCAAAAGAGGTGACAAACTTGTAGTAATGCAGACAGAATTTTACTCTCGATTGCATTATGTTTCTGATTGTGTATTTTCTTAAGAAATAATGGTCACAGAGAAGCTACTTAATAATTGAAAGCAGAATTTGGCTTTTAATTGGTTATGGGACTCAAAAGGAGAGTGCACAGATGAATGTGACAATGAGGTAAACGTTTTGGGCTGTGTTAGGTTGAAAATAAACGGAAAACATATAGATATATTAGACATACACTAATTAGCCAAATATAACAATTTGGGAACTGTATAAGGTGTGCGCCCCCTATCTGGCGAATTTGTAATAAAAATAAAACAAAATCTAAGACTGGTAGATGATATTGGGATGCTCTGGGAAGTTGAATTACCATAAAACGCTTTAGCTCTGTCATCTAAAGTGAGAATTCAAGATTAATTCAAAGTGAATTTCAAATTTAAGATAAAAAAAAAAATAGTAAAAATCTGTTAGTCTTTTATTTTGGCTACTTTGGCTTAAAAATTAAATTCACTTTGAAATCTCTTTTTCATAAATAACCCTCTGTGTATTTTTAAACAGATAGTCAATGCTATCTGTATGTGCATATTGCCTACTGTTGGTCTGTTTAGCATAGGTTGAGTTTCTCTGACTTGGCAATCAACATTTGTTATATATGGTCAAACACCCATTTTAGGGGAAAAAAATCCAAATTACCTCTTCACTAAAGGCATGTTGGTTCTAAGTTGTAGCATGAATTATAATAAACTCATATTGTTAAAAGAACACTATAGGGTCAGGAACCCAAATATGTATTTCTGACCCTGTAGTGTTAAAAACACCATCTCCCCCCCCCCCTTGTTTTCTCTAAATGTAATATCATCTTACTTTTACTCCAATCTGCTGCTGTTGGCTCTGTCCCTGATCTGCTTGCTTGGCTGAGATAATCAGAAGTGGTGATCTGAGCCAATCACAATGCTGTCCCACAGGAAAGCATTGACATGGCTGAGACTGTCAATGAGGCAGAATAGGGGCAGAGCCAGCACAAGCCAAACACAGCGCTGGACAATCAGCATCTGTTCATAGAGATCCATTGAATTAAAGCATCTCTATGAGGAAAGTTCAATGTTTCTATGCAGAGGGTGAATACAGTGAATTTCAGTCACACTTTGCAGCACTGCCCCAGGAAGCACCTCTAGCAGCCATCTGAGGAGTGGCCAGTGGTATCACAAGGCTGTAATGTAAACACAGAATTTTCTCTGAAAAGACAGTGTCTACTGCAAAAAGCCTACCGGGAATTACCCTACTCTACCAGAACAAATACAATAAGCTGTAGTTGTTTTAGTGGCTATACAGTTAGTTTAAGCTAATTTGACATAAGGTAGGGATGGAAGCATAGCTGCCTTCATTCTAGACACACAGCAAATTTACTTATGTCAGATGTTCTTTTTGATGTTCTCGTTGAAATTTCAGGTTGGATGTTCCTGAGCTGTACACCACTCCTCGGAACAGGAGTAAAGTGTTAAGGCAGTGGCATGACATCAGTGACCTAAAAATGGACTGACATTACATAGAAGACATAAATATATATGAAAAAATAAGTCTATGAGAAAGGCACGGTCTCCTGCCAGTGTTCCTTCCATGGAACATGGCAGTCCAGGTGTGAGTGCACACTTCAGCCAGCACTAATGAGATATTAAAGCAATGGACTGCGTGTTCTTCAACAGATAAAGAATTGTGGTGAATTGAAAGGTGAACTGGAAAATTTAAGCATAAATAGACTAACTATAGTGGAACTCACTAACAGGTAATTAACAGAGATGGAGAATATTGTCAAATGTTGTCAAATCAAATATTTTGGTTTGCAGTTTAGTTTTATTCAATGTATTTCTTTTTTTAATTAACCTATTGTGATCTGTTGTTAAGCACTTTACAGAAAAGATACAACTCTCATAGTGAAAGCAACAAGACAATCAATGGTTGGACAATATATTGCAGCCATTGACAGATTAAGAGACCTTATTGGAGTATGATCAATGCCTGCATTTATAGGGCAAAAATAAGTTTTTATAATTTTTAGTTATTATTTCTATAATGTATTAACATTTTGGTAAATTCACCATGCAGAATTGATTAAAACATGAATAAAAATCACAGATGACACAGGTTATACCAGTTACATGTGTGCATCACATTTACAAATGAATCTTGTATCTTGAATCTCACAGGTATATATTTATCATTGGGAAGAAATTCTGAGTAGCTCGCATTTATTCTGTTTGCCGAGGTTTCAGTACTTGATGTACTCTGGCATCCTTGAGATTACCTTGGATTGAAGTAATTAGAAATAGTAACAATATGTGAAACAGAAAGGATTCTATATCAAATACATTAAAATGTAAAAAAGCTGCAACAATTCTTTGCTCAAAAGTTAACATTGGCTATAACAGTATTACAACACTATTGGGTTATTCATCATTATTATTATTATTATTATTATTATTATTATTATTATTACTGGTATTTATATAGCGCCAGCATATTCCGTATCGCTTTACAATATTATCAAAGAGGGAGATTTAACAATAAATGAGACAATTACAAAAACTTACAGCAACAATAGATTTAAAGGGAAACTCCAGTGCCAGAAAAACGATCCGTTTTTCTGGCACTGGAGGGTCCCTCTCCCTCCCACCCACCAATCCCCGGTTACTGAAGGGGTGAAAACCCCTTCAGTCACTTACCTGGGACAGCGGCGATGTCCCTCGCCGCTGTCTCCGCCTCCGCGACGCTCCTCCTAATGATTACGTCGGCCGGTGGGCGAGACTAATCTCGCTCACCGGCCGAGGAGACCTAATGCGCATGCGCGGAAATGCCACGCATGCGCATTACGTCTCCCCATAGGAAAGCATTGAAAAATAAAGCTATGGGGTTTTGAGCGACGCTGGAGGTCCTCACACAGCGTGAGGACGTCCAGCGACGCTCTAGCACAGGAAACCTGTGCTAGAACCCAGGAAGTGACCTCTAGTGGCTGTCTAATAGACAGCCACTAGAGGTGGAGTTAACCCTGCAATGTAAATATTGCAGTTTATGAAAAACTGCAATAATTACACTTGCAGGGTTAAGGGTAGTGGGAGTTGGCACCCAGACCACTCCAATGAGCAGAAGTGATCTGGGTGCCTGGAGTGTCCCTTTAAGAGGTAAGTGTGGAGAATTAACAAGAAAAATACAATATTTTACCCAAGTAACAGAAACTGAAAATTCTCTGATTTGGTTATTTTGCCCTAAAAGTTAAAAATCATCATTCATTCTCAACAAATCCCGGATGGTGAAAAACCCAACATTATATCTGATATAAGAATATTATTGTAGAAATAAAAGTTGGGAATAGAGGTTACAGATAAATTATCACACATAAAAATTTACCAAAACTGATACCTTCAACCTTGTTTGTGGTGTATGGATAAATATTACAAATAGTTATACAGTGCCAACATATTCTACAGAGCTGTACAACAGGTAATCAAGACAAGCATGTAATCCCAACAAAACACTTATGAAATATTGGAACATTGATGAAGAGGGATGGCCAGATGAAATACGATGATAGCACATTTCTTTGATTATTACACTACATGGTTATTGTTGATGGTGTCTGAAGTCAGACTTTGTGAATTATGACAATAATTAAGTTGTGTGTTGAAAAAGGTGCATGATCACCTCATTGAGCAATGTTGAAAGATAACTTTTTCAGTTCAGTTAGAGAACTTTTCTAGTTTGGTTATTTTGTCCTTAAATGTAAAACTCACTTTGAATTAAACTTAACATTGAGATATCAGCAAAATGAACTGTGTATTATGTTATTTATGATAATATATTTAAAGGGTCACTATAGGCATCCAGTATGGCCAGATTAAGAGCCTGTTTGGCCTGGTGATGACCTTTAAGAACAGTCATACCTCCCTAGTGTCAGGTATCTGGTGGAGGTGGTACCGGAAGAAAACTCACAGGTAACATGAATAAGAAAACACATACTCTATGCTAATCTCTTGCTTTCATATCTCAAACAAATCCATACCGCACAACATCGGTGTCCTGTGAAGAGAGGCCTAAAGAGATGTACCCGTCCAAGAAAGGGACGGGACTGCCAGAAAAAAAGTTCAGCCTGGTGTGAATGCATGCAAGGCTGCCTGTCAATCATGCCGACCAGCCAACTAAGGGCAGACTATGCAGACAGAGCTGTTTCAGCTCAATGAGCATGCTGCAAACACATTTAATGAAGTGATCGCTTTACACTTCCTGGGAACTTCCCTTCTTACTAGCAGGCAGAAGCTCCCATAATGCAGTCTGACCCTGTTAGGACTGAGAATTCACCACAAGGTCTGGAAACCCTTACGGTGCCATGGATTTTAGAAGATGTTTCTGCTTTCCCTTATCTCTGTACGGTGCTAGGAATACTATATTAATCACACCACACAGACGTAGCATCAAGAAGAATCCAAAAGTGTATTGCGTATTACATTATATATATATATATGGCACAGTTGTCTAGGGTTATATACATCAACACCATTATCAACCAATAGCAATTAGTACACGTACATAATATTAAAAAATAACTGCAATATTTATGTAGAGCAAGTGAAATATGTAAGCATGTAAATATGCATTATGGGTAGGTGAGCATTGCATTATGGGTAGGTGAGCATTGATTCAATACTTTCCTACAGGGAAGGCCCAATGAAGACAGAGACGGTGCCGAAAGACCACGGCACTGGAATTAAGGTAAGTGTTTAAACCTTTCAACACCGGGAAGTAGGGCAGACCATACATTAATGACAGAGGAACACTATAGTGTGAGGAGTACAGTTTTGTATTTCTAACACTATAGTGTTCCTTTAAACACAGCCAGCTGCTGCTTTAAATTAAAGGAATGTTCAAAAAGAACACAAAAGTAGTATTTGGAGATATAAGAACATGAATAATTTAGTTACGCGTTGAACATATTATAGTTTAACTTTTGCATTTAACATATCCAATAATATTTTCTTGAAACGATGGTTAAACTATCTATCCATGTAGCTAATCACAGGTCGTAATAAACCCAAGTAAGGTTGAAGGTTAATTGATATTTTGTATTTTTATGTAATATGTTATTACGGTAACGCTGCTTTACTGTCAGCTACACACAGCCCATGATGAAGTAATACAAGGATTGTTTTATAAAACTATGTTAAAAAGTGTTGTGACAATAAAATGTAATGACAGTATAATTACTTGTTTTAAAAGTACTAAATATGTTATTGCTTTTTAACTGGGAGATAAAAATTTACATTATCCCATCAGTCCGGCCAATTACGTACATTAGGTTTTTAAATCTAGAAAATAAAATGTTAAATTATTTACCAACTACGTTAATTTGTCATGTTTAATTTGTCATGACTGATATGCCACTGAAGATAACAAGCTGATAATTGATCTATATCGATATAGAGATAACGGTTCTTCTTTTGATACACACATAGATATCTATGTATCCTTGGCGTTGGTTCTCTAGTTCTAGGTCGAAGAATGCCTGTACTCTGTGTAGAGTGTGATTCTTGTAATTACATTTTAATTCAGGTTGTTTTTTTTCTGAAAAATATTTGTATTAAGCCGAAACCCTTAACTTTTTGGTATATGGTCCCCCTATTTTTATTTATTCGAGAAAGTTTGTTATCATGATTCTGATTTGTGATTGTACTAAGAAACTGTCTCTTATTTTTGTTTCAAAATAAGCTATTATACACCATGTTTAAGCCCTTGATTCAGCCACAACCTTACACCACACGCCTAAAGGGTGGCTTTGGGAAACATTGCGCACAATCTCAATTACAAAACTGTACATATTGTTGTGAATAGACTAATACAGGGGTGGGCAATCTTTGTCCCTCCAGATGTTATGGACTACATTTCCCTTGATGCTTTGCTAGCATTATGGTCCTAAGAGCATTATGGGAGATGTAGTCCAAAACATCGGGAGGGCCGAAGATTGCCCACCCCTGGACTAATGGTATTTTTATTTATTTTTTTATAAAAAAAGGGTGGTCTCATCCATAAAAAGGGGGTTGGGATTGCCTGATTTTCAGTTCAATCAGCTAAAAATAAGTAGGACCCAATAAAGATGAGGCAGTGATTTCCACTCTTTGGGCAGTGAGTTACATCACTCCCAGTACATAGAGCATGAGTTTTGCAATAGGAAAGAAGCAGAGCAATAAAACCAGCAATTTAAATTGAAGGATTACTTTTTTGGAATTTGGAGTATCTGATTATGATGAACTCAAGAATTAATACAATCTCTCAAAATTAAAGGGACACTACAGTTACCAAAACAACTTTAGCTTAATGAAGCCATTTTGGTGTATATATCATGCGCCTGCAGTCTCACTGCTCAATTCTCTGCAGTTTAGGAGTTAAATCACTTTTTGCACCATAGTCACATCTACCTGCATGTGACTTGCACGGCCTTCCTAAACTTTTCAAGTTAAGAGTCATCTAATATTTATACTTCCTTTAATGCAAATTATGTTTAATTAAAACATTCTTATCCACTGCACTGTTAATCGCTTACAAGACCCTGAAAGAGCCTCCTGTGTGTGATTAAAGTGCAATTTAGGGAGCAGGATATAAAAACTTTCAAAGTAAGTTACATCTGATTGAAAGAGAAAGCATTTTTTATTTTTTTATCCAGGCTGTGCAAATCACAATGTGGCTATGGCTGCATGGACAGAAACAAAAGTGATTTAACTTCTAAATGGCAGTGAATTGAGTAGTAAAACTTTAGAGGCATGACCTATACACTAAAACTGCTTCATTAAGCTAAAGTTGTTTTGGTGACTATAGTGTTCCTTTAAGGAGATATTTTTTTTTTTTTTTAAATATAGCTATAGATTTTGTTCTTAATGCAGATAATAAATAATACATTAAATAATATGTAACATGCAACAGCTAGTTAAAAAAAAGTGTTTCTTAATTTTCAAAAAGGGAAACATAAAATCAGAAAAGGGAAACATAATGTATACTGTTATGTCAATATAAATTGTCGACATTTTTTTTTCTTTCTTTACAGTAAAATTAGATGTGTTGCCGAGTTCATTCTGTTGTCTTTTTTTTTTAAATTTAAACAAAATGTTATAATGATGAAAGCTGATTTTTAAGCATTTGCATATTTTATCATCTTCGCTGGAACCATTTATCTATACCATTTCATTCTTCTCATTTTAATTGCTCTTCATTTCTGAATGAAGTTGTCAGGAATAATGTTCCTGTGTTATAAATTCTTAGCATTCTTACAAGACAAGAATTGAACGCATTGCTAGTGCTGCTAAGCACATCCTTGATAAAAAAACAAAACAAAAAAAATTATGTTGATTTTAACTGTACACTAGGGAAAACATGATGCTTTGTTTGTGATAGTAAACTGAAAGATACAATTTCACTTAACGAGATGTCAGTTGCGTAACGTTACTCTATCTATTTAACAACCATACATCAGCATTGTGGTCTGACTGCTCCACAGATAAAAACAAGCAATCTGATATTTCCTCTGCAAACTCATCTGCTAACAATTCAAGTAAATTTTGTTTAATCAACATTTCACTAAATGTAGGATCAGTTTACTCAAAGTTTCAGAGAGTTTATATAGACTGTAAGTGGGATCTACTGGGTTCTCCTCTTACAATGTGTAAACGTTGACTGCAGTAATAAGAGCAGGACTAATTCAAGTTTATTGTGGCAGCCACCAATAGTACCAGTTGTTATGACTAGGCTATCAGTCCTCGATATGTCTCTCTCTAGGCAGCAGCATTTTAAAATAGATAGAACAAATCAGTGCTTTAATTGACATGTATCGAATACAGCCTGTTTTTTAGACACTGACGATTATGTCTCTGACTGCCTCTCTGCTGTTTCTAACTGGATGGCTGCCGACTTCCTTAAACTAAACTTGACCAAAACTGAAATTCTGGTCTTTCCTCCCTCAAGTGTTGTTACTCCTGTGTCTGTCTCCCTCCAAGTCAACGGTGCAACCATCAGCTCCAACATGCAGGCTCGCTACCTAGGTGTTCTCTTTGACTCCGACCTCTCCTTCAAGCCTCATGTTCAATCTATCGCCAAATCCTGTCATTTCCATCTCAAAAACATTGCGCGCATCCGCCCCTACTTAATGCCAGATGCTACTAAGGTGTTGGTCCATTCCACTGTCCTTTCTCGCCTTGACTACTGTAATCCGCTTCTCAGTGGTCTTACGTGCTCCCAACTTACGCTGTTACAGTCCATAATGAATGCGACGGCGAGGCTCATCTTCCTGTCCGCCTGCACCTCCCATGCCTCACCCTTCTGTCAGTACCTACATTGGCTTCCTACAAATTATAGAGCTCAATTTAAAATTCTTGTTCTTGCTTTCAAATTTCTACATAATGCTGCTCCCACCTATCTATCCTCCCTTATACACAAGTATGTCCTGTCTAGGCCCTTACGATCGGCTGAAGACTTACGTCTATCTTCTGTCCGTACTCCCACCTCTGAGGCTCGCCTTCAAGATTTCTCAAGGGCTGCACCAATCCTGCATGTAAGCTCATTGAGCAGGGCCCTCAACCCCTCTGTTCCTGTGTGTCCAACCTGTCTGGTTACAACTTCATGTCTGTTCGTCCACCCATTGTAAAGCTCTGCGGAATTTGACGGCGATCTATACATATCATAATAATAATAATAATAATAATAATAATGTCACTTTTGAGCTGCCTTTAGTTACTTACTCACAGCTTTGAATTAATTCAACTATTTTAGGTTAAATTATATTTACTCTGACAGTACAAATTGTGTAATTTGGATTAATTACCAGAAAGGATGATCCATTTAGGTTTATCTCCTTTAGTTAATTTGTGTGTTCAATACTATTTGAGTACATGGGTACAAGCCTAGGATAGTTCTGGCACTATCCCCACTGACTAGCCACCACAGTCCTTATTTTGGTCAAATAGTGGTGAGCGTTGTTAGCCTTTTTTATTAGTTTACTCATGTAACTGCAATTGTGCTATATAGACACACTTTTATTAGATACTTGACCTGTTAGAGTTAAAAGACCACTATAGACACCCAGATCACTTCAGCTCAATAAAGTGGTCTGGGAGCCAGGTTCCTCTAGTGTTAACCCTGCAGCTGAAAACATAGCAGTTTCAGAGAAACTGCTGTGTTTACAATAGGGTTAATCCAGCCTCTAGTGGCTGTCTCACTGACAGCCGCTAGAGGCGCTTCCGCGCTTCTCACTATGAAATCACAGTAAGAAGACGCTGATGTCCATAGGAAAGCATTGAGAAATGCTTTCCTATGGGTGGTTTGAATGCGCGTGCGGCTCTTACCGCGCATGCGTATTCGCCGCTGACGTCAGCAGGAGGAGGAGAGTTCCCAGCGCCGAGGGAGCCCGGTGCTGGAGAAAGGTAAGTGGCTGAAGAGGTTTTAACCCCTTCAGCCCAGCAGGAGGGGAACCCTGAGGTTCGGGGGGACCTAAAGACCCTATATGCCAGGAAAACGAGTTTGTTTTCCTGGCACTATAGTGGTCCTTTAACTGCATCACTATAAAACAGATTGAACACTTAATTTCTGACTTGTACAGATGCACAACAAAATAAGAATAAAAGGAACACTCCACTCTGGAACTTCTACTTTCTTTTCTATGTACTGTATAGAAAATGCATTAACCCCTTAAGTGCCAAGCTTCTTTTGAGATGTGACGCATATGTGACTAAGAGGTTTTTGGCACTTTTGCCATGAGTTAATTCTACCAGAATTTTACACTTTCTATTTAAGTGTACCCACACATATTAAAGCAATTCTCACATCTACCAGCTGAACGTTCTTAGGATAAACAATCAGTCAAAAAAAGTAGAAACAATCATTTATTTCAGTATAAAAATACTTTATGGTAAAGGTGTATCTGAACCACCAACCAACTACAATGTATCATACAGAAACGTGTACTTAATCATAGACCAATACATATTATCTTTAACCCCTTAAGGACAAAACATCTGGAATAAAAGGGAATCATGACATGTTACACATGTCATGTGTCCTTAAGGGGTTAATGTTAAAGTAGGAATAGGACTTTATTTCTCTTGATACCTATACGTTTACATTACACAATATTAATTACAATAGAAATGCAATATTAAAAAATTAAAAAGATGAAAAAAATATAAAAAAAAATTCAGTTTTATATCTAATAATCTCTATAAACCTGCAACTAACTAAAACGAACTAGAAATATTCACTCATTATTCCTCATTGTTAAAATACTCAATATGTCTAAGAGTTCTAGTAATTTTTAGAAGGTGTAAAACAAATATTGCAAGGAGTATATTACAATTTTAAAACTACAAATTTGCCATACTGAGAATACAGCTTGTATAGTAGTCACAGAATCCAAAACCAGTGGACAAAAGTATATATTTCTAGAAAGTATATCACCCACTCTATATAACTAATACATTTTGCCATTTTTTAATTTAACCATTTTAACACAAATCTTGGTGAAATCTGCTGGTTATATAATTTTTTTTGTGTTTTTCACATGTTTTATTTTTGCTACTTTTCTTGAGTATGATACATCATAAGTATAATTTTGTCCTTAATCCTATCTATCCCTAACTATAATATAACCCCTAATGCTACCCATTTATTTATAAAATATTTTACCAGGAAGGATACATTGAGATTTCTCTCATTTTCAAGTATGCCCTGGGTCCACAAAACATTGCATTGTTACAATAGGGTACAATAATACAAAAAACAAAATAAGAAATAAATGAAATAAAATATAAAAATAATATATATATATATATATATATATACATATATATACATTAACACATACTAGGCTATAAATATAGTCAACCATCACATAACCCTACATGTAATCCTGACCCTTATTCAGTCTCTAAACCCCCTAACCCTACCCTTTAATCCTACCCCTCAGAGCACAGGGATTTTCTAGCTAACATAATACAGGGAGCCAGGGCCGGCCTTAGGGGTGTGCAAGCTGTGCGGCTGCACAGGGCGCCATGGACCAGGGGGCGCCACGTGGCTGACACAGCTTGCACATGGCCAGGTGACAGGAGTGCAGGGGAGCTAAAACAGGTACTGGGGTGGAGGATTTAATTATTCTCCATCCGGGTCTGTAAAAAAAACAAAAATCGAGGCAGTGGGGGCGGGGCTTAATGAGCTACAGGGGCGGGTCTTATCGCAAGGCGGAGGTGGGGCTAATACCTACCCAAAGCCCCTGGTAACTGCTGCACAGGAAGAAGGAAGGAGTCCCTGCTACCCCAACAAGCAACTGCATTCACTCTGTGTGTGTGACTGCCTTCCTGTGTGTGACTGCCTGCCTGTCTGTGACTGTTTGCATGCTTGTGTGACTGCCTGTGTGTGTGACTGTCTGTCTGTGTGACTGCCTGTGTGTGTGACTGTCTGTCTGACTGCCTGCCTGTGTGTGTGTCTGCCTCCATGTGTGTGTGTGTGACTGTCTGTCTGACTGCCTGTGTGTGTGACTGTCTGACTGCCTGTGTGTGACTGTTTGCCTGTATGTGTGTGACTGCCTGCCTGCCTGTGTGTGTGTGTGTGACTGTCTGTCTGTGTGACTGTCTGTCTGCCTGTGTGTGTGTGACTGTCTGTCTGTGTGACTGCCTCCCTGTGTGTGTGACTGTTTGTCTGTGTGACTGTCTGCCTGTGTGTGTGTGTGTGACTGTCTGACTGCCTGCCTGTGTGTGTGACATTATGCCTGTGTGTGACAGTCTGCCTGTGTGTGACTGTCTGCCTGTGTGTGACTGTAACTGTGTGTGACTCCAGTTGTGTGTGTTGCTGTAGCTGTGCTGTTGTGTGTGCATGTATATCTGCCTTTAACTGAGTGTGTGTGTGCCTATCAGCGTATGTGAGTGTCTGCATGCCTGTCACAGAGTGTGTATGACTGTCTGCTTGTAATGGTGTATGTGTGACTGTCTGCTTGTGACTGTGTGTGTGACTGTGTGCCTGTAACTGTTTGTTATTGTGTGCCTGTAACTGTGTGTGACTATCTGCGTTCAACTGTGTGTTTGGCTCTGTGACTGTCTGCCTGTAACTGAGCATGTTTGACTGTCTGCCTCTAACTGTGTGTGTGTATCAAAAGGTACCTGAGTCTCCCTATTTTAAGCTGTTAGCAGGCTGGAGGCAGGCTCAAAATAACTGAACACAATTGGTAACTCACAGTGATTTAAAGGGATTTAAAGGGCTCACATTGAGTGCTGCACATAGCTCATCTGTCTCATCTGTCAGCAGATAAATGCGATTCTAAGAAATCCAAGATACTTGGGGGTCCCTGGTACCAGCAGAAATGTAACCCTAATGCATGGTGGTCTATGCTATCAGTTGGGGGTTACAATCGTGCATTGCGGTCCTTAAGTACTTAAAATATGGAAAACCAACCAATCCAGAATAATAAATAAAAAACACAATACTCACATTTAAAGTTCCTTCTGTTGTATCTATTAATACATTGCCTTGAGCTTTGTTTACTCTAGGATGTAGTTTAGTCAATCAGGTGCCTGATTCTAGTTCATTAAGTCTAAATTGTTGGACATGATGAACCCAGCATTGCAACGGTTAGAAGCTGATAGGAAGTTTTCAAAGTTCTCTGTGCAAAACATCAGTTCTGTGAGTTCAGCGAGTTTTTTTTCTTAGTTTTAATAACTGTTAACTGAATTAGAGCTTCCAGAAAACAGTGCTGTTCTTCATTTTAACATTTTAATGTAGGTTAATAGAGACAGAAGCAACCCAAATAGTAGCATAGGAGGGACAGACAGAGTCCCACAACTGTTAAAGAAAACTATTAGAATGTAGAAGGTCGGACAGAGGAGACAGCATTGAAATGCAAAATTATCTTGAGGTGTAGTATAAGGTTAATGGGGTTCCTATTCTTTAAAACTAGTGATGTCGCGAACATAAAAATTTCCGTTCGCAAATGGCGAACGCGAACTTCCACAAACGTTCGCGAACGGGCGAACCTGGCGAACCGCCATAGACTTCAATAGGCAGGCGAATTTTAAAACCCACAGGGACTCTTTCTGGCCACAATAGTGATGGAAATGTTGTTTCACGGGGATTAACACCTGGACTGTGGCATGCCGGAGGGGGATCCATGGCAAAACTCCCATGGAAAATTACATTGTTGATGCAGAGTCTGGTTTTAATCCATAAAGGGCATAAATCACCTAACATTCCTAAATTGTTTGGAATAACGTGCTTTAAAACATCAGGTATGATGTTGTATCGATCAGGTAGTGTAAGGGTTACGCCCGCTTCACAGTGACAGACCAAACTCCCCGTTTAACGCACCGCAAACAACCGCAAACAGTCCATTTGCACAACCACAAACTCCCCATTTGCACAAGGTTGGATACCAAGCTAGCCATGTCCCGTTCCTTGTCCTCACTGATGTCATTGAAGGTCTCTTCCTCCACCCAGCCACTAACAACACCAAGGGTCCCCGAAAGGTGACAACAAGCCCCCTGTATTTTTTTTTAAAATGTACACGTGTGAAGGAAACTGACTGCTATTATTTCACAGTCAAATTTCTAGTTTTTTTTTTTAATGTACACTACTGTTACATCAGATATGAGTTGCAATGGTGTGACACTGTGCCCTGGCAGGCCCTGAAATGCATGTGTGAAGGAAACTGACTGCTATTATATTACAGTCCAAAAAGTAGTTTTTTTTTAAATGCAAGCTATTGTGCCCCCTAAACATTCGTGTGTGGGGGTGCTGGAATGACGTGGGCCAATGGGAGTCTGAATCAACTTTTGGCTCCCACTGCCCCTTTAAGAGCGAGCTCATGACTCGAGCCGTGATCCTAGTGCCAGGCGGGCCACGTGACCGATCACTGCGGTCAGTGCACGCGGCTAAGTCAGAAGAGGAGATCAAGCCGCATGCGGCTCGTGTGGAGGCAGGAGTGATCCAGCCACGCGCGGCTCAAGCTTAGGAGTCAGGTCGGTCCCAGGATAAGGTAAATACAGCCACAACCACTTATCCCAATCACACACCTTTCCTAACGTCCTATCCCATTAAAAGCATATTACAGCGTATTTAATAAAACAGATAGACCCCCTACTTCATCCAGGTTACCGATCAATGGTTTGATATTCTGAGCCCTCTCTGATTTACTGTACACGACTATTCGATATTCCCACAAATTTTATATAGCATTTTATGTTTGTTTGAGACCACCTTAAAAATATTGGATATCGCTAAAAATCATGATCACTATATACTTTCTCTACAAACCTCTAAAACGTACCAAACTACTCATCCATCCGCTATACCACTTTATCCCACCTAGAACTAGAGCCCAGTTAAAATACTTGACTCTTACTTACCCACACTCAGTCCAACCACAAACATTTCACCACTCTCACTGAATCCCTCTGACTACGGCTAAAATCATTTTCTACATCAGAACACTACTCCTAAGATTGGGTTGTATCCATGTCTCGGGTCTTTCATTTAGAATAGGGGCAGCTTCGGTCTCCTTCAACACTGACACTCCAGTGCATATTATTAAAAGATTGGGCAGATAGAAATCCTCAGTCTACAACCGATATATTCCTCATCCCGAGAAAGAAATGAGGAAAGCTTTTAAAAGTTTGGCTTTGTAAATTTGATGCAATAAGTGTGTGTTTTCTTTAATACCTTTTCACCCTCTTTGCATGAACCCGATTTACATATATTACTAATATGTTTCTGAACATATATATGATATTATTCACTCACTCACTCACTCACTCTCTGGGCCGGCCTAAGACATCATGCTGCCTAGGTCGAACGATAAATTACTATGGGGGATAATGTATAATAAACACAGGTTAATGGCTATGGGGGGATAATGTATAATAAACACAGGTTACTGGCTATGGGAGGATAATGTATAATAAACACAGGTTACTGGCTATGGGAGGGATAATGTATAATAAACACAGGTTACTGGTTGTGGGGGGATAATGTATCATAAACACAGGTTACTGGCTATGGGGGGATAATGTATAATAAACACAGGTTACTGGCTAAGGGGGGGATAATGTATAATAAACACAGGTTACTGGCTATGGGAGGATAATGTATAATAAACACAGGTTACTGGCTATGGGGGATTAATGTATAATAAACACAGGTTACTGGCTATGGGGGGATAATGTATAATAAACACAGGTTACTGGCTATGGCAGATTATATAGCTTGGTTGCTTCATCTAAGTGTTGCTTCTAAGTGTTTGTGTGGTTGGAGATATTCTGGAGATAAGCTGGAGGTAATCTGAGGTATTCAGGAGGATAAATAAAAAAAGGTAAGATCTGTTTGATTTAAATTATTCACCTCATTGGAATGGCAGACTTAGTTCAGTGTAATAGTTGCTTTGCATTTGTTTCACGTTCCACTTTTTGGAGGTTTGGTTGTTGTCTAATCTGTAGACAGTTCTCTATCTTGCAGCAGGAGATTGTATTTTTGAAGTCTGAGATTTGTAAATTATCTGGTAAACAAACTCAGACTGGAACTGCTGCAAGGCCACTGCCGCAGAGACATACTAGGAATGGCAGATGGATTACTGTATGATCTGGTAGACTTGGAGTTGTGAATAAAAAGCATATTGCACAGTCTGTTGCTCTACATAATTAATTTTCTGCACTTTCAGAGTGTAGTGGTGTGCTGGAGAGAGGCACTGAGGCTAGTGGTGTTGTGCAGAGAGGCACTGAGGCTAGTGGTGTTGTGCAGAGAGGCACTGAGGCTAGTGGTGTTGTGCAGAGAGGCACTGAGGCTAGTGGTGTTGTGCAGAGAGGCGCTGAGGCTAGTGGTGTTGTGCAGAGAGGCGCTGAGGCTAGTGGTGTTGTGCAGAGAGGCGCTGAGGCTAGTGGTGTTGTGCAGAGAGGCGCTGAGGCTAGTGGTGTTGTGCAGAGAGGCGCTGAGGCTAGTGGTGTTGTGCAGAGAGGCGCTGAGGCTAGTGGTGTTGTGCAGAGAGGCACTGAGGCTAGTGGTGTTGTGCAGAGAGGCACTGAGGCTAGTGGTGTTGTGCAGAGAGGCTTGAAGACTATGGTGAGGCCTAATAGAAAGCTGTTGATGTTGGGGAATTCCATCATAAGAGGTGTGGAGATGGACAATGGTGGTCTTGTGAGGTGTCTTCCCGGAGTTACTGCTCACAGAGACAGGAGACGTATCTGTAATATTGTTAAGCAAGCAAAGCAGGAAGGGGAATTGGATGTACTTGTCCATTTAGGGACAAATGAATTGGCTTGCAATGAGGTTTCAGAGGTTAAGGAAGTTTTTAGTGTTTTTGCCAATGATATACGGCAGGTTGCTTCCACACTGTCATTCTCTGAAGTTCTGCCTGTGCATAACACTCAGAACGACAGGCGGATGCGTATTAGGGACTTTAACTTGTGGCTTGGTGAATGGTGTCGGGAGCAAGGATTTGGCTTTATTGCTCATGGTAGCTCTGTTTGGAATGGAAATAAACTGTACAAAAAAGATGGTTTGCATCTTTCTCAAAAGGGAACAAATGTTCTCAGTGAGCAGTTCAGAGGTTTTGCTAGGATGTTTTTAAACTAGGAGGGAGGGGGGGCAAAAGGGTGATAAAACATCAATCCAATTGTCCCCCAAAACAAAGACAGAAGGTGCCTGTAGCAAGTGTGTTAAAAAATGATAAGCTTAGAGTCATGTCTACAAATGCTTGCAGTTTAGGGAATAAGATCCATGAACTTTTGGCAATAATGGCAACTGATAGTGTAGATTTAGTCGCTGTTACTGAGACATGGTATAATGAGAAAAATGACTGGGACATAGCAATATGTAGCGTTACTCACCTTTCCCAGGGGCCGGCCGCGGTCCTCTCTTCAAGCCGCGCGCGGTCCTGCGGCTGCACGAGCCGCGCGCGGCTCATCCGACGCTTCAGGCAGGAAGGCGGGCAGTGACCGTGAGATGCGGTCACATGTCCCGCCTGAATCTAAGAGCGCGCCGCGAGTCTCGGGCGCGCTCTTAAAGAGACAGTGGGAGCCTAAATTGACAAAAGGCTCCCATTGGCCCCTGTCATCCCACACACCCCATACACTTACCTTTTGGGGGTGTGGAAGTGACAGGAGCCAATCACATTAGTTTTGAACCTATTTATACTTACCCTTTTCCCTTAGTTCCTTGCCCTATCGTGGTTTCTGCTACAGTTCCCTTTAGTGCTTGTTGTGTTCAGTTGTGTTTCTCTGTATTTGACCTTGGCTTTGTATTCTGACTTCGTTTTCGCTTTATCCTTGTCTGTACTGTTTGCCGGCTTGCTGATTCCTGTGTACCAGACCCCGGCTAGTTCTCGTTTACGCTGTCTCTTTGTGCCCTTGACCTCGGATCGTTCCTGACTCTGTACCTCTCCTATTACGTCGAGTCCGGCCACTCTAAGGTCCGGTAGACGTATCTCTCCTCTGTGCTGTCTTCTGTTTGGCTGGATCCTGCGTGTAGGGGTATATACTCGTAAACACAGGTTACTGGCTATGGGGGGATAATGTATAATAAACACAGGTTACTGGCTATGGAGGATAATGTATAATAAACACAAAAAAAAAAATGCAGCTTCAGAATTAATCTAAATTGTATGCTGTCTAGGAGGTGAGAGGGTCTGGGAGGGTCTGTTGCTGATTGGCTGGAATGTGTCTGCTGACTGTGAGGTACAGGGTCAAAGTTTACTCAATGATGACGAATAGAGGGCGGACCGAACATCGCATATGTTCGCCATCCGTGGCGAATGCGAACATGCTATGTTCGCCTGCAACTATTCGCCAGCGAACCGTTCAGGACATCACTATTTAAAACCCCTACCCAGCCAATACAATTCACACATCTAGAAATGACAACAGAGAGGATTCAGTTTATATCACTAGAAACAGCAGGTTCCAAATCCATCATTTACTTCCTTCAAATTGGTTTATAAAACAGTACACAAACACAGCACATCTTACACTTTATGTGGATCCCAGCATGCAAAGGGGTTTAGTTGACAAAACAGAATTTGACAAGGAATTAAGTAAGGAAGTGAACATTTTAACTTACTTCAGCTAAATGCAACTATTTAAAGGATAACTTTCATTGATGTTTCACATTCCAATTTTTATATATTTATTATATTTATATCATTTATTTCAAGCAATTTATTGAAGCTCTTAAGAAAATCTCTTATTTATATCTGGTTGCACAGCCATATTCAATCAGATTCTGTTGTGATTCGATATTCACACGGAGCAATTAAATGTTCTCACCTAGCTCTGCACATAGCTCTGTGTGCACCTCAAAGCAGCAGGACTGCCATGTCTGTGTGTACCTGTCTGCACTATCTTCATACTAGAAACTTTGTTTGTGCTCTGTTCTATAAATGCTTGTTTTCTAGAACTCGCTACTTCCACCAAGCTCAGATGTGTATTTTTTCTTCTGCCGACTGCCAGATACATGATATCTAAATCAGCTCTGTCCGCAAAAATTAATGTGATATTTTGTGATATTATTTTCTCTTTCCATATAAACCCTTTTTGCCATTCGAGCCAAAATTGAATAACACAGTGCTCAAAAATACCTTTTATGCATCTTTGAAGAATTCTAGGTAATTTCATAAAATGGAAGTCTTACCATTTCATTACAATAATAAATTTAGGGCTTATGAGAATTTGATATTGATACAGTTCACTTCTCAACTCTTTGTAGTATAAAACGATTACAGAAGAAAATCCATCGCAATCGTCCCTTTGTGTTGAAGATAATTGGTTTTGCATATTTCAAAGTCTATGCATTGGATCTTGCTCTGTTGGTTTTAAAGAAAACTTTGAATGTAACTGCAGACATTACAATTGCTAATAAACATTGTGCAAGGAAGGAAATATCAGTTAATTATTCCAGTACAATGAATGCTGAATTCTTTACTTTATTTATATAAACTTATTGTGGAATTTCTATTAGGACAATATTGTGGCAAAACTTACTCTATATTAACTTTCTCAGTTCCAGGAATGTCAATGTGCTACATAAAAGTTTTAAAAGTAAACTGCAACTCATTCTTTCTTTACTGGCAACTGCATTTATTAAACTTGTAATTATAAAAAATTAACAAAGTGATTGTAGTCTGAAACCATTAAAGACAAATTGAAATGCAAAATATCCAAATCCAACTGCCTTGACCTGAACATCAATTATTATTTAGAAAATGATAAGTCAAGTGGGATGTTAATCACTTCAAGTTTTTATAATGTATATGGATATTGTTACAAACTATAGTTAGCATTTGGATTTCTGTAATAGCCTATAAGAATACTTACTATATTTTTTACGTACCTTTCAGGTACAGATCTGGGAAAATCAGACAGACCTTGCTTGCGACTAGTCCTTAAAGTGTTAATGGTAAACTCTTTTTTTTTATTCACATTGGAAAATTGGGCACATTTTAGATTAGGCAGAAAGAGGCTAAGCAAGTTATAAGAGCTTCCAAATCACACACAGAAGAGAAAATAGCACAGTCAGTAAAAAAGGGGGACAAAACGTTTTTTTAGATACATAAATGAGAAAAGAAAAGTAAAACAAGGATTAGTTAGATTAAAAACAAAAGAAGGAAGGTATGTAGATGAGGATAAAGGTCTAGCTGACTGCCTCAATTAATATTTTTGTTCGGTATTTACAGATGAAAATGAAGGAAAGGGACCTCAGTTAAGAAAAAAGGATAAATGAGTCATTTATTACACGTGAGTTTACAGAGGAAGAGGTTCTATTTCAACTGTCAAAAGTAAAGACAAATAAGTCAATGGGACCTGGTGGAATACACCCAAAGCTATTAAAAGAGCTTAGTGGTGTACTAGCAAAACCATTAACAGATTTATTTAACCAATCATTGATAACAGGAGTAGTCCCAGAAGATTGGAAGTTAGCGAATGTTGTGCCCATTCACAAGAAAGGTAATAGGAAGGAGTCGGGCAACTATAGGCCAGTAAGCCTTACTTCAGTAGTGGGGAAAGTGATGGAAACCATGTTAAAGGATAGGATTGTTGAACATCTAAAAACACATGGATTTCAAGATCAGAGACAACATGGGTTTACTTCAGGGAGATCATGCCAAACTAATCTTATTGATTTTTTTGATTGGGTAACTAAAATTATAGATCAGGGTGGTGCAGTAGACATTGCTTACCTAGATTTCAACTGCATTTATTAAACTTGTAATTATGAAAAATTAACAAAGTGATTGTAGTCTGAAACCATTAAAGACAAATTGAAATGCAAAATATCCAAATCCAACTGCCTTGACCTGAACATCAATTATTATTTAGAAAATGATAGGTCAAGTGGGATGTTAATCACTTCAAGTTTTTATAATGTATATGGATATTGTTACAAACTATAGTTAGCATTTGGATTTCTGTAATAGCCTATAAGAATACTTACTATATTTTTTACGTACCTTTTAGGTACAGATCTGGGAAAATCAGACAGACCTTGCTTGCGACTAGTCCTTAAAGAAAATTGGAAAATTGGAAAATTGGGCACATTTTGGACCATCCTAGCTATAAAGGGAGGTCACTAAGTTACAGGGGAGGGAAGGGGGAATAAACAGTGGGGTGGGGGGGTACCACTAAAAGAGAGGGAATGGAGGGGAGAGGAACACTAAGAGGGGTGGGAGGAATATTAAGGTAATGGGGGGGCACTAAGAGACAGGTAAGGGGTCTGAAGAGGAACACTAAGGGACAGGGGAGGGAAGAGAAAAAGAATACTAAGGGGAAGGGGGAAGAACACTAAGGGGGGCACTAACAGACAGGTAAGGGGGGAGGAACACTAATGGACAGGGGAGGGAGTGAGAGGTACACTAATGGACAGGGGGCACTAAGGAACAGGCGAAGTGGAGATGACCACTAATGGACAGGATGGGGAGAGGGCCACTAATGGACATGGAGGGGAGTGGAGAGGAACACTAAGGGACATAGAGGGGAGAGTGGCACACAGGGGGCCTGCATATGGAGAAAGACACACAGGGAGGCCTGAGTGGGGAGAAAGACACACAGAGGGACATGAGGAGGAGAAAGATGCACATGGGAGCTGGGGGGTGAAAGCAACACACATATGGGCCTGGGGGTGGAAATTCAAACGGGTGAAAGAGACAAAGAGGAGCTCCTTTAAGATGATAAAATAAATGCATGATAAAAAAATTAAAAACTAAATTTGAGAGTAAAAACAATATTTATTGCAATATAACACACACAATTAAATAAAAAGCAAATTAAAAAGGCATTGATGCTAGTGTGAGACTTGCTTACCAATACACATTTGTTAAATGCCCAGCTTAATTTGATGGATTGGTCTCAGATGTTTGATGGATTTTATTGAAATTCCAACCCAGTCATAATATTGTTTTAGTATTTTGCCATACACTGCTTGACACTAGACGGAGCTACCGCTGTCAAGTCTTGCCAATCTCCAAGGGTATCTCCAGTGATAAATTATGCAGAAACACACAAATAGATCAGCGCTACTATATCAAAATAATAGGCAGCAACCAGAACAAAGGGAATCCCACTTACCCTTTGAAAAAACAGGAGTATACAAGAGTCAGCATGTGGCATAGCCCATTCTGACTCTTGTATATCACCAGTGATGGCTCCAGGGAGATTAGCTATATCTAGGTATGATCCCAGGTCTCATGAAGAGTAAAGTTATGACATTGGTTCCTGGCAGCTGAAGCACCAGGAGACGAAGAGAACAAGCAAGAAGACAATGGCGGTACCCATGAGGAACAGGTTCAACTTTGCACCCCCCCAGCCACTGGCCACCGGACCCCCCAGTGGCAAAGTCAATAATGAGGGTCTTTGCAAATAATGCAAAGTCCCTAGATTGTGACAGTTCCTCCTTAAAATACAAAAAAAGTGGAAACAAAGTAATTACTCAACAGCAATACAAGCATCTAAAACGTATGTAGATTTCTCATAATGTTTAGGATTTTTGTGAAGTATATTTCCCATGATGCTCAGTCAGCCATTAGGGCATTAGGTCATGGAAACTGGGTGTCATAAAAATCCTGAGTGCAGAAGTTAGACACAACTGCTATGTAAAGATCAAGTTGAATCGCTTTATTTATGGAGCGTAAGTGGCCGTATTTCATCATAAAAGTGGAAGCCCTTCCATCCATTGAGTAATAAAGATACATCTTAGATTTACAGAGGTTACATATACAATATTTCACACTTTCCAAAAAACGCAAATAGTCCAAGGCCATAGATCATTGCATATAAAAGGTGCATTTGTGAGCGTGTAACAACTTCATTCAAGAAAAAATGCCAAAGAACTACTTGTGTTTTTCCGACCTTTAAGACATAAGACAAATTCATCACTGAAGTTGATCTAAGATAGAACATATGTTTTCAGCTCAAAATTTCTCAAGAACAGTGGTTACAAATAAAAGCTAAACTAAATTGCACAGCAGAGAATTGATGAGAAAAGAACTTCAAAAGGGTAACTTTTCAGATGTACCAACTACAAACAATGCATCCCTTAGGACATAATAACCTTTCTGTTTCTTCCCGCACTATGAACCTATTTTATTTTGTACAGTCTTGAACATAATAATTATATTTCAACAATAACTTTAAAGATGTGCAGTGGATCTTTTATCTCCACAATGAAATCAACTTTTATTTTCAAAAGAGCATATTGTTTGCATATTTTAAAATTCTTTAACTGTATCAGATGCTTATTTGTGCTTATTCTGTTTACGGCCAGAGGCTTTGTAAATGTGCTTTATTGAATGAACTCAACATATTCCCATACTCCCTTTGCCTCACTGGTCTGCTCACTCTAATCAATGTGACTGCCCAAAATGACATTGCGGTTATATGCCCTCTCTCAGATGTAAATATTAATCAGATCTTATTAATATAGTCACAGCAGTTGGCATTCTTCACTCTCATTACTATAGAGTAGTATTATTTGTAATATCTAGTGCCTGACCCATTTTTGCTATAATTGTTGAGCCTCTCAAATGTCAATCCATTATCACTTTTTTTTCCTTTTTGTCATTCCATCAGAATATCCATTTTTTTCTTAAAAAGATGTCCCAAGAACAGGAATGAACTCCAATGAAGTTTGGAAACTTGTAAGTAAAATAAAACAAAAAACAAAAAAATAAAATAAAGTGTGCTGTGTCTTTAACATACAAATACTACTCAGTATCGAGAGTTAAATACACAAGAAAAAAAACATCAGCCTTGAGTTGTGTATATATAAATATATAACATGTGATATAGATTAAAATGCAATTAAAGTGCAATATGCCAAAACTCACAATTATGTGCAAAAAATAAAGTGTTGCCACAAACTGTGCTCTGATCAATATAGCACTTTACTCGCATGGGCAAATATATATTATGAAAAATTTCCAATTGAAGTATCCAATATACAACAGAGAGAAATGCAAAAACATGAGAGAACTATAGAGTAATATTGTTTTTAAAAAATAAGGCAATAGAAATGAGGAAAATGACTCACAAAAATAGAAAAGTGAAGTCTACTCTAACTATAGAAGCTCCATTAGGTATGCATATGAAGGCTGTAGTGTAGATAAATAATCTTAATTATAACACACTGTAAAATAACAGGCAGGCAGGTAAGATCTCTTGTCAGTCCCTCTAGCAAACACTCCTTCTGGTCCCTCTGTGTATCGCCAGCTTTGAATACTACAGGAACCGAATAGCGATCATGTTTCTTCCAAGAGGCAGGGCTTACCATTGGCATGCACAATTGCGTAAGATCGTGGTGACGCGTTTTGCGGATGTCATTGGCTTCTTCAATTCCGCCCTCTATGCGTCTACAGCCTCTCAGTTGGGAAACTTGTAAACAACTACCTACATGTTAGTCTTTAAGCTCATATCCTGTGACTTTATTGTAATTAAGGAAAAGGAAACAGATCCATATAGTAGATCCCCTAAAGCACTTTGAGTTGTGAAAATTCTTTAAGGATTAACTTTAGGTCCACTTTGTATTATTTTATAAAATTTGTCTTTAGTAGGTATCTGTCGGATTGACAGCTGGGATGGTTTCCCTGATCACACACTTTGAACAATTGATCAAAATATAAAGTTTTGCTTCTCATTGAGAAGCACTGAATTGAATGTTTTTTCAATGCTTTCAATGTATTAGTGAAGAGGGGTGATTGCCAAAATATAATTGAAAGATTTATATTTTAAAATTTTTGTTGCAACAATAACTTGCAGTAATGTTCCATGTTTTGTTGGAAAAGTCTACAGCACATGACACTCCCAGTGGTTTATCTTAGTCTTATGTTTAGTCTTATGTTTAGGTCTATAGTCATTATATTGCAAAAGTAAAGATTTTCTTGGTCTTTAGTTACTCAAAACTTGTCTGTTGCAGTCTGGACCATATTTACTTGAAATTACTTTGTATTAGACTTGGGCTTGGTGAAAAAATTAATTTTGTTAAAATCCCTTTTGTGGAAAAAAAAAACTATTTTCGTTATCTTCTGAATTTGGGCCAATTCTGAATTTGGGCCAATCGGGTGATCGAACAAATTCCCAAACTCCGAACCAAAATGAAGCCAAATCACAAACTTTAGTAAAAAAATAAATAAATATATATATATATATATATATATATATATATATATATATAGAGCGAGAGAGAGAGAGATTTTGTACTACCCCTCCTCTTTTACCCCTTTTTAGATACTTTTTCACACTTAATCTGTGTCACAGGAGTTGTACCCCAACACGCAGGTAAGAGGAAACCCACAAAAGATGGATCCAAAAGGCGTATTACCGAGTCTTAGAGTGGCCGGGCTTAAGGTTAATATAGCGAGAATCAAGGTCAAGGATACAGAAATACACAAAGTCAAGACAAAACCGGGTCAGGATACCAGAAAATACAAGGTATATACTAAGCTGAGGTCAGGATACCAGAAATCACAAGGTCAAATAAGAAGCCAGGTCAGGATACCAGAAATCACAAGGTCAATAAGAAGCTGGGTCAGGATACCAAAAATTACAAGGTCAAATACGAAGCCGAGGTCAAACACAGAAAATCACTAGGGAATCACTAGGAGCACAAAGCGAAGATCTATTCAGAAACCACAATAGGGCAAAGAATATGGACTATAGCAAGCCTTAAATAGGCTTATCTGTGTACTGATTGGTGCACATAATCATTGCGACTCAAAAGAGATAAGAATCCCAATGATGATGTGGGCACTTTAAGAACAAGTGTGGCGTCGCGCCTATACTCTATATAAGGAAGTCCTGCCGTGCAGCCACGTGGATAGGCTGGACCACGTTGCAGGAGAAGGTGAGTGCAGACAGGAGGAGTGGCTTAAGAGAGATGAGTACCCTTCCATATGCCTCCCGGCCGGGTGGAGCAGTCGGACCGCGCGGCAGGAGGTTAGTACATGCCACAATTTGTGCACCAAAGGAGCCATCAGTGTACTGCAAAATATACAAATAATATATAATATTTTTGGTTCATCTGATTTGTTTTCTTTGCTCTTTTTTTTTTTTTTTGTTAACTAAATATGCAGAGTCAAACTGGCATATGTCCATAATTTTCCCATCCCAAATGTATTTTTATTTTAAGACAAAGTGGTTTGGTTGAGCCAAATATTCTCACTGGTCACAACTCTCATAGGGAGAAATGCAAATGTCATGTAACATTAACTTGAAATGGAAACAAGGAGTTAGAATGTAGACATTTATTAATGACAAAATTCTCAAATGCCATAAAATTGGTAAGTGACGATCTCAGGGTTCTGTCATGGGATCACTTCAGCAAAAATATAGTTACAACTAGACTTATACAAAGAATAACAATTTTTCATATCATTTTTTTCTTCTTTTCTTTAATTTCAGTTTGTAGGGGGGCAATTCTGTTTGTTCAAAGTTAGTTAATGAAATCCAGTTCCTTTACAAAACTCAGACATCCGATAATGCTAAATCTGATAGAGGTGGACACATCTAAAGTATTACAAGCATTAGTAAGGAAGAACCCAGTGAATATACCTCGAGCTATTACCTAGCCTGGACCATGGGGTGGGCTGAACATGATTGTAATATAGCTGGGCTAAAGTAATGGCCAACATTGCATTACTGCTGCACTTGGGTACATTTAACTGCTCAGATCCAGAATAATCAAACAACATTATTTTATATGAATTATATGAAGATAGATTAAAATAACAGGGTTAATCCATCTCACGTGGCCCCACATAGGTTGTTTTTGTGACATTGCGCACAACAAATTTAGGTTATACAGAAGTTTACAGAAAGCTCAATAGCTCAGGATTGTCCTAGCTCCTTGGACTAAAAACTAATCTCTGGAGCACATTACAAGATACTTGTACATATATAAACATTTTGTTCCTTAGGCTTAAAGCGGCACTGTCATGGCCGAATCCCGTTTTTTTTTTTTTTTTTAAGCCCCCTCCTGACTCCACTCCATCTAATTGTCCTCCTACTCACCTCCAAATGCCCCTAGAGCCCCCATCTTGCCTATTTTTGCATCTTTATTTTGTGCCGAGACCTAGGTCCTGGGCGCCGCTATCTTTGTGTGTGTAGATGAAGTCCCTATGGGACACGTCATCTGCCCACACTAGATAGTGCTGTGAAATTCCCGCGAATGCTGAGTTAAACACTTGGGCAAGCGAACAGGAATTTCATCTATTCATTCATTAATCAGAAATACGAATGAATAGACATTTCAAATGAATTAACGAAAATCTCTTTGTTCGTGTTGGGGCTATGTAACTAAATGGGGGACATAGGGTCCCCCTTGACCCACACCCATGAGCGGTGGGTGGGGCCCTAAATGACAATGGGGGGACCTATTGTCCTCCCGCCACCCATAAGCAGCAGGTGGGGGCCCTAAATGACAATGGGGGACCTACTGTCCTCCCACCAGCCCCCACCCATGGGCTAAATTTAACCCCCCCAGGTGACTAGGGGTCTCCAAGCCCCTAGTCACCCCCACCCGAAAAAATTAAATAAACCCCTACCTACCCCCATCATGCTAAAAATAGTGAGGGATGGACAAGAAAACAAAATACCTGTAAATAAACATAAAAATTACCATTTGATGTCTTCTTTTTTCAGCTCCAAAAAAGGCCAAATAAAAATCCATAATACCCATCGCAAATGTTAAAAAAAAAAAAAAAAAACAGAGTGCAAAAAAAAAAATGTGATGAAAAAAAAACCCTGATGCTAAAAAAGTAATCCATCTTCACCCAGAGTGGGCACCGCGCAGGCTGAGTTCTGCATGTCAGGGAAAGGCTTATAAAGCTTTCCCATGCCCTGCAATTTTACTTAGAGCACTCTGATTGGTTGATTCCGAGCCAACCAATCAGAGCGCTCTGACAGGTAAATGAAGAGACTGACAGGTAAGTCTCTACATTTACTTGTCACAGCACTTTGATTGGTTGGCTTGAGATAGCTAAGTCTAGTAGCAATCTGAAGAAAAGCCTATTTTACTCATGTGTTTTGAGAAATGAGTAGCTGTAATATAAGCATAAAAATTTATAAAAAATAACATTATTTTATATGCATTATGCTCATGATTGACACTCTAGAGTTTCAAGCTCCTAAAAATAAAATGTTCAGGAATCTTGAGCATTACTTTAGAATTTAAGATCTACGTCTAATTTTAAGGAACAAGAATGTGATTAATCCTTGTAACGTGCTCCAGAATTAAGATATTGAGGTTTCTAAAAAAATCTGTATAACATCATAACAATAATTGTTTTATGATCTGACACAAAAATGGTCACCTTGGTTAAACCAAGTAAAATGAAAATATAAATTGGCAGCTTTGCCAAACCAATATATAGAGATAATAACTTAAAAAAAAAAGGGAAATTAAAAATGTGTCAAACAGCCAACTTTATAATTATCAGACTATTTGAAAAGCGTATCCAAAAAATCTGTAAAACTTTATAACAATATTTGTTTTATGATCTGACACAAAAATGGTCACCTTGGTTAAACCAAGTAAAATGAAAATATAAACTGGTAGCTTTGCCAAACCAATAAAAAAAGGTAAAATTAAAAAATTGGCAAACAGCCAACTTTATAATTATAGGACTATTTGAAAAGTGTATCCAAAATATTGGAAAATAATTACTGCCTGGATTATTTTGCCAATGAAAATAAACAATAATACAATTAAAAGTGTTGAGATTTGGGAAATTGCAATTCTTCAATAATTAGTGTAATTAGTTCTATAAATTTATAGAGGTGTTTTCTACCGTATTTCTAATTGTTTTATGTATTTGTTTTGCAGGACGAGACTTGCAGTTCCCAATATTATGTTTGAATAAGGTACATTACAGCTAGAATTAGCAAAGTCGACACTAACAACCCTATTAAATTTGCAGGAAGAATATACAGATATTTTTATACATTATTAAAAATGTTAAGTGCAAAAGTATACCAGTATGCTTATTTTTATTGTTCTTGCATTTAGTAATGTTTTTCTTCTAGTTATCAAAATGGACATATAGATAAATAGATAGATAGATAGATAGATAGATAGATAGATGGATGGATGTATTAGTTAGAGGTAGATAGATAACTAGTTAGATAGGTAGACAGACAGATAGTTAGATTTCACTCACCATACTATTTAAGTAAGTAGTTATTATACTTTCTTTTTTTTTTTAAATCAAGATTAAAGGAAAAATTGGTTGACCATGAAAAGCCTTTTGTTAACGTCTTCAATCAATAAAATGCATCTTGATATTGGCAGAGATTAAATTAATTATCCGAAAACATGTATAAACCGCCAACAGCAAAATGTAAGTAAAAACAAAAATCTATCCATTGCTTAAATAATATTGTCCATCAAAAGAAACCTTTATAATGTCTTAACCTCTTCATCTCCACTGTAAATTTCCATCCAAGTGCTCAGTTTTTTGCTTATATGTCCTGCGTTCAAAAATGTTTACTGATAAAGGTAGGATTTATTTATGCTTCATGGAACCAGAACTATAATATCAAAATAATTAGTTATATATTATTAAAGTAGCTAAACTTGTGCCTGGCAGAAGAATTTGGTTCAGATGGATCACTTTGTTTGAACATCGTCTATGCAAAATATTCAGGGACATTTTTTGGAAAAACTAAAATGGCATAAAAATTGTCCGGTTAATGTACTGCAAAATATATACTTAATACAAATATAGCAAATTTTCCCACTATTTGGTTCACAGATCATGTGAGAAAAGTAACTAATAGTGGGAAAAAGAGGAACATTAAAAAAAGGGTATTCCTTTTTTTATATATTAATTATACATACTAATACATAATAATATGTTTTAATTTAAACAATTGTATCATAAAGAGTGAATTTAAAGAGAAAGTCCCCAAAATGGTTTCACATATTTTTTGAGGCATCTGTAGGGTGTTTTTTGTTTTATTTTGACTGCTGAAGATCATATATTAGAAGGAACACATTAATGATTTGATTCAGACATAAACATTGTCAAATGTGATGTGCTGGAACTGTAAGTCTAAAAGCAGTCACAAAACTCGAGTATATAGAAGGTAGAAATCCCAGTGTACTTTGTACAATCTTTCCAATGTATAGTCATTTTAATTGTTCACTGATCAGTCACAAAATTAAAACCACTGACAGGTGAAGTGCATAGCATTGGCACCTGTCAAGGGATGGGATATATTAGGCAGCAAGTATACATTCAGTTCTTGAATTTCATGTGTTGGAAAAGGGAAATATAGGCAGGTGTAAAGATCTGAGTGACTTTGACAAGGGCCAAATAGTAATGAGTAGATACTGGGTTAGATCATCTTCAAAACAGCAGGTCTTGTATGGTGTTCCAGGTATACAGCGGTTACCTACCAAAAGTACTGAACTGGGATCAGAGTCATGATTGCCCAAGGCTTAATTATGCATGTGGGGAGCGAATGCTAGCCAGTCTGGTCCATTCATACAGTAGAGTTACTGTACTCAAAGTGCTACAAGCTTAAAGTGCCTATGATAGAAAGGTGTTAGAACACCCAGTGCATTGCAGTTTGCTGCTTATGGGGCTGTGTAGCCACAGACCGGTCAGAGTGCATATGATGACCCCTGTCCACCATTGAAAGCACCTTCAATGGGGACATGAGCATCATCACTGGATCATGGAGCAATGGAAGAAGTGTGGCTGGTTTGAAGAATCATGTTATCTTTTAAATAAGGTGGATGGCCAGGTGTGTTTCATTCATTTACACGAGGAAGAGATGGCAGCAGAATGCACTATAGGAAGAAGGCAGGCCTGCGGAGGCAGTATTATGCTCTGAAGAATGTTCTGCTCGAAAACCTTGGGTTCTAGCAGTCATGTGAACGTGTCCTGTTTTATTGGTGCAATTGGAGCCATATATATAATGAACACTGTTTCTTAAACCTTATCGCCCTCAAACTTATTGGACTGATCTCTGTCTTTAATTCTGGTTCTGGACACGGTTCATCTCTTGCATTGCCCATTAAATTTATCAGGCTGATCTCTGGTTTTAACTCTGGCTCTGCACACAGCGCATCTCTTGCATTGCCCCTGAAACTTATCGGACTGATATCTGGCTTTAACTCTGGTTCTGGGCACAGCTTACCCTAAAAAACCCAGTTTTCTCAATATACCCCAGCTACTTCTAAAGTTACCTGATACAAAGGCTGTGTTGCAGCTACACCACAAACTACTGGCAGGCAATATTGTTTGTTGCTGTGGGGCTTAACCAGTTTGACTTCCAGTCAACCAGTTTTCTAAGGAAAATTCTCATTTTCTGCTACATTGTCTTGTTAGACATTCCAAACCAAAACAGGTCTATCAGAATGTTACTTTGACACATACCATCGACCTAGAGATTGTTGTAGACTACGTACACCCCTTCACAGCAATGGAGTTCCCTGATGGCAGTGGCGTCTTCCAGCACAATAATGCACCATGTCACACTACAAAAAAATTGTTCAGAAATGGTTTGAGGAACATTACAAATTCCTGAGATCTCAATACAATTGAGCACTTGTGGGCTGTACTGGAACAACAAATCCGATTCATGGAGGCCCCACCTCACAACTTACAGGAATTAAAAGGATCTGCTGCTAAGGCTCAATATTCAAGATTCCACAGGACATGTTCAGAGGTCTTGTGGAGTCCATGCTTTGACGCATCAGTGCTGTATTGGCAGCATGAGGGGGACCTACACAATATTAAACCTTATTATCTGATCAGTTAAAGAGTATAAACACTGCTTATTTTATGGTTTATGGCTTTGAGAGAAGTGTCTAGAAAGAGGAATTGTAATTTAGGACCATACTAATATATTTTCTTATCTTACATAAAATGTTCTGCTTCTTATTGCTCTTTATCTAATATGAACTTAAATTGGACATGATACTATTTAATTGGGTGTTATGATTAAAATGAGTGAAACTATCTAAATTCGACCATCACACTTAAAATTTTACTAAAGATGGTCAGGATAAGAAAATGTTTTCAGTAAGAATTGTTCACAACATTTAGCTGGTAAAGCACATATTCTGATTGTAGAGGGGAGAGGTTACATAACATACAAATTCCCGAAGTACCTGCATTGTAGTAAGTGAAAGAATTCTCTCAAATTAATACTCTATGAACAGTGCCATTTAGTTCTTAAGCTAAACATTTGTGTAATATACACCAACGGTGCCAAATTCGAGACACAGGCTGCCTAGTAAATTATTTCAAAAGTGACTCGTTCTGGAGCACTTTTTTTATCAGAGCAAATACCAGTATTGTTAATTAGAATGGTACAGATGATGTTGTATAACGTTAGTTATTCTTCATTAAAAACCCTTTATTTTAATTACATTATCATTATCCATGGGTCCCAGCCCCACCGACGACGACATCTCGTGATGAGCGGACTCAAGTGCGCATGCAAATGCCGGATGCGCATTAGACCTCCCCATAGGAAAGCATTAAATCAATGCTTTCCTATGGGGAAAAGTCTGACATTGGGTGTCCTCATGCAGAGCGTGAGGACGTCCAGCTTCAGGTACCGGACCAAAGGTCCATTTCAATTCAGGTAGCCCTCTAGAGGCTGTCTGATAGACAGTCACTAGAGGCTGACTTAGTGCTGCAACTTTAACATTGCAGTTTCTTTGGAACTGCAATGTTTAACACTGCACCCAGACCACTTCAAATAGCTGAAGTGGTCTGGGTGCCTACCGTGTGGCTTTAACATCTATAACATATATATATATATGTTCAGGAACACCTGAATATTTTGATGGTATAAGCCACTTTCAGAAATAAGAGAAGTTTAGAACTCTGCACCATAAAATTATCAAACATGTTGTTATGGTACTTAGTGACTCTTATATTCAATTGTTTTGTTTTTTCTTGTTTACCTATTTTTTTGCAAAAAACAAAAACATGTACTGCACATAAAAAGAAAAGGAGACTGCAAAGCCAAAAATGATCAATAAGAAGCAAACTATATTAGATGCATAACTCCTTAGAAATGATGGGTTACATAGGAGAATTATATGTGGGTTTGTTATGAGAAGTGTCTACATTAGCTAAGCAGGTGAAACAGCACTTTGCAATTAAATGTGTCAATTACTTTGCAGCGGTAACTAATGAATAATTATTATACTCTAAAAATAATTCCAAATATCCCACAACACATTATGAATTGTCTCATTAAAGAATTGTGCAGGCATGTCAAGGAACGCATAAAAGAAAAGATTTGGTGAGCATAAAGCGTATGAGAATTACCTGCGGATGTTCTTTTAATAAACTTCTTTTATCTTCAAAATGCTAATACAGCTATCAGTGATAGTAATGCTTCTCATTTGTACTTAATTCATAGTCCAAATAAAAAAGGTTTGTGAACAAGAGTGACTGCCTCGCCAATGCAGAAAGAATCATAATGCGTTATTGCGTCTACGGTTATGATTATAAAAATCAATGTAGTTCTCTAGTGAATTTAAAGAGCTTAAAAAAAGAGCTTGAATCAACATCTATAAAATGTGAGTTAAAATTATGGACTGGTTTACTCCGTAAAAATGAAAGACCATGTCTAGAAAGGGGGATGATTAGCTGTGAATCACAAATTTTATTGCAAGATTTGGACCAATTCTAGATAAAGGTTTCTCAACTTTTCTTTTTTTTTTTTTTTTTGGATCAGCCCTTGAGTCTGTCAAATCTCTTCCAGCAGGTGTTACAAATATTGTTAATTTGTTTCCAGCGTTCATCCTTTTCCAAAACTAAATCTTGCAAAGAAGTATTTGGGTGAAAAGCTATTTGGTTGGTGTCTACGCCGGGAGCTAAATTTGCAGGATGCCCAACAGAATGAAAGGAATGTGATGCATTTCCAGAAATCAGATTTAAAAAATAAATAAAAAAATTGGGGGCTTTTTTATACTAACAAAAACATCCAGAACTAATCCTAAATATTGATTCTATTTTTGTCTCATGAATGATCAATAAATCACAGTAATTTAGTCTGTCTCTTACTAGGTAGGTGAATTGTGTATAAACATAGAAAACATTGATGCTCTACTACACTTGAGTTAGATGCAAAACTATGAACTTGTATAAACCTAAAGTGATGCAAAATAGGTAAGAAACTCTTGTTAATATGTAAATTGATCTTCTGAGCCATTTCTAAACAGCTGTGTAAATCTAGATGGATTATGTTATTTCATGTTATGAAGCACATCAAGATTTAATCTCACCGTGCCTCAAGGGGCATCAGCTGAATCTCACTGATAAGGCTCAATAAAGGCCAACATAATTATCAGGGGATACTTTCTCTCTTGCGCAGAGGAAACATACTGGCATTTTTGCATCTAGATGGTCATTTGCATGGAATATGAATATGTATAGGTCGTCTGTATAAGTGGCACATATGAGTTAAAACTTGTTTGAGACCTGAACGAGGACTAACCAAGGCGCAAGCTATTGAGAATTTTTATTCTCTAAGTATCTTTAATTTTTTTTGTCTTGTATAGAGTATGCTAATTATGTCAAATACTAGACATATTATTTATTTATAAAGCTCCAACAAATTGCACAGTCCTGTACAATAGGTGTAGTAACAGACAAGTTTAGGAACATACAGGAACAGAATGTGTTGGGGGCCCTGCTCAAACAAGCTTACATTTTAAGGGGAATGGGGTAAAATGACACAAGAGGTGAGGGTAAGATTTATTTTGTGTAATGGAAAAGTAGGTTACTAGAAGATTTTACAATGAATGCTTAGCTTATGAGATGATGTAGTTTAGGAGACAAGGTAGGTTAGTAAGGTGTGGGGAGGGAAAACTGTTAACATTGTAATTGCCGTTCCTTCTTAAAAAAGTTAGTTTTCAGTGATTTTTTTGGAAGGAATACCAGTTCCATGAACTCATGCACTGGTACACCAATTTCAAAGGGCAAGCTACTGAGTTCCTAAGCTTTTGTCCGTTCAAAGAGTTCTCATATTCTTTGTTTTCGTTGCACTAACTTGGCTCTCCTCAAATTAAAAGGCTAATCCAGACATAGGCCCCTTTCTCACTGTGCCTAGAGTGATATCAGCCACACCTCGCTGATGAGGTCCAAAGAAGGCTGAAATGACCGTGAAGAGCTGCTATATCTCTCATGCAGAGATAACTTGCTAGTATTTCCATTCTGGACTGCACTTATGGGTGCAGGGACATAGCATTGGAGACTGTGAGCTAAGGTGACTATGCTGACTAAGGATCCCTATTAAATTGTAAGATCTTTTTGGATTAATATTTCAAAGTGAACTGAATATGCTACACTGTATGCCATTTATATCCTGTTTTATCACAGCTAATCAATTAATGCAAATACAGCTTTGACATACCAGAGAGAATGATTAACCTTTTTAAAGAGTTAAAGCAGGCATAGATCAGGATCATATTCCAAAATATGGGAATTATGCTACCTTTTTATAATAGAGTAAATATCCGTTGTGTTCAGTATTATGGCTCTACTTTTTTCTATGCACAACACATACAAATATGTTTCCAAAATCTTTTTTAGTTATAGGGACACTATAGTCACCACAAACACTACAGCTTAACCTAGTGGTTCTGGTGTCTACAGTCTGTCACTGCAGGCTTATAAATGTATACACTGCCTTTTCATAGAAAAGGCAGTGTTTACATTGCTGGGTAGTTACACCTTTAGTGGCAGTCACTAGAGGTGCTTCCTAGGCCAGCGCTGCAAAGTATTGGATTGGTTAAGATAATCAAGATTGATGATCTCAGTCATGGAGGTGGAGCCAGACAGGGCCAGTCATGGTAAGACCAGCGCAGCAAGGGGGCCGGTCACCTTAATAGTTAGTTTAACACTATAGTGTAAGGAATACATGTTTGTGTTATTGACACTATAGTGTTCTTTTAAGTTTACTTTTGTATTATCAATTGTGTAATGCCTGTATTTGCAAAGTGTTATTTTATTGTAAAATTAGCCTTTCAAGGTGTTTTGCATTAATGTTACACTTTCCAACAAAGGAATGCAATGTGAATTGGTACTCAGATCTATAATTAATTGTTTTCAGGAGAATTCCTAAATAGCAATATATTTTCTGGATCTGGGCAGTACTTTATACGGGATTGATAGACGTATGTCCTGCGAGAGCCTGGACTTGATAAAGTGCCATAATGCATTCAATAAACTGCTGTCTCTAGATTTACTCACTTGGCTTTTTAACCTCCTTCCAAATTGTATTTTCTCTAAGTAATTCGGAACTGCCAGTTCAGAGCTCCAGCTGAGCTTCCCTAAGAATATTAACCAGATGGCTGCAGAAAGTAAATAATTCGACTAGAAAACAGGATCCAAAGGAACTTCATTAGAAAATGTTATTTATAAGCTTATTAGATTATGTATCTTGAAAGTCACAAATGTAAAAATATATATAACTTTTACTATTATCCCAAATATCTCACAATCTTGTTGACTGTAAGTTCATTCAACACGTGTTATATTCTCTTTGTTCAAGCATTTTCTCAAATTGTAATGACACCAATTAATGGTACTTTTAGCAGATTAAAACATGAAACAGTGGATGTTTGGCCACTTCACAAATAAATACATTCAGGCATCCAATAAAAAATAGGATATTATTATTGGGGCTTTCCGATTGGGCTTTGATCAATTCAAATGTCATTTGTTGCCATCATTCATACATTTACTGTTGGTTAATCCCCAAAAATTGTCAAAGCTTGAAAATATGTTTGAAATACCTGTTACAGTTTATTATATGTTCCTCTTCTCATGAAAAGCAAGAATACCAACGTGGTTTTCATGGACTAGAGTCACTGTCCTGACCTCTGAATTGTAAGGTTGATGTGACAACAGAGAGATAAATGTGGGAAAAAAGTATAAGCCGTTCCACAGGTGGCAAAAAGGGATGTGAACTCTGAGCTCTTTTTGACTTAGTCCTGCTGTCTTGCCTCTGGGCCACACTTCAGTTTTTGTTTCTGCCTATGTTTACCCTGCATTGTCTGCAGCACTAAGGGGCTGGAATTTACTTGTGGCTGCTCCTGTCTCTCTATGTCCTCCTGAGGCAGATAGCTCATTAGCAAGGTATTTAAACCTGCCTCTCCATGAGAACATTGTCAGTTCTATGATTCTGGTGATCATGTGTTGTGGCTGTTTTGTTTCCTGATACTTGTTCTCCAGATTGACCACGGTTCCTGACCTTGGCTTTCCTCCTTGTTTATCCTGACCCCTGGTATCCTCTGACTTTGGCTTATCCTCAATGATCCTTCTGCTTGTGTCCTTGTCTGTACTGCGAATTGGAGCACCTTTCATGCACAGCCCCCGTGCATAGTCCTGGTGATTTCTAATCTTATCACCTTGGACTGTGTATATCTGCAAGGGTGAGCACAAATCTCTGCCTACCGGACTCCTCCCCCCCCCAAAAAAAAAAAAAAGTCACAAAGTGATACGCTGTAATTTACATGGTCACTTTTTGTGACTGAATTATGAATACTTGGTCCTTGAAGTTTTTCATTAACCTTAATGCTTAATGAGATACAGTGTCCAGGGTAAAAACAAAAGAAAATTGGGGGCACACCCGGAACATTCATCTTGCAGGAATGGTGCTGCTATAGTGACCAAAATGTATACATTCATACAAATGTGTCTCCCACTTTTAAATTAGTGCAGGACTCACCGATATTGGGGTACTATGAAGTAGTAGTGGGCTTAACACAATATGGCCATGTGGTGGAACTGAATCCCCATATTTGATTGCTGGGATAGGCGATTTTAAGTAGCCCTATAAAATTTAGAAATTTATTTTTATGTGTACATTGTTCCTTAATCAGTGTCCAGGGTAAGACTGCTGTCGTGTATTTTGGGTGTGAAGAAAAGTCTTGAGCAGTGGTGTATTTTGGATTTGTGGTGTCATAGGCAGGATAGTGCTCAGGCACTCCCCTTCCATATTTACATTTTTCCCACACCTTCCTGTCAAGGCCGCTCTCTGACTGAGAGACACTTTCTTACTGATGCATTCACTGACATACACTCACTAAAAGATACAGTCATTGGCACACATACTGTTTAACCAAAACACACTTTCACTGACAGACACACACACACTCACTGACAGACACACACTCTCATATACACTGACAAACAATGACATCCCCACTCACTGATTTGACACACTCTGACAGACACACACTATTACTTAGACATACACTGACAGAATAACACTCACTGAAAGATTTGCACACACTAACTGACAGACACTCATTCACAAACACACACACACTCACTCACAGACACACACACACTTACAGACACACACACACACACACTCACAGACACACACACACATACACACTCACAGACACACACACATTCACTCACAGACACACACACACACACACACATACATATTTCCCCCAACACTCACAAATTATTATTATATATTTTTTTTAAATTTAAATCCACCCAGCCTACCTGGGAGAGCTGGAGTGGATTACTTACCTGCGGTCCAGTGGGGCTGCTGCAGGGGCAGGCAGGGGGTGGACAGGCAGAGTAGGCAGCGAGGGAGCTCTTATCTTCCTGCTCTGCTCCCTCGCGTGCTGCTTAGTGATGCCGGGAGCTGGAGTGACGTCATATTCTGGCTCCTGGCCTCATTAAGCGGCGCCAGAGGGAGCTGAGCAAGAAGAGCTCAGGTGAGCATGCTCCCTTGCTGCCCGCCACGATAGAAGCTGCTGTCTGCAGCGGGGGGGCTCAAAAGTGGCCAGCCGGCCAGCTTTTGAGCCCCCCAGGACACGAGGCAAACAAGGCATCCACCTGGGCATTTGGGGGTGGCTTTTTTTGCCATCCCCTGCAAATTGCCGCCCAAGGCAAATGCCTCATGTAAGATACATTGCTGGTCTTGAGTATGCCCTGCTCGCACATTCAAAGCAAATGAATGATGGGAAATTTGCACGTACATTTGGTACAGATATATATGTTTATAAGAAAAAAAATCTTCTTTTAGTGTGTGGCAAATACTCAACAGAACATCTGTCCAAGTTCCCGGATTTTGTTAGCATAGAAGTCATAGATATAATTAGTTTGCCCTCTCTGGATCTTGTGATGCACATCTCTCATCAGGGTATACTGCAACTCCATAGCGCATTCAGAGAAAGCAGGTCAGTAGATAAAAAAAGAGGAAGACAAGTGAGGAAGAAGAAGAAGAAAGAGATCCTTCATTCTTTGTATGTCAGTTGGGTTCTGTTTTGTAAATAGACCGTGAACATTTAAAGTTTCCATAGTATGCTGAAATGAATATTCTAGAATATTTCCTACGGAGAAAGTCTTTGATGTAATCTAGGTGTTGCATTTAATAAGGTATAAGTGTATCCAAACTTTATGAAAATCAAATTCAAATGTAAATGATTTCTGAAAGACATTTAAGCTCAATTTATTAAAATACTTTGAAGTATTTAATTGAGTGTACTTGCTGATTTACATAATTTCAATGAATAATTTTAATAACCTAATACTGGCACCTGTGTCACCTGTTATTAACTTGAAAAGAGATCATCATTTCATTGCAGCAGGTTTTAGGAGAGATAAAGTCCCAAAGATGGGGGTCCTGTTTGTTGCCTGTATTTAACGAAGACTTTAGATTTCTCCCAAGTCAAGTGGAGCCTCAGAATCTTGTCAGACACTAGCATTAAGAGCTGATGATCCAGATCATTGACCATCAGGATGGGGTGAAAAAAGATTCTCGAATGTTAGAAAATTACAATTGTTTAATATTTTTTTTTATTTTTTTTTACTCATGTAGCACATCGCTATGTCTATAGTATAAAAAAATCAACAAGCAATTACAAATGCATAAATGTCTTACATACTTCACTTGAAGCATAGCTGTTAAACGTGACATGGTATATAACCGATGTATGGAAAGGCAACGATCTAATATAAATGCAAAGCAGCAGGAAATTGTTTGTTTTGCTTTAAAAAACAAACAAAAAAAACTACAGTAAGGGCTCAAAGGACCTTCACGTAATCTACGGACAAATAGAAAATCCCTATTCTAAACACACAACTTTAGCCCTTTTCTAATCTAGACAATGTACTACATGATGATGTTGAGAGGGCTATAATCCATACATTCCCATTCATACTATAAAATGGATGAAGGATTCAAAGAGAATTTTTAGGGGAGGTGCAAAGATCTTTTGATATCACAGAGTAGATAGATGTTCAACAGAACAACAGAAAATAAGATAGCAAAAGGTTGAGACGGCTATTGTGTACAAATACAAATACAAATCTACTCTCATCTAAGCCATATATCAAGGTTATAGATTAAAAAAAAGAGAAAATGGAGACTACAGGTGCTTTATCAAACAGGATATGGGAAAGGAGGTTAGAAGCAACAGGTGATGAAATTACAGATTATTATATCATAAATTGTGCAACAGCTGGGAGCCATTCACCCCCTGCAAGAATAGATTTCACCACAGCTGACAAACCTACACAACTTTCTTATATGCTGTGATACATTTTAACTCTTTGTTTTCATCAAGGATTTCTTAATTACAGGAGACCTTGGTCTCATTATTGGTCAACCCCACCTTGGCCTTTTAACCTTAAATATTATAATTGTACAAGGCTGAGCACATCAGTAAATTATGTTTAATATTTGCTCATGCTCAGTATAATTCAGCAATTCAATTTATATCCTTTAATTAATGTACTGACAGAATAAACATATGGATATGCAGAGGTAAAGAAAACAAAGCAGTGACTACATAGGACCTCAAATCTTTATGCTGGCAAACGATCACATCAACTTGAAAAAACAAAAACAAATATTACTACAAGTTGTGGAGAACCTTTTTTTTATAACGGATAGTGAGATCAATCAGATAACGAATGAGCAACATGTAGGCCATAAGAGGCAAGTTTGAAAATAAAAAAAAATCATAGTTGTTCCATCCCAACCATTATATATTTATAAAAGATTTTGATATCATTACAGGTTAGAGTGGGCAAGTTGTTCAAGTTTTTAGCAACTGAGGATACATCACAAAAAAGCTGAGCTAAATATGGACTCGGTTCCACAAGCAGAACACGAGTAGCTGCTGACTATTCCCATTTACAAGCTGATACACACTAGAACAAATGAGAAGATCTTGAATGGAGAAGCTTAAAGTCTACAAACCATCAGGTACTGCTGTAGATCGTTCCTGGTTGCTGTATGGATCAGTGTCTCGTGTTCTGTAGTTCTTGTCTCATGTACATTAATCTTAACATTTCTACCTGTTTACAGTAAGATATCTAGGTTATTTGAAAAGTTTTTCTCAAGTCATGTGATTTTCTGAGGTTCTATTTATAATTGAAATGGTCCACCGGAGCACAAATCCACATGTGATTGAGTCCACCATTCAGGACAAGACATGTCAGTTGTAGGTCACTTGTTGTTTATTTGTACAGTGATGCCATGGGAAATAAAAGTAATGTTATATTGTAGCCTTATTTACTAACATGACTGAACAAAAATATGTTATTCTTCATAGATTTATGTTGCTATACGGCACCTCCATAGCACATTGCAATGATTAGCACTTGAATGTTCTAGCAGGTTGAGTGCTATGTCTTTTCTCTTTTGCTTGATCGGCTGATTAAAGGAACACTATAGTGTTTGTCATACAAAGCTTTATCCAAAACAATATGGCATCCCTCTGCCCCTGTGCCGCCTCCTGCAGTGCCACACCAGCATGTAAAGGGTTAATAATCCCATTAAACACTTACTTGTTTTTAAAGGTAATGTCCTTTGGCAAGGACTCAATGCATTCCTTTAGGGTTTTTCAAGACTCCTGTGAGGAATGTTCAATGTCTTGCTCCCATTGGCATAGTAAAAAAGGCTTGGGCAGTAGTGGATAAGATAGGACATTTTTAAGGTTGATTATAATTTTTTTTATATATATAGTTTAGTATAGATATCACTTGTATGTGTCAGTCATGGGTAACTAGTAAAGTTTGGATGGATGGAACAAGCTCAGTAATGGTTAAATAGGTCGTTCTCGCTGTAAACTGTTCTTGACACCTATTATGTTCCATTAAGCTGCGGGCATAAGATAGCACATATTTGCAGACGTTATGGGAGAACGAGACGCTAAGGAATCTTTTTGCTGGCAGTAGCACAGCGGGACAGCTGATAATTATTCATATCAGCTGTTTATCGCACTTTGCATGGAATATCACTGAACTGATTTTGTTACATGTTACCAGTATGCCTCCTCCAGTGATAGCGTTAGACTTCATTTTATTGATATATATCTCCAGACCTTTTAAAGAAATATTGATCTGCCTATCACAGGTAAAATAATCAAGGCTCAAGCCCCAGGCCCCAGTCACCGAAACAAAATTAATAACTGCTGTGAGCCGTGGAAAGCTTTTAAAATATATATTATGCTGGAATTTAATTGCAGTTCTCATTTCAATACTTTTTTTTTTCTTATAGAAAAATATCCATTTTGTAAGACACGTACATGCAACCTAATCTGCAAGTCCGATCAGATTCTATTCTCATTTTATACTCTTTTAAATAGAGAGTCTTTGATGGAAATGTTCTCTTATTTTGCCCGCTACAAAGTTTTCAGCATGTTCACTGATTGATATGCCGATACTTTAATAGTCTTACTGTGGAGTCAAATTAGTACTGTAAGTGAATATTTTATTATACACTCAGGTGAACAATGAAGAGTTAGAGAACTGTGTAATAGTCTTCACTAAGTGATATTATATCAATATTGCTAATATTATTCCAGCTGCTAGTCATGGTATTCTGAGAATCTGAAGCATTTCAAGGGTATGCTCATAGATTTGCTGGATAAATGTAAACAAATAGAATCAGAGTAGAAATTATAGATATTGTGCTTATTTCATATCTGGCAGTTTACAATCTCAAGGGAAATTGCTGACAAGTAATACGTATAAAAAAAACAGGTCTGTGATGGCTTCTTCTTTTATTTCTTTCCATGTTTCAGTGGTTCTGTATATTCAGTTAGGGATCCAAAGTCTAGAAGGCACTATCCAGAACGGGAGTATATAAACATTATGACTGAGGCCAGTTTCACTTGCGTTGTTTGAATTCTCATCCCTTTTAAAGATTAAAGTCACTGCCGTGAGCTGTTCTATGGACTTCCTCTCGGGTGTGTATGGAGAATTGTATTATGCCAATACGGATGTCCTCTTCAACATCAACATCATCATCAATTTCAATTTCCATCTGATTTAAAAATGATCTTCTTGCACTGGAAACCACCTGTTCTAGCAAACTACCACATGATTTACCAGAGGTCCTGCCACCTAACAAACTTTTATTCCCATTGCATCTTCATATACCAGCACCTGAGGGCAAGTAAAGATTTGAATCATTCTATATCACCTATCATTCTGTCACAATCTGACCCTCAAGGAAGCTAAAAGAAGAACAATTTAACAGGGTTACTTACTAAATTAATTTCAAATTTTAGGCCACAAAAAGTAAACAGGGAAGATTTTCCATGTATTTATTTTTTTTATATTTAAATTTAAATGCATAGACACACAGTAACAACAAAAATGTGTGACAAAGTTGCAAGTAAAAAATCAAGGCAAGTGTGCTAAGAAAAACATGAGATTTAAAACTCAATATACACTGATCAGCCTCAAGATTAAAACCACTGACAGATGAAGTGAATAACGTTGATTATATCATCACTACCAAAAGTAGTGGAAGAAAGGACAATCGGTGAACTGGTGTCAAGGTCATGGGCGCTCAGGGCTCATTAATGCACATGGGGAGTGAAGGCTTGTCAATTTGGTCTGACCACACAAAAGTTACTGCTGGCCATGATAGAATGGTGTCAAAACACACAGTACATTACAATTTGCTGCCTATTTGGCTGCATAGTCGCAGACCGGTCAGACTACCCATGATGACCCATGTCCACCGCCAAGAGCATGTGAATGTGATGATGGAGCAATAGAAGAAGGTTGTCTGGTCTGATGAATCACATTTTTTTTAGATCAGGTAGATCGTTTGGTGTGTGTTGTTTTCCTGGCATCAGAATGCACTATGGGAAGAAGGCAGGCCTGCATAGGCAGTGGTATGCTCTGAAATTTTCTGGTTGATAACCTTGGGTTCTGACATTCATGTGGATGTTACGTTGATACAAACCACCTACCCACCTACCCAGATCACATACACCCCTTCCGACAATATTTCCTGATGGCAGTGGCCTCTTTAAGCACGATAATGCCCTCAGCAGTCATTGTTTAGGAAACGGTTTGAGGAACATGATAAAAAGTTGAAGGTGTTGCCTTGGCCTACAAATTCCTCAGATTTCAATCTGATTGAGCATCTGTGGGACTTGCTGGAGTAACAAATCTGATGCATGGGGGACCCACCTCACAGCATGCAGGAATTAAAAGATCTGCTGCTAATGGCTTAGTACCAGTTACCACAGGACACGTTCAGAGGTCTTGTCAGAGCTGTTTTTGCATCACAAGTGAAATTGGGAAGGTGGTTTAAATGTTGTGGCTGATCAGTGTAGAGCAGTGTAGTGCAAAAAACAAAACATCTATGGAAAGAATCTTTTTTACGAAAAATGCTGCATCAGTTATAAGAACGGGAGTCCTTATGATGGCTCTATATTAAGTATGCAATAGCCATCTCACATACAGGATGGCTGAGTGATGTGAGAGGAACAATTCTGAGATCACCATGTGGTAGAACTAAAAGAAAGATGAAACCGTTTCCAAGCGTACAAATATTTTAAATCCATTTATTCCAAAGGAAATAAGATATAAAGCTTACATATTAGTTTATACCATACTTGGCTTTTGACATCACATATTAATGTCTCCACCTCTGCTGTAGAAGTTGGGAACAGAGGGCAACTTCGTATTTATAAATCCTACTTCAGAATCTGGTCACATCTCTGCTCCTTGATATACGATGCTGGCGATAACTTGCACTTCTTAACCTGATCTTATCCTAATCTTAGCATCCTTCTTTTGATTTTTTTCTTCATAAAAGAAACTAAAAAAATCTCACAAATAAAGCAACAAAAAAATTGCCACTTTAATTCATTCACAGGAACATTACACCATAGACGAATGCATGAAAACGCACGGGTCTTAGAATTTATTAATCCAGCGATTAGTAAATATAAATTTACTTTATCTCTTCTCAACATTATTCAATTGGAATTTAATGAAAATATTTAATTCTTGTGAAACAGAATAAACATAGCGGCATAAATCATGAATCCACATAGACAGATAATTACATTTAGACCATGGGCTTTAAGCTCTAAAAAAATTAAAAGTGTTTAAAATATAAAATTAGAAGCACAAAAAACAGGCATAGAATGAAAACCAAAATGATACAATTATAAAAGTTACACACGTTTATTATTCTTGGACAATTATTATTGTATCAAAAAAATGTGTATTTCAAACATCGGAAAGATGAAACTGTATCGTAGTGTATACATATTGAAATCATTTATTTTCAATGGATATAAGATATAATGCTCCCTATAATGCTAATATTTATCTCTCCACCTCTAATACGGAGTGTCGGTATTTATAAATCCTGCCTTGGAATTTGGTCATACCTATATGCTCTTTCTTTTACGACATGGACTCAAAGACTGATGTCATAAAAAAAAGACGTGTCACCAATTACTACAACATATATCCTATGAGTATACAATCTCTCTAAACTGTGACTAAACTGTCTGCCTGGTGTTATAAAACATGTAGAACCTCTCAAGACACATCAAATTGTCCAATGGCATGCCTCACCCCATGCACAGGGAACACATGGAATGCAGAAAAGAGGGGAACTGTACAATAATCTAAATGGAAACAGTGTTTGCCCTTTTCTTTCCTCATCCTGACTACAATAAGATATAAAAATAATCCCATAAACTATAAAAGGGTAATATAAAATATACCCTCACCCTTTCATACTTTGGGAGAGGGAGGTGTATACGCAATAATATTGTGTACCATGCACTATGCTATGAGTGTAAATGACATAAATAAAGTGACCCATAAAATGTAAAAGCACTGAAATTATCAAAGAACATGATTCTCAGATCTCTATAAATAAAAAATGGGACTCGGGTTTGGCCAGTCTCCTGATCCTGACCTTGAAGTATTAGTACAGTTTTCCAAGGTCACTAATAACCTCATAAGAGAAATGACAGCCTTCTCCTGGGCCCCAATAGTTACATAAAGTGGTAGTATTGTCCGAATTTTTCTGTTTGCTGGAGATAGGTAGCAGTCCTATGATATACCTCAAAAATATATGTATTAAATAGAAAGCACTGGTTATCCTGATTGTCCGGTAAAATAAAGAAATTACTTAAGCATTATCTTCACCTCATGGAAATACAGGCAAAGCTCTATTAAAAACAATAAAATAAAAAATAGAGCAAATCTTAATCTTCAATGGTTCCACAATGTTCCTTCAGCATGATTCTAGAGGAATGAACTGTATTGTAGTATCATTTTACAGGCTATGACTTTTACAGCAATCATATAAAAAATAAATTATTTAACTCTCACTTACAAGAAGAAGTGTTTAGTTCAGCATTGTTCATGCTTAACACATTGGGAATATGAATTCATAAAATAAATAAATCGCCACATCCCCTACTGATTTTGAATTTAATGACTGAGATTTAATGGACCTTGTAGAACAGGGCCCCGAGTGTCATATTTTCTTTATTTTGGTCATTAAAAATAAGACCTGAGCACATATTTCTTTATTTTATTTTGATTTATATTATATATTTATTTTATTGTTGTTGTTTTTTTTTTAGGTTTTACAATTATTACATTCTTGGCTTAATTTGATGAAAAAAACAAAACAAGCATGTTAAAAATATGCAATGCAATGTGGTAAAACCTTTAATTCTTTTTTTTTTCATTTAGCACTACTGACATGTTTAATCAATTACTCTAGATCTTTAAATGATCTCTATGCTGCTAAGTAAATAACCTCTGACACCTCTTTCTTTGCAGACCAAGCAGATGTACGCCTAGAGTCCTGTATAGCATGAAGAATTACTTTTCCATTTTAGCTGTCTCCACCAGTCACGGAAATCGAGGTTCCATGATAAACCCCTTACTTAAACATGCATGTTATACCACTTATAGGGAGTCATTTATCAAACTGTAGAGGTTAACAAGGTTATCAATTAGATTAAAATCGTTGAAGATCTAGTTCAGTGACAAGTCTGGCTCTCTCTCAGTTGCCTAGTAAATGCCTAGATAAATAGTACAGACAGATAATGTCGTTTTTTTCCATGTTGCTTGATACATGTGAAATATCGTATGCAATGTTACAAATCAGTGGCACATTTGATACAATTTATGTATTTTATTATAAAACAGTGGCAAATGTGATATATACAATGTATATAAAACTATAAACCAAACAAATGAAACCTTTAAGATTTGCAAACAATAACTGAGTACATGGAATTTACAAAAAGCATGTCGGCGGGGATACTTTACTTCTTATCTCTCATTCTGCTTAAACGGGCAGAATTTATATAACTGGTAATTTTCTTTTTTCCAGTGAACCTGTCTTGCTAATAGATTCTAGGAAAATAGCATCAAGGCAAAACTACTAGAATCAAATACAGTAAATATAAAACAACAACAAACACATTATTTTTTAATTTAAAGATCTGGTCCCATTCAGTCACTGGATTCAATCCTTGATCCAAGTCCATTTCATGCTGTAAATATTGTGTTTAGGTCTAAAGAGATTCAACCTATTGGATGAAAAAGTTACCATACTTCTAATTAGGTCCATAGGCAGCAAAGTCACAGTTAAATTCTTGGTTGGCCATGTTAAACAATACAAAAAAAACACCCAACAAATCACAAGTGGAAAGACTTAAAGTGGGGAGGTAATACACAAAAGAAGAAAGTTTACCTATATAGTAATACCCCACACTGTAGAATCTAACAGGAATAGGACTCCTCCCAGTCCTTTCAAAATGTACAAAGAATATACGATCTACAGCAGGAAAGAAACAAAAATCATGGTGTACTATCTAAAACATCCTTAGAAGTGATTTTCAAAGTTACACTCACTAAAATAAAATTGATTGAAGGCACATCAAAAAGTAAAGTTGACAAAGAATCTTCTCCACGTAATAGGCATGTAGGAGAGAGAGATGATAATATAAGTGTAGACTGTTAGTAAACCAATACTGCGCTACACATTGAAAACACTTATAAGATTATAGTAGTATACAGGCACATCAAATCTCAGATGACCAGGATACTGGGTACCAATCCGGCAGCACTTTCATTTGATTAAAATCAGAGTAAACATCTCTCTAATTCAAATATTTATTATAAATTAATAAAACAAACATAAATAAAACAGGATAAAAATGAAAATAGTCTCCTACAATAGTCCAAACCCTACGCGTTTCGTCTGATACCACAGACTTCCTCAGGGGTAAATTTGGAGTAGAGGATCCAGTCTCCTGTATAGAATCCTCTTGCCGCCCGGCTAGGTTTAACTACCTTACAGCCCCTCCTCCGGACGCCATCAGCCCATCCGCGTGGAGGAGAATCAGCTGTTGCTTGTAGTTATCCATATTTGTTTCAAGCCTCACATTCAAGCGTCTTCCGGTCACGTGAACGTATCGCCGATACATATGCGTTCCAACGTCATGGAGACAGGAAGAACGCTTGCGTTCCATTAAAGCGGTCTTGTAATGATTAGTCCAACTGTCAACTCGGTAATATTATATGGAAAGATCCATTGTGCCGTAAATTAACAAAAAAAAACATAAATAAACATAATATCATTAACTTATTAAAACAGATTGCTGGATTTGAGAAGACGTGACATGAGAGGTCAAAGGGATTCCGATTTCAGTAAGCATAAGCAACCACCTTGAAGAGATTCCATCACCACACCCAGATCCCGCTCTGATTTAGGTGCTAGACGAGACCCTAATTTTGTTGAGAATCGTGGGAGGGATTTAGTTCCCACTACATCAGGATCCCATCACAATGAGAGAAGGGATTTTTTAGGGAAGGGGCCAGACCCAAAAAGAGGGGAGATAACACACTTTTTTCAACCATGGTCACAACCACTTACCTTAAAGAACAGGTTTACCCCACTGGAGTGTCCAAACACTGCAGGGAAAAGGAGGAGAATAAGTGGGACGATGGAGTCTTGTATGCAGAGTCCCTAGGTATTTCTAATATATCCCACTGTCCCCTTACTATTCAAGAAGTTTCACTTCTACATAAAGGCCTTAAGTTTGCCCCTATTGAACCCCCTAATTCTTTTCAATTATATATTGATACACAAAAATTTATAAGGAAGTTGTGTCTTAAAAGGTTTTTTATTAAGAAAGAATTGGAAGGCCTCCAATCGGTATATTACAAGAGAATTCAAACCCCCTGTCTCGATTTAGACCTAAGTCTACGTTTTGTCCATACGATAAAGGTTCCCAGATAGAAGCATTTCAAAAGATGTTAACTAAAGATTTTGAAGCTCTATGTAATAAAATAAATAAGAAATGGGAAAACCTATCTAAATCAGAAAGTTTGACTCTTAAAAATCTGAAAGACAGGGAGGACATAACTATCAAGAATGCCGACAAGGGGGAGGGGGGAGTAGTAGTTATGTCTACAGACAACTACTTGAATGATTCCTACAGGTTATTCAATTATCAATCTACCTATCGCCAATTAGGTACTGATCCTAATGCTATGTTTAATAAAGAATTAGAGCGACTTTTAGAGAAAGCCAAAGAAGAGAACATTATTGCTGATAAGATATTCAGCTTCCTGATGATGGAATTTCCAAGTATACCCACCTTCTATTTCTTACCGAAGGTACACAAGTGCAGGGAAAAACCACCAGGGAGACCTATTATCAGCGGTATAGATTCTATTACTTCCACATTTTTGGAATTTATTGACTTTTTTCTACAAAAATATTCTCAGAAGGCGAACTCTTATTTGAAAGATACTAAACAGCTTATACAACAATTGCAACAGATAGTTTGGAAGGATAATTTTATGTGGGTAACCCTTGATGTAACCTCATTGTATACCATCATAGAACACACAAAAGGGATAGAAGTGGTGAGGGAGAATCTAGAAGGGGACATGGAGATGGACTCGAATTTTAAAGAGTTTTTATTGAGATCGATTGAATTTATTTTAACCCATAATATCTTTGGTTTTAATAATGAATTTTATCTGCAGATCAAGGGTACCGCCATGGGCACCAGGTTCACGCCTAGCTATGCCAATATTTTTATGGATCATTGGGAGAGATCCAATATTTGGTGTAATAATCCTTTTGGTGCGGACCTGCTGCTCTGGAAGAGGTACATTGATGATATTTTAATAATTTGGCAGGGAACGGAAAAAGATTTAAAAGTTTTTATTAATTTTATTAACAATAACGAATTGTCCCTTAAGTTCACTCCGTCATTCGGCAAAGATGGAATTGACTTCTTGGATCTTAGTCTCTATATAGAGAACTCACAAATTAAAACTTTTTTCAAAGCCACAGATACTAACAGTTACATCCATACCAACAGTGGACATCATCCCAAGTGGCTATCTAGTGTTCCAAGAAGTCAGTTCACCCAGATTCGGAGGAACTGTACAGATAAAAAGATGTATTTCGAGCAGACTAGTATCCTAAAGGGAAGGTTTTTGGAGAAAGGCTATTCAGAAGCCTTCTTAAATGAAGACATTGAGAAGATAGGACAGAGAGATAGGGATGTTTTTCTTCAGAATCATACACAAGCAAAAGACAACCCCAATTTTGAGTATGCTTTTAACACTCAATATAACTCCAAAGATTTTGACATAACACATATTATTAAGAAACACTGGCCATTGCTTTTAGAAGATGATATTTTAAGGAATCGACTCCCCAGGTATCCGAGAACTATTTTTAAGAAAGGCAATAATTTTAACAACATTGTGGCCCCGAGCACCTTTCAAAGGAGAGTGAGAATTGGACGTAATTTGGGTTTCCACACTTACGGGAACTCTAAAGCCTGTGGACATACATTTAAAACATATAAGGAGTTTACAAGTACTCAGACGTCCGAAGTTTTTAAGATTGGTGGTTTCACCTCGTGTTCCTTGACACATGTTGTGTACTTCATCACTTGTGGATGTGGGGCACAATATGTGGGGAGGACGGGGAGGAAAGATAAGGTGAGATGTCTCGAATAGTGATGTACCGAACTGTCCGCCGGCGAACAGTTCCCGGCGAACTTAGCGTGTTCGCGTTCGCCACGGCGGGCGGACACATGCGCAGTTCGATCCGCCCCCTATTCATCATCATTGGGCAAACTTTGACCCTGTGCCTCTCGGTCAGCAGACACATTCCAGCCAATCAGCAGCACTCCCTCCCTTCCACACCCTCCAACCTCCCTCCCAGCATCCATTTTCGATTCATTCTGAAGCTGCATGCTTAGTGAGAGGAGGGAAAGTTTAGCTGCTGCTGATTAGATAGGGAAATTGATAGCTAGGCTATGGTATTCAGTGTCCACTACAATCCTGAAGGACTCATCTGATCTCTGCTGTAAGGACAGCACCCCAAAAAGCCCTTTTTAGGGCTATAACATCAGGCTGCTTTTTTTTTTTTTCCTGTGTAATGTAATTGCAGGTGCCTGTCTGCCAGCTTCTGTGTGAGGTTCACGTTGGATACTGTGCCTACTTGCCCAGTGCCACCACTCATATCTGTTTTAACAATAGGTTAAGCTTTACATTTAAAATAAATATTTTTTTTCACTGTAATAGAAGAGCAGTTGCCTGCCTGCCAGCTTCTGTGTCAGGTTGGATGCCTTGCCCATTTGCACAGTCAGTGCCACCACTCATATCTGTTTTAACAATAGGTTAAGCTTTACATTTAAAATAAATATTTTTTTTTCACTGTAATAGAAGAGCAGTTGCCTGCCTGCCAGCTTCTGTGTCAGGTTGGATGCCTTGCCCATTTGCACAGTCAGTGCCACCACTCATATCTGTTTTAACAATAGGTTAAGCTTTACATTTAAAAGAAATAATTTTTTTTCACTGTAATAGAAGAGCAGTTAGTTGTCTGCAAGCGTCTGGGTGTCAGGCCTACTTCAGCGTGTGCTCTGCAGACCTGTGCCAGCGTGCTTTGACAGTTGCCAATCATATCTGGTGTCTCTTTAGCGTGCTTTTACAAAGAAAAAAGGTTACTAGTGTAAGCTAATAGCAGCCAGTCAGTGTCCTTCAAGCGGCTCTGTCAGTCCTTCCTTCAGCGTGTGCTCTGCAGAACTGTTCCAGTGCACATTGCCAATCATATCTGGTGTCTCTATAGCGTGCTTTTAAAACCAAAATTTATTTTTCACTGTTATAGATTGAATAGCAGTTACTTGTCTTCAAGCGGGTGTGTCAGGCCTACAGTCTGTGCTCTGCAGAACTGTTCAAGTGCACATTGCCAATCATATCTGGTGTCTCTATAGCGTGCTTTTACAAAGAAAAAAGGTTTCTAGTGTAAGCTAATAGCAGCCAGTCAGTGTCCTTCAAGCGGCTCTGTCAGTCCTTCCTTCAGCGTGTGCTCTGCAGAACTGTTCCAGTGCACATTGCCAATCATATCTGGTGTCTCTATAGCGTGCTTTTAAAACCAAAATTTATTTTTCACTGTTATAGATTGAATAGCAGTTACTTGTCTTCAAGCGGGTGTGTCAGGCCTACAGTGTGTGCTCTGCAGAACTGTTCAAGTGCACATTGCCAATCATATCTGGTGTCTCTATAGCGTGCTTTTACAAAGAAAAAAGGTTTTTCACTGTTATAGATTGAATAGCAGTTACTTGTCTTCAAGCGGGTGTGTCAGGCCTACAGTGTGTGCTCTGCAGAACTGTTACAGTTCACATTGCCAATCATATCTGGTCTCACAGTAGCTTGCACGCATAGTACCACTAATCCCAAAAAAAATGACAGGCAGAGGCAGGCCACCCCGCAGGGGCCGTCGTGGTCGTGGTGCTGTGATTCCCTTTTGCCCTAGAATAATGAATGCCCAGTTTTCAGAAGCCACGTACCCTGAACTTGAAAAGTTCTGAGGACATAGTTGACTGGCTAACACAGGACACCCAATCTTGTACAGGCTCCGCTCGGAACCTTGACGCACCATCCTCCTCCAGCTTAGCTTCAGGCACCTCTCAAGATACCACTCACCCGCCTGCCGCCACCACCAAAACTAGCACCACAGCCGCTTTACTTGGTATGTCAGAGGAGTTATTCACACACCCGTTTGAAGAAATGAGTGATGCGCAACCATTATTGCTAGAGGATGTAGATAACAGGGATATGTCTCAGGCAGGCAGCATTAAACACATGGAGGTACGGTGTGATGATGATGATGTTGTACCCGCTGCTGCTTCCTTTTCTGAGTTGTCAGATACAAGCGAAGCGGTTGATGATGACGATGCGTCCATGGATGTCACGTGGGTGCCCGCTCGGCAAGAAGAAGAACAGGGCGAAAGTTCAGATGGGGAGACAGAGAGGAGGTGTGGCATTTTTTTTGTGTGTCTGCCTCGGACAACAGCGATGCCATTTGCAACCTGTGCCAAAGTCGTGGGAGGTCCAACACCCACCTAGGTACAACTGCTTTGCGTAGGCACATGATCTCACATCACAAACGCCTATGGGATCAACACATGAGTACAAGCAGCACGCCTACTCTAAGTCGCCATCCTCCTCCTGGTCTAGCATCTTCAGCCACGTCAACCACTGCTGTCCTTCTTGCCCCCTCTCAACCATCCGCCACTCCGTCTCCCGCCTTGAGCAGTTCCCGCTCATCTGCCCACAGTCATGTGTCTGTCAAGGACATGTTTGAGCGTAAGAAGCCAATGTCACCAAGTCACCCCCTTGCCCAGCGTCTGACAGCTGGCTTGTCCGAACTATTAGCCCGCCAGCTTTTACCATACAATCTGGTTGAGTCTGAGGCGTTCAAAAAATTTGTAGCTATTGGGACACCGCAGTGGAAGGTACCCGGACGGAATTTCTTTTCACAAAAGGCAATCCCCAACTTGTACTCGATTGTGCAAAAGGAAGTTATGGCATGTCTGGCACACAGTGTTGGGGCAAGGGTCCATCTGACCACTGATACCTGGTCTGCAAAGCATGGTCAGGGCAGGTATATCACCTACACTGCGCATTGGGTAAACCTGCTGACGGCTGACAAGCAAGGAATGCGTGGCATTGCAGAGGAGTTGGTGACACCGCCACGAATTGCAGGCAGTCCTGCTGCCACCTCCTCTACTCCTCCTACTCCATCCTCTTCCATAACCTCCTCGGCTGAGTCCTCTTGTGCTGCTGCGTCTTGCTCCACATCAACGGCACCCCCCCAGCTCCCCAGGTACTATTCCACATCCCGGATACGGCAGTGTCACGCCGTCTTGGGTTTGACTTGCTTGAAAGCAGAGAGTCACACCGGACAAGCACTCCTGTCCGCCCTGAACGCACAGGTGGAAAAGTGGCTGACTCCGCAGCAACTGGATATCGGCAAAGTGGTGTGTGACAACGGAAAAAATTTGATAGCGGCATTGAAGTTGGGCAAGTTGACACATGTGCCGTGCATGGCACATGTGTGTAATCTGATCGTACAACGCTTTGTGCATAAGTACACAGGCTTACAGGACGTCCTGAAGCAGGCCAGGAAGGTGTGTGGCCATTTCAGGCGTTCCTACACGGCCATGGCTCACTTTGCCGATATCCAGCGGCGAAACAACATGCCAGTGAGGCGCTTGATTTGCGACAGCCCTACACATTGGAATTCAACACTCCTAATGTTCGACCGCCTGCTCCAACAAGAAAAAGCTGTTAATGAATATTTGTATGACCGGGGTGCTAGGACAGCCTCTGGGGAGCTGTGAATTTTTTTGCCACGTTACTGGACGCTCATGCGCAATGCCTGTAGGCTCATGCGTCCTTTTGAGGAGGTGACAAACCTAGTCAGTCGCAACGAAGGCACCATCAGCGACATCATACCATTTGTTTTCTTCCTGGAGCGTGCCCTGCGAAGAGTGCTGGATCAGGCTGTAGATGAGCGTGAAGAGGAAGAGGAAGAGTTGTGGTCACCATCACCACCAGAAACAGCCTTATCAGCATCGCTTGCTGGACCTGCGGCAACGCTGGAAGAGGATTGTGAGGAAGAGGAGTCAGAGGAGGATTGTAGCTTTGAGGAGGAGGAGGAGGAGCAAGACCAAACACAACAGGCATCCCAGGGTGCTCGTTGTCACCTATCTGGTACCCGTGGTGTTGTACGTGGCTGGGGGGAAGAACATACCTTCAATGACATCAGTGAGGAGGAGGAACGGGAAATGAGTAGCTCGGCATCCAACCTTGTGCAAATGGGGTCTTTCATGCTGTCCTGCCTGTTGAGGGACCCTCGTATAAAAAGGCTGAAGGAGAACGACCTGTACTGGGTGTCCACGCTACTAGACCCCCGGTATAAGCAGAAAGTGGCGGAAATGTTACCCAATTACAACAAGTCGGAAAGGATGCAGCATTTGCAAAATAAATTAAAAAGTATGCTTTACACAGCGTATAAGGGTGATGTCACAGCACAACGGGAATCTAACAGGGGGAGAGGTGGAAGTCATCCTCCTCCTCCTCCTCCCACGACCACGCCGGCAAAGACAGGACACTTTAAAGACGTGTTGTTGATGGAGGACATGCGGACCTTTTTAAGTCCTATGCATCGCCACAGCCCTTCGGGATCCACCCTCAGAGAGCGACTCGACCGACAGGTAGCAGACTACTTTGCCTTAACTGCAGATATCGACACTCTGAGGAGCGATGAACCCCTTGACTACTGGGTGTGCAGGCTTGACCTGTGGCCTGAGCTATCCCAATTTGCGATAGAACTTCTGGCCTGCCCCGCTTCAAGTGTCCTGTCAGAAAGGACCTTCAGTGCAGCAGGAGGTATTGTCACTGAGAAGAGAAGTCGCCTAGGTCAAAAAAGTCTAGATTACCTCACCTTTATTAAGATGAATGAGGGATGGATCCCGAAGGGACTGACACTGGGCGATACATTCGATTAAAAAAGGCCTGATGAGATGAACTGCCTTGGGATAAAAATGGTCCACACGCTGCTGTATTTTAGCTCTGAATGACGTTTGACTTGCGTGACTTATCCGCCACCAACTAGGGTTCAAGCCGCCATGTTTTAGGGCACTTTCTGCCTGTGAAACAAACATCAATTTTTCTGGCCTCTGCTACAGCAGCGGCTGCAACAATACCAAATTTTTCAGGCATGTGTACATGCCTAATTTTTAGGCCCACTGGTGCAGCACTGTGGCTTCAAAAACCAAACCAAAAAAAAATCCTCCAAGATGGCACCAATATACCAGTGGTCTAAGCATCTTCCCACCTTGGCCTAAAAAGGGGAGGTGATTCAACAATTAAAAATCTCTGCCATTTACACGTCCACTGATAGGAGACGCGGAAGGTATTAAACTGATATGAACAATACTAAACTCACCACTCCTATCTGGTGGCACATTAGCTTGCCCGCGCAGTGCCCCAAATTTCAAGTAAGAGGACCGACCAAGCATCTTCTTCCATCTCCCTGTTACATAAATCAATGCCATATCCATAGAAATTGTAGAGAATATCCAGGATAGTTTTACAGGGCCAAATCATGTCGCCTGTTGAAAGAGGTGACCTTGCTCGGGTCCCAGGTGTGCGGTTCCTAAAATGGCTGCCATATACATGTCCTCTGATAGGAGACGCGGAAGGTATTAAACTGATATGAACAATACTAAACTCACCACTCCTATCTGGTGGCACATTAGCTTGCCCGCGCAGTGCCCCACATTTCAAGTAAGAGGACCGACCAAGCATCTTCTTCCATCTCCCTGTTACATAAATCAATGCCATATCCATAGAAGTTGTAGAGAATATCCAGGATAGTTTTACAGGGCCAAATCATGTCGCCTGTTGAAAGAGGTGACCTTGCTCGGGTCCCAGGTGTGCGGTTCCTAAAATGGCTGCCATATACACGTCCACTGATAGGAGACGCGGAAGGTATTAAACTGATATGAACATTTACTAAACTCACCACTCCGAGTGCTGTTATTTATTTAATTTTTTTGTGGTGAGGCTTTACAGGACAGAGTGCTTCTCCACTGGACATGTTAACTCACGGGCAGCTGGCTCATCAAGGAACCAGAGCAGCTTGAACGAGGTGACCTTGCTCGGGTCCCAGGTGTGCGGTTCCTAAAATGGCTGCCATATACACGTCCACTGATAGGAGACGCGGAAGGTATTAAACTGATATGAACAATACTCCACTCCTATCAGTAGGTCCGTCCCATTGTGATTTATGCCCCCCACCCACCGCGCAGGGATGGGGGCCGGGGGGGAGGAAAGTAGGCCCCCCCATTGTGATTTATGGCCCCCACCCACCGCGCAGGGGTGGGGCCGAGGGGGGAGGACAGTAGGTCCCCCCATTGTGATTTATGGCCCCCACCCACCGCGCAGGGGTTGGGGAGGACAGTAGCTCCCCCCCAGTGTGTATCAGGGGTTTTGAGGACAGGTGTCAATCCATACCTGCCAAGTGACCCTATGTAGGGGTAACAGTCCCTATTCTGCTCTGTGTCAGTGTGTATCATGGTCTCTGTGGACGGGGAACAGTCTCTATTCTGCTCTGTGTCAGTGTGTATCATGGTCTCTGTGGACGGGGAACAGTCTCTATTCTGCTCTGTGTCAGTGTGTATCATGGACTCTGTGGACGGGGAACAGTCTCTATTCTGCTCTGTGTCAGTGTGTATCAGGGGTTTTGAGGACAGGTGTCAATCCATATCTGCCAAGTGACCCTATGTAGGGGGAACAGTCCCTATTCTGCTCTGTGTCAGTGTGTATCAGGGGTTTTGAGGACAGGTGTCAATCCATATCTGCCAAGTGACCCTATGTAGGGGGAACAGTCCCTATTCTGCTCTGTGTCAGTGTGTATCAGGGGTTTTGAGGACAGGTGTCAATCCATATCTGCCAAGTTACCCTATGTAGGGGGAACAGTCCCTATTCTGCTCTGTGTCAGTGTGTATCAGGGATTTGACTATCTTTATTCAGATTGAAAAATTACAATTCCAGGAAAAATTTAACAAACATTTACAAGAACATGTTATGCACATCATAGAAACAACGTAAACCTCTTTAAAGCCACAAACTTAAGACAAAAAATACGTACACACAATGTGTAAGGGCTTGAAAGAATATTCTGAATCCTTACACGTTTACTTTATCGTTTGTTTGATTTTTGTGAACCATATATAAACTACAAGCAGCGTGAAAACTATAAAAACTCAAGTGGCCATGCTGATCAAATTAAATAGTATGCTTTACACAGCGTATAAGGGTGATGCCACAGCACAACGGGAATGTAACAGGGGAAGAGGTGAAAGTCATCCTCCCCCTCCCACGACCCCGCCATATCTGCCAAGTGACCCTATGTAGGGGTAACAGTCTCTATTCTGCTCTGTGTCAGTGTGTATCATGGTCTCTGAGGACGGGGAACAGTCTCTATTCTGCTCTGTGTATCAGGGCAGGGCTTTGAGGACAGGTGTCAATGTTAGGTGATTTCTGCCCTTTATGGATTAAAAGCAGACTCTGCATCAACTGTGCAATTTTCCATGGGAGTTTTGCCATGGATCCCCCTCCGGCATGCCACAGTCCAGGTGTTAGTCCCCTTGAAACAACTTTTCCATCACTTTTGTGGCCAGAAAGAGTCCCTGTTGGTTTTAAAATTCGCCTGCCCATTGAAGTAAATTTTGGGTTCGCGACAACACTAGTCTCGAACACTATAATAATGTAAAGAAAAGGATTACCACACACTCATTTCCTTTGCATTGTAACTCGGGCCCCTCTTTCAATAATAACCTTAACTTTGTAGTTATCGAACAAGTATCATTAGATCAAAGAGGAGGAGATTTGTTGTTAAAATTAAGAAAAAGAGAGGGTTTCTGGATTCATAAGCTTAGGACTTTACAACCGAGGGGTATGAACGTCGATTTCGATTTAGTATGTTTTCTTAAATGAAGTTTTTAATCACATTACTAAGATAGCGTCTTTTTCTGGATCTTGCTTTTATCTTATATTTTTTATATTTTTTTATATTTTTTATTTTTTATCTTTTTTCTAAATCCTCTCAATTAATTAATGGTGGAATTTTTTGAATTATTGTAAGAGTCTTTCTGATATAAACTATTTTTTATGTTCATCCTGTTAAATTGAGGATGTGGCTGCAGTTTGGATTCCCTTTGACCAGATGTTATTGTCTTCTCTTATATCCCATATAAGTATTAAGTTATACACTTACAGATTATGATTCTTTAAATGTTTATTTTTAATAGATATATCATTGTTTTATGCATTGCAGCCATTTATGATCTGTTTTAATAAGTTAATGATATTATGTGTATTTATGTTTTTTTTTTGTTAATTTACGGCACAATGGATCTTTCCATATAATATTACCGAGTTGACAGTTGGACTAATCATTACAAGACCGCTTTATTGGAACGCAAGCGTTCTTCCTGTCTCCATGATGTTGGAACGCATATGTATCGGCGATACGTTCACGTGACCGGAAGAAGCTTGAATGCGAGGCTTGGAACACATATGGATAACTACAAGCAACAGCTGATTCTCCTCCACGCGGATGGGCTGATGGCGTCCGGAGGAGGGGCTGTAAGGTATTTAAACCTAGCCGGGCGGCAAGAGGATTCTATACAGGAGACTGAATCCTCTACTCCGAATTTACCCCTGAGGAAGTCTGTGGTATCAGACGAAACGCGTAGGGTTTGGACTATTGTAGGAGACTATTTTCATTTTTATCCTGTTTTATTTATGCTTGTTTTATTAATTTATAATAAATATTTGAATTAGAGAGATGTTTACTCTGATTTTAATCAAATGAAAGTGCTGCCAGATTGGTACCCAGTATCCTGGTCATCTGAGATTTGATGTGCCTGTACACTACTATAATCTTGTAAGTGTTTTCAATGTGTAGCACAGTATTGGTTTACTAACAGTCTACACTTATATTATCATCTCTCTCTCCTACATGCCCATTACGTGGAGAAGATCCTTTGTCAACTTTACTTTTTGATGTGCCTTCAATCAATTTTATTCTAGTGAGTGTAACTTTGAAAATCACTTCTAAGGATGTTTTAGATAGTACACCATGATTTTTGTTTCTTTCCTGCTGTAGATCTTATATTCTTTGGCCATGTTAAAGAATGGTTGATCATTCCTATTGGTATCATGCACTACAACCATATGATTTTCCGGGTGCATCTAATGAGTAGGTGCATAATAAAGTGGCCACATCAAGGCCAATGTTGGTCTCTTTGTCCATCTCACTAAATGTGATCAGTCCCACAATATAACTCTAACATTAGTCATTGTCAAAATGTTTCTGTATTTTGTCAAGATGTACTTATTAGATCAATTAGCAATATTTACTAGTAAACACTGTCAATTAGTAAATTAAGAGTAACTCACACTAGTTATATTCACATCAATAAATTACCAAATTATCTAGCTCATCAAATGCATGCTGAAAAGATAATTTGAATCAGTTCCAATGTGAACAATGATCGTTAATTAGCTAAAATAGTACTTAAGCATGTTATGAAATGTTACATATTAATATACAATAATCATGGTCACAATGTGTGATGATTAGACAACCGAAGGCCAAAAATTATACCCACATGCATTCACAGAGTAGATAATTAACATACACACAAGCAAAGTGGCAACTCATTAAAACACTGTTAAAAAAAAAACCTCCGCCATGTATTGGAATTATAAAACAACGCTCCAATCTGAAAATAACTGAATGCATTTTTCTAATTTTCTCTAAAGATATAATATTCACAAGACAAGCATGTTCTGGGATGGCAGCAGAAAGGTTTTCCATGCCAAGCCTCACTTTAGTCTATGGGGTTCTGGGGTCAGTGTAGGTTTGCTCAGAAAGTACATACCTGCTACTTTAACGTAACATCTTAAAAAGGAATTCCAGCATTCCATATGTGACAGAATCCCTTAGACTGTTTAGTATCCATTAGTACGTTATATTCTAATTCACTACTTTTGGTTAACCATCAAAACATTTTTTTACTGCCCTTATATAAATTTGTTTCTCAGCAAAGCGAGGACCTGTACAGGAGCAGAGGGGGAAGGTCAATTGGCATTGTTGAAATGCAAGACAGTTCTAAGTAATGTAATCATGTTAAGAATATGAAGCATCCATGCAATACTGCTGATTACATGATGCATTTTGAAAATAAATAAGCTAAAGATATTTTATGTATCATTATGTTGGATATAGTAAGGGTTTATACGTCCTCATTAAGGTGCCCATTTGTAGCATACTAATACAGCAGTGATGCTCACAAATGTTTATAACATGTTACAGCCAAAAACAGAGGTTTTCAAAATGTAATTGGTCAATGCTCATGTCAGCTTCTACTATACGTTTTAGTTCACATGGATTTTTTTTTAATGTATTTCTCTTTATTAAATTATTTGTCTTGAGACATTTTGTACAAATATACATACAGTAAAACAATGGTTCTGTTAAGAATCAAACATAAAAATATTCATACCATAGTCATAGAAAGATAGTTTTTTTTTCTCTTTTTCGCTTCCTCTTTCCTCTTTCCTTTTCTTTTTTTTATATTCTTATATCTATACAATTACATTACTTTTGTTTAACTTGACACTTTACTCTTTGCATCAACAGTATAGACATTTTTGTTGTGCATACATTGTTCATCTTATCTATGATTAATCCACATTCACACAAACTTCAACATACATTGAAACATGAAATGGGTTATCTCTTGATCTTGAAATTATTAATCTTTTTTTTTCCTCTTTAGCTTTCTATATGGTTTATATCTACTATAAGGGTATTGTATATCTCTCTTATTGAGTTTTTTTTTTATAAGCATTATGCCAGATTATTCCTTTTTCCATCTCTAATTGATTCAGAATTTGGCCCTTTAAATTATGCATATTTGGAATATATGTTTTTTTCCATGATCTTGCAATCAGGAGCTTTGTAGCCATAAAAGAATGTATAACTAGTATTTCGTTTTTTTTTTTTATCTAGCTTGTTTTTGTAAATATGTAATAAAGCTGTTTCTGGTGAAAAGTTTAGATGAATATTACCTATCTCAGCTATTATTTTATATGTAAGGTCCCATATTGGTTGGATTCTAGGGCAGCTCCACCATATGTGTATCATGGAGCCGTCTAAGTTAAAACATCTCCAGCAATTAAGAGGATTAGTTTGACATATCTTGTTTAATCTCCTTGGAACCAATACCATCTATAGCTGACTTTAATAAAAATTTTCAATATATTTAAGCAATGGAGATGTTTTTTAATTTTTAGAAATGCAAGGCACCACGAATTAAAGTCAACTTCGGTATCAAAATCTCTTTCCCATTTTTTAAAAGCTGTGGGGATGTTTGGTTGCTTTATAGAGTTTAACAAATCAAGTATTATGGAATATTTCCTTTTCGTAGTTTCTATGGATAGAATCTTTCTAAGTAGATTTCCTTTATCCCCATTATATTTTATAAGATGCATCTTTAGGAAACTCTTAATACGCAAGTAATTAAACATTTCTCTGGGGGGTAAGGCTAGTCTTGTCCTTAGAGTGGGGTAGTCTTCTAAATGATCGTTGTCATGTATATCTTTAATACAGATATCAGAGTTATCATACCAGTTTTCCAAACTTATATCATCCATAATATTTTCCACCGTTTTCAGAGATATAGTATCTGGGATTAAATCAACTATTCCGAATTTTTTTTTTATAGTATACCATTCATTTATTGTATGTGAAATAATCTTGGTTTTAAATTCTGGTATGCTAACCCTTTTACCAATATTTGCCCAGAGTAATGTTTCTAGGTTAGACAACTCCTCTCTATATAGTTCTAATTTATACCACGCTTGTTCTTTACAATCTGCAGCTTGTAAATTTAAGGCATGTGACATCATAATTGCTTGATAAGTTTTTATTATTAATGGGTATCCCAGACCTCCCCGATAGGCTTTATTCGCTAATGTTATTGAGTTGATTCTGGGTTTCTTGCCCCTCCATATAAAGTCTGTAAAACTTCTCTTTATTAAATTTAACCAGTGTAATGGGATCTTAAGAGGGATCATGCGGAACAGATATATCCATTTTGGGAATATATAAGCCCTAATCGTGTTAATTCTGCCCCACCATGATATTTCATGAAACCTCCATTTCCTAAGCAATCTATTCATTTCTTTTAGTTGATTTAAAAAAATAATTTCCATTAAGCGAGCAACATCAGATGTTAACAAAATGCCTAAATATGGAAGCTGTGTAATTGACCACTTGAATGAATAATTTTGTCTTAACGTTTGTAACTGTGATTTCCCTATGTTTGTAGTTAAGGGTAGTGTTTTATTAATATTCATTTTGAAGTTGGAGACCTCGCCATATAATGTTATCTCCTGCAATAACAGTGGTAGCGAGTTTTCTGGTTCTGTAATAGTCAATATAACGTCATCTGCATATAGACAGATTTTAAGTTGTTCATTTGGGATAGAAATCCCTTTTATACCTATACTTTGTCTAATTATGCATGCCAAGGGTTCCACTGAAATAACGTATAAAAGCGGTGAGAGTGGACAGCCCTGTCTCGTGCCGTTAAGAATTTTGAACCATTCAGATCTTAAGTCTCTACCTACAATTCTAGATGACGGCTCCGAGTACAGAGCCTCCACTGCCCCCGTAAACCAACCTTCAAAACCCATTTTTAACATGGTTTGTTTTAGAAAATCCCAGCTGACCCTGTCGAAAGCCTTTTCGGCATCAAGCGACAGGGTCAGCAGGGGCACCCCAGTTGTTTGGGCCCAGTCCATTATCTCTATCATTCTTCTAGCATTGTTATTGGATTGTCTCCCTGCTACAAAACCTATCTGGTCCTTGTGTTTTATTTCTGGCAACACTGCTTGGAGTCTATTTGCTAAAATTGCTGAATAAAGTTTAACATCAGCATTTATTAATGATATTGGGCGATAATTTGATAATTCTGTCGGGGATTTGCCCAGTTTTAATATCGGACTAATATGTGCTCTTAAAAAATCTGCTGAAGCATGGCCTGCTTTTGATATTTCATTAAATGTATCTGTTAACACTGGAATAATTTGAAGTTTAAAGTTTTCATAAAATTGATTAGTATATCCGTCAGCTTTTTGTTTTGCTAAATTCTTAATTGCCTGTTCTAATTCTTCTGTTGTAAATGGCTTATTTAAATTATTTTTCTGATCAATTGAGATTTTCTGCATTTTTATCTTTGATAAATATCTTTCCATGGCTGTTATTGGAGGATTTAAGTTTAAATTATATAGTTTGCCATAGAACTTCCTAAATGTCTCGGCTATATCTTCAGGATTTGTAATATTCTCACCTCCTACTATTATCTTATAAATTTTTCTTTCCAAATTTTGTTTTTTTAGTCTATTTGTTAACATAGAGTCTACTTTGTTGTTTTTGTAATAAAATTTTACTTTCAATTTTTTTACATTTCGTTGAATTCTAGCCTCAATTAACTTATTTATATTTATTTCGCAGATCTTAATCTTTTCTAATATTTCTCTTGAGAAATTACTTTTATAGTTTTTCTCATTGGGATGCAACAATCTCCAGCAATCAATGAAATCAAATTTATTCACTAATTTGTTCATTTATTTAGCCTGCTTTGCTAAGTTTTGGTTAATTTTTTTGATTTATACCCAGTTGTTTATCCATAATGGGGTCAAGTATACAGTTGAAATCCCCTGATACTACTACTTTCCCTTTTTTCACCTGTTCAATTAATCTCAAGATCCTAGTTAATAACCTGATCGGGTGTTTATTAGGTAAGTATACATTTACAAGTGTATACATTACCCCATTTAACAGGTCAACCAAGATTATAAATCTACCTTCCAAATCTGCATTTTGATATTGACACTCAAATACTGTATCCTTAGAATAATAGATACTCCGCTTTTTTTTCTTTTGTTGGGATGCATTATAAATTATTGGAAATATTTTATAGTGCCATAAACATTTGTTACTTGCTAACAAATGAGTCTCCTGAATAAATCACACTTTAACATTCTCTCTGGTCATTACATCATATAGAAAGCCTCTTTTAACGTGAGCGTTAAAGCCTTGCGCATTTATGGAAATGAATCTAATCATATATCGTTTTATATATTAAACCGCTTAAGAGTTTAACCCAAATCATTCGGACATACTTTAAACATACAATAACATTTATCTCAGTCATTACCCAAAAAATACTCAACATTCTCTTGGATACCCGGATGTGATTCAAGGTCTGGGTACCCTCTTGTTTACCCTATGGGGGAAGACAACCCAACCCGCAGAGAAGATAAGATAGAGACTTACTAAGTCTCTTTATTTATTTAACTACTCGCTCTATGTCAGAATAGGAAAGGGGGAGAGGGAGTTGTTACCTGTTAGAATTTTGTCAACTGGTTAAAAAAAATTTTTATTCCCTCTGCAACTTCAACTAATATTAAATCATGGTCAGACCACGTGTTCTCTTTTATATTAACTGAGATTAGAAACTTAGAAAAATTTATATTTCCAAGAATCAAATCAATTCTTGCCGCTGAGCCGTGGTGGACAGATCTGTGAGTATAGTTTTTCTCATTGGGATGCAACAATCTCCAGCAATCAATGAAATCAAATTTATTCACTAATTTGTTCATTTCTTTAGCCTGCTTTGCTAAGTTTTGGTTATTTTTTTTGATTTATACCCAGTTGTTTATCCATAATGGGGTCAAGTATACAGTTGAAATCCCCTGCTACTACTACTTTCCCTTTTTTCACCTGTACAATTAATCTCAAGATCCTAGTTAATAACCTGATCGGGTGTTTATTAGGTAAGTATACATTTACAAGTGTATACATTACCCCATTTAACAGGTCAACCAAGATTATAAATCTACCTTCCAAATCTGCATTTTGATATTGACACTCAAATACTGTATCCTTAGAATAATAGATACTCCGCTTTTTTTTTTTCTTTTGTTGGGATGCAATATAAATTATTGGAAATTTTTTATAGTGCCATAAACATTTGTTACTTGCTAACAAATGAGTCTCCTGAATAAATCCCACTTTAACATTCTCTCTGGTCATTACATCATATAGAAAGCCTCTTTTAACGTGAGCGTTAAAGCCTTGCGCATTTATGGAAATTAATCTAATCATATATCGTTTTATATATTAAACCGCTTAAGAGTTTAACCCAAATCATTCGGACATACTTTAAACATACAATAACATTTATCTCAGTCATTACCCAAAAAATACTCAACATTCTCTTGGATAACCGGATGTGATCCAAGGTCTGGGTACCCTCTTGTTTACCCTATGGGGGAAGACAACCCAACCCGCAGAGAAGATAAGATAGAGACTTACTAAGTCTCTTTATTTATTTAACTACTCGCTCTATGTCTGAATAGGAAAGGGGGAGAGGGAGTTGTTACCTGTTAGATTTTGTCAACTGGTTATAAAATTCAGACATTTTAATTCCAATTTCTGACTAGTTAGTTATTGAAAATGAGGAAGAGCAGTACATACTTATTCACATCTATCAAATATATACAAATATATACAATTACAAATCGTTTCGTTTTGTTAAAACTTTTTCAGTGTATGTTCCCTAAGCTAGAAATTTAAAGACATGTACATCATCTCTCAATTACCAATTAAAGCTTTTTATATTATGTCTTGTTTCTTATTTTATATTTAAATATCCTGTGCAGTCTCAGTGTAAAGTTTCAACTCTAGCTTATAAACATGCCATCTGTCTTATTCAATAACTATTGCATACCATATCATACCAAAGGCTCCATCTACAATTTATATCTTAATTTCTATTTTAAGATTGATTATTTAAATGAAAAAAAAAATTATGGTTCACATGGATTTTTAATAATATATTTTTTCATGCATCTAAAGTAAGATAGTACACGGGCATTGCGAAAAAACTGTGGTTTACAGCAGAAAAACAATGAGTTACCAACGAGTTGCCATTTGGCAAGTTTAAATTGAACAGATATTGTATTGAATTGACCTGTGGATCTAATCCGTATGCAATGTGAATTTCCTACATGTGCCACAGACTTGAATTTGATTGATACTCTATTCATTCAAAATCCCAAATCATGTGATGGTGGTGGGTTCTTCGACATCATGATTTGCAAATTCTGCCCTATCTATTGTTTACCACTGACATCATTAACAGTAGAGTGTTAAATACGAGAGGCAGTTACGGAATGTTTGTGATCTACACAATCAGGTGTGTAGACAATAAGATTATCAAACAAGATCATATCCCGTTACAAATACACAAAGCCTGATTCCTTCCTTTTTTATATTGTGTGAGTGGAAAATAGTATTTACTTTTAAGTTATTTGAGAGAACTGCAAAACAGCTAGTCTTTTATTAAATTAGTCAAATCCTGCTAATTTTTTCAGCTGTGAAACAGCAAAGGAGAAATAAAATATGTTTTTGTATATTGGAAATGTCCCTTCCGTGCATAAGAATTACCAATTTCAATTTTAATTAAGATATTCAAAATGAATTATTGAATTTACAAAAGGGCTATGAAGAGAATCAATCTGGTACCGGGAGCAAATTGAAGTGATTATTAAAACCAAGGCAACTGAGATGTATTTTATTTGCCTAATACTTTTGTGGATTTAATTTCTGGAAATAGCAATTGCTGTTCTAGTTTTAAGTATATTTTAGAAAGCTTTAAATGTTAAATGTGTCTGGTCAATGCAGGCGATTGCATAGTATTCACTACGTACTAATATAAATCTTTACAAAATTGATACAATATCCACTCTAGAAAGGCTGCAAAATGGAACAGAGAGCATTTAAAACCATGAAACTCCAAGGACTATAACATTACGATAAAACATTATTAAAAGAAAAGTATGCAACAACCATACAGACACAGTGTGTAATAACATCACAGACACATAGTTTTAGTGTCAGCCTGCCCAGATGACTGCAGTAGTATTACTCGTTTTTGTCACCGACAAACTAGGTACAATGTCCATTTCAACACAATAGACTGACCCAGTTACTGATATAATATTACTTCTTCTCGGTTTATTTTATCCAATATGTACTTTGTTCATTGTTCTTCTCTGGTTATAAAGGGAAAGCTTAACCGGAACTTGTCATATAAAGGTAGATTACGTGCTATGTCAGCAGTTAACAAGCCTCTAAAACACAGACACTACTGTATACTGGATACCTACCTATCTGCATACATGTTGTCAGGTTTGAATTACCGGTAGGTTTTTTTCACTTAAGCACCCATAAACTAACATGTACTAACATGTTATTCATTTATGTATACATTTTTTCATTCATTCTCTAGAAGAGAGACAATAAATCAGAAAACTATCAAACTACCTGAAATTGCATATCGCACAGGCATGAAGATCTTGAGTTTGGTGACTTTATAGAATAGATGGTGACACAGAAGCCAGATTTAAAAAAAAATTTAGCTGCTCTGTGAACGTATATGTACCTTTAAGTTTATTTTTTGTTTTGTATGTTATTTTTAAAAAAATCATTTAAATCTGAGTTGGAAAAAAAAGTTAATTTTTATTTGGAATAGGATAATGTACAGGATATAAGATGATGATGCCAGAACTAGTGTTGGGAAGAAGAATTAGAATTAGGAAATGATTAGTGATGTCATGTGTTTGTTGCATTCACAGACTTTGGAGGTTCCGAATTGGATGAATTAAAATAAGGTGCTAAAAATTTTCCTTTTCAGAGAACTAGAGGAAGTACATGGATTGTGCCCTTGGTTTAAAATTAGAATTTTTGCCAGGTTTTCTTCAAGAGCTGTCCTCCTTTACATGACCATAGGCTGTCTACGCAGAATGCCTATCATTAAATGTGCGTATTTACACATATTGATCTATCTATGTATATATAATGTGCTCATTAGTATTGCTTTGAATAATCAATAAGGCATCTTGGTTATGCATGGTTTGTGGGGCGCAGGAGGTGACAAAATATTGAGTGATGAAGGTATAACAATGTGTTTTTGTTTATTGTGAGAGCAGATAGGGAATTTCCTGTATTTCAGTAGCTTCAGCCAGCACATAGAATCCATGCTACTAGCTGCACCTTTAATATATTTATATATATTAATATTTTACAGTGAGGGAAAAATGTATTTAATCCCCTTGCTGAGTTTGTACACTGACAAATAAATGAGCAGTCTATAATTATAATGGTAGCTGTATTTTAACAATGAGAGACAATAACATTTAAAAAATTCAGAAAAAAATCAAAAAAGTTATAAATTGATTTGCATGTTAATGAGTGAAATCACCAAGATTTCTGGCTCCCAGATATCTCTTAAAGGGAGTGCTCCTAATCTCAGCGTGTTACCTGTATAAAATACACCTGTCCACAGAAGCAATCAATCAGATTCCAAACTCTCCACCATGGCCAAGAACAAAGAGCTGTCCAAGGATGTCAGGGACAAGATTGTAGACATACACAAGGCTGGAATGGGCTACAAGACCATTGCCATGCAGCTTGGTGAGAAGATGAGAACAGTTGGTGCGATTATTCGCAAATGGAAGAAACACAAAATAACTGTCAGTCTCCCTCGGTCTGGTGCTCCATGCAAGATCTCACCTCGTGGAGTTTCAATGATCATGAGAACAGTGAGAATGCAGCCCAGAACTACATGGGATCTTGAGATCTTGTTAATAATCTCAAAGCAGCTGGGACCATAGTCACGAAGAAAACAATTGGTAACACACTTCACCATGAAGGACTGAAATCCTGCAGCGCCCGCAAGAAAGCACATGTACAGGCCCATCTGAAGTTTGCCAATGAACATCTGAATGATTCAAAGGAGAACTGGGTGAAAGTGTTGTGGTCAGATGAGACCAAAATTTAGCTTTTTGGCATCAACGCAACTCACCTTATGACCCCAAGAACACCATCCCCACTATCAAACATGGAGGTGGAAACATTATGCTTTTGGGGTGTTTCTCTGCTAAGGGGACAGGACAACTGCACCGCATCAAAGAGACGATGCACAGGGCCATGTACGGTCAAATCTTAGGTGAGAACTTCCTTACCTCAGAAAAGGGCTTTGAAAATGGGTCGTGGATGGGTATTCCAGCATGACAATGACCCAAAACACACAGTCAAGGCAACAAAGGAGTGGCTCAAGAAGAAGCACATTAAGGTCCTGGAGTGGCCTAGCCAGTCTCCAGACCTTAATCCCATAGAAAATCTGTGGAGGGAGCTGAAAGTCTGAGTTGCCAAACATCAGAATCAAAACCTTAATGACTTGGAGAGGATCTGCAAAGAGGAGTGGGACAACATCCCTCCTGAGATGTGTGCAAACCTGGTGGCCAACTACAAGAAACGTCTTAACTCTGTGATTGCCACAAACTACTAAGTCGAAGGGGTCAAATCTCAATTTCTCCAATTCAGAGAAGTTGTAAATCAATGATTTATTCTAGGCCATAGTTGTGGGTGTCAGTTCTCCTTAATCCATAATTCACTGCTTAATCATTGTTATTCACTAAATTGGCAATTCAAAGTGAATTCATAGAGAATTTCGAATTTAAGCTAAAAATAGACAAATTAAAAACATCCTCTAAATCCGCTGCATCCGTTTTGGCTCCTGTTGTCCTAAATTTTAAATTCTCTTTGAATTCCCACTTTAGTGAACAATCAAATAAGCAGAAAAAGAATGATCATCTTGAAGAAGTTAAAAAGATGAATTAGAAGTGAGTTCAAAATTTTTGGCCAAAATTGCTGAACCAGAAAATTGCTGTAGTTTTGCCAATGTGTAGATTTTTACCAAAAATTTGAAATTAATTCAGAATTTAGGATTTTTTTAGGGTTATTATTTATGATTATTCATTATTATTAAAATCATTGGGAATTAAAACTGAATTTCAAATTTAAAGCCGAAGTAGCAGATCTGGAAACAAAACTGACTTGTTTTTTTTTTTTCTATTTGGTTATTTTGGCCTAAAATTTTAAATTCACTTTGAATTCCCAACAGTTCTCCCTTAATGGATCAGCCTAGTAGATTTAATTTAGAATTTTTTTTTAAAATTCTCGCTTTAGTGACTAGCCCTGGCAGAATGACTGAAGAAATGTTCTGACATTGTGCACAGAGGAGCCAAAAAAGACCCAAATTGCGCGAAAAAGTCCCGAAAGCCAAACTGGAAGCATAGCTGACCTGGAGATTTTTTCCAATTGACTATTTCACCTTACATTCGATATTAACTTTGTTTCAGCTCACTTTGAATTCCTGACAATTCTCAATGATAGATTTCATTTTCAGTTTCTGACAATCCTTGCTTTAGTGACAACCCGTGAGAAAGTGACCAAACAAAATTCTGTAATTTTAGACAAAAGAGCCCCAAAAAGTCCCAGATAATCCAAAATGGTCTCTGCTCTCTGATCTTAAGAAAGTAATTTGACAGATAGTTCAAGTCTATTTTTATGGCTCTTGAAATTTCAAAAATAGTGTTTGTTCATGGATTATAAAACATCTACTTTGTCTGCACACGATGCCTTCTTCTCTTCAATTAAGTAATGAATCCTTCAGCAGCAAAATTATATGGATTGTATTTGGCACATGTTTTTTTTAATAAATAATTTTAGGAAGCATGTTTCATATTTCTTTTCCTATTATATTCCAATCACAATGTGATGTTCTTAGAATGCTGTACGAACGATCGGGACAATGCTACAGGCCAGAATCTTGAAGATAACGAATTGCGAGATAAAATTGCTTTTTGATTGTAATGCTTGCCTCTAACTCAGCAGCAGACACTTAGCTTTATGGTTTAAAAGTTAAATCATGTCAAAATTCCGAACATGATCCAGAATATTTAAATATATGTCAGTCTAATAAAGTAGTTCAAAAATAATGCTGACAAGTGCTGACAATTTCAAAGGAATTAGAAAAATAGTATAAAAAAAAATCTTTTTAAAATCTTTTTTATTTTATTTTCAGTCTCACATTTTAGCTTCCCTAACTTTTAATAAGTGTAACTTATTGATATTGAGGTGCGTCCTATTTTAAGGTAACACGGGGATGATAGCAAAGTTAGTGCCATATAACATTGAGGAATAGTGATGGACTACAGCCTCTGATGCCCCTAATTCTTCATTTATATGAATACAGTAAGTTGCCATGGAGATGCATGACTGATCTTCTTATGCTTCAAGATCTTCTTCATTTTAGATTTAAAAGGCTAAAGAATTTATTCTTTAGCAATGCAGACACACTACAAGCAGCTGAATTAAAGTCACTCTTAAAAAGAGTTAATCTGGTAGCCGTGAAGACATTTCCCTACATGTCTTCCGAAGTGATGATCATAACTGAGTTTTACTGAAGCAGAAGTCATTCTGGGAGCATTCCGTTTAATTTATAATAGCAGATGATTTCATTTTGTGCAGATAAAAAGGGAAATGTATCCTATAGGTGTCAAAATATAGCTATAATAAGAAATATATTAAAAGAAAGATGCATAAATCAGTGAATATAAATTTCCCAGAGATCACTGTCTCTAATATCCTTCATAGTAAAGCAGAGGGCAAAATATCGTCCCAGATTTATAGTACAGCAACTTTTATGCAGAACTTTTTTTTGTCCACTTTTTCAAATTTATTGGCTTTTTATAGTGTAATGCAATGTGATCCAATGAAGTTAGGTAATAAATACTTTTAGTACACCCGTTGATAGGGACTACAGCTCACAATGTGCATATGCCCAGCAAGATTTGGAATGATGAGAGTTACAGTCCTCAGCAATCGCAGTGTCAAACATTACACATCACAGTTATTACAGGTTTAGCAAAGTGTTCATTTAAAAATTGCATTTATCTGTAAGTCTTGCTTGTTGTCAGTTTTGGACTGTTTTTGTAAGTTAAGATATTCATGCATGTGCTGTGTATCTGTCACTAATATGCTTCAACAGAGATCATGATCACACAGTAAGTTAAACACTGCAGATTGCCACTGACAATGCATCTATTTATTTCACAACAGAAACCCAAGAATGAAATGATCAGAGCAGGTGTGGGCACGTCAAGGGTTTTTATTGTCGAACAGTGAGCTGTGGTACTTTGAAAAATGGAATTTACAAATTAAACAGAGTAGCTATTTTGGAAATACTGCTGAGTTGGCGAATTTTTCTATCTGGGCATAAATTGAACAAATTCCCTTTTCGGTTTAGGACATTTAGCTATTTAATAAACAAACACACTGATTAATTCCTAGAATGCAGCAGAAGACAGAACTACACAAACAAAATTATACAGTGAGCGTGGTAATTCAGAAAAACATTTATAATGAAGGCCATGTTCAAATCCATGGATTTTCTTTTTTTTTTTTAGGTGTGATAATAAATTCAGAAAATTGTGGTTTACTGCACTCTGAGATGTATGTGCATACACTGTCAAATTTCAACTTCGTAAGTGTTCCATGCACTGTGCCTAATATTGTTACGCAAAAACACTGACATATACCACAGTGCTGCACAGATACATAGTTAAATATAGTCTGGTATATACACTGCTCAAAAAAATAAAGCGAACACAAAAATAACATATCTGAATGAATTAAATATTCTTCTGAAATACTTTGTTCTTTACATAGTTGAATGTGCTGACAACAAAATCACACACAAATTAGAAAAAGAAAATCAAATGTTTCAACCCATGGAGGTCTGGATTTGGAGTCACACTCAAAATTAAAGTGGAAAAACACAATACAGGCTGATCCAACTTTGATGTAATGTCCCTAAAACAAGTCAAAATGAGGCTCAGTAGTGTGTGTCGCCTCCATGTGCCTGTATGACCTCCCTACAACGCCCGTGCATGCTCCTGATGAGGTGGCGGATGGTCTCCTGAGGGATCTCCTCCCAGACCTGGACTAAAGCATTTGCCAACTCCTGGACAGTCTGTGGTGCAACATGACGTTGGTGGATGGAGCGAGACATGATGTCCCAGATGTACTCAATTGGATTCAGGTCTGGGCAACGGGTGGGCCAGTCCACAGCATCAATGCCTTCGTCTTGCAGGAACTGCTGACACACTCCAGCCACATGAGGTCTAGCATTGTCTTGCATTAGGAGGAAACCAGAGCCAACCGCACCAGTATATGGTCTCACAAGGGGTCTGAGTATCTCATCTCGGTACCTAATGGCAGTCAGGCTACCTCTGGCGAGCACATGGAGGGCTGTGCGGCCCCCCCAAAGAAATGCCACCCCACACCATTACTGACCCACTGCCAAACCGGTCATGCTGGAGGATGTTGCAGGCAGCAGAACATTCTCCACGGCGTCTCCAGACTCTGTCACATGTGCTCAGTGTGAACCTGCTTTCATCTGTGAGGAGAACAGGGCGCCAGTGGCGAATTTGCCAATCTTGGTAATCTCTGGCAAATGCCAAACGTCCTGCACGGTGTTGGGCTGTAAGCACAACCCCCACCTGTGCACGTCGGGCCCTCATACCACCCACATGGAGTCTGTTTCTGACCGTTTGAGCAGACACAGGCACATTTGTGGCCTGCTGGAGGTCATTTTGCAGGGCTCTGGCAGCACTCCTCCTGTTCCTCATTGCACAAAGGCGGAGGTAGCGGTCCTGCTGCTGGGTTGTTGCCCTCCTACGGCCTCCTCCACGTCTCCTGATGTACTGGCCTGTCTCCTAGTAGCGCCTCCATGCTCTGGACACTAGGCTAACAGACACAGCAAACCTTCTTGCCACAGCCCGCATTGATGTGCCATCCTGGATGACTTGCACTACCTGAGCCACTTGTGTGGGTTGTAGACTCCGTCTCATGCTACCACTAGAGTGAAAGCACCGCCAGCATTCAAAAGTAACCTAAACATCAGCCAGGAAGCATAGGAACCACTCCTTTATTGGGGGTGTCTTGCTAATTGCCTATAATTTCCACCTGTTGTCTATCCCATTTGTACAACAGCATGTGAAATTGATTGTCACTCAGTGTTGCTTCCTAAATGGACAGTTTGATTTCACAGAAGTGTGATTGACTTGGAGTTACATTGTGTTGTTTAAGTGTTCCTTTTATTTTTTTGAGCAGTGTAGATATTCCAGTAAAAAGGAATAGAGAGCCCTGGCTGTGAATTTCAAAGCTAGCATTTATATTGATTTTGTATATTTTCTACTATTTACTTCAAGCAGTCTTGATACAATTCAAAATCCTCCTTTCTTTGTGTAGCTTTCAAGTGAGTGTGTAAGTCTCATTTTTTGGTTGTTTATCTTTTTTGTATTTTTTTTTTTTAAACCAGTCAAACTTTTTTCTGTATTCTAGCCCAAAAGAGACCTGGTGCGCCCCTTTAACAATCCACGTTACCAAACTGCATAGCCATAGATCTTCATATAAACAGATGATACATAGAATGGGTTTTCAGAACTGTACCTGGGAGATTAGAAGTTTATTTGCTCTCATTTATGAAGGGAAAAGCCTCAGTGCTCTTCTACATAGTCCATTGTTAATTGAACAGCATTTCGTCCAAAAACTTAAGGACTTTCTCAGGGACCTTAAAATCAATATAGATAGCAATAGCATACACAAATAAAGCTGCTTTGGATTGTAAGAAAGAAAAACAGTTATAGAACTGTCCGATCACAGCCTACGCAGATGTTAGCGAGGTTGTCCGAGTGTCAAGATAGCCATTTAGCAATCAAAGTGGGTCCATAGTGTATACAATTATACAATATAACAGAATATAATTTCCACTACGTTGGAAAAATCATGTCCATTAAAACTGTAAAAACGTGCAATCTTCATCACAAAGGATCCCTCTGAATAAATGAGATCGCTATAATCAACTATATAATAAACATTCAAGCCTATCTCAGTCTCCGTATTATGACATTGAGTGGGGTTTAGTAAATAAGAACTGGTGAAACTTGTGAGATGGGTTGTTAAACTGTTAAAAATAAGGAGATGAGGATAAAATATCAGTAGAAGCAAGCAAAGTGAATCAAAAAAGCACCCCCCGCTAGATTCAACTGCCAAATTAGTCAAAATAACAGCATTAATGTTTTAATATGCAGGTGCTCTAGTCAGCATATCTTCCATGAATCTGGTAGGGTTTGGACAGTTAGACTGTGACCTCTGACCACTGATGGTATGCTGATTGGATATGGGTTAGAGCACAAGAAGGGCATAAAATAGACAGGAAATCATTCATGCTAATTTGCTCATCCCACCTGTGTCGGGGTCTGGATCAACATTAGTTCTCCTTGTTCAGCCCATCTATATACAATCACTTGCTAAGGTAAGTGTATGTCACTGGGCATATAGACTGGAGTTTTCCCTTTAATTGATAACATTGAGGCTGGTTTATCTTGGCCATTCAGAAATTTGATAATACAATTTTGAGGGGAAACATTTGGGGATGGGAGAACTCAAAAGAGGCTGTCAAGTTGTATTTTTATTTTCTGGGTAGCATAAGAGTGTGCCTCATTCTTCTAAAAAAACTGTGGACATTCCTCATTACCTTCTATCTCCAGTATACCCCGAACATGGTGTTGCTTCCATCTGCCTTTATCCTCAAAACCATCCATTCTGCTTTCCATTTGGGCATCCACAGTCTCAAGGTACAATATGGTAGAAGTCATGTTTGTGTATGCAAGCATTTTTTATATTTCTATTGCTTCACCCATAATATGTTCTAAAATGTTCTAAAATGTATAATGGCTTTCTACAGTCTTTCTGGGCAGCACTATATATACATTATGCTCACAATTCCATGTGCTCTCTATGTATACTTAATTTAGAGTATATTTGGCCTCTTTGGCATCCACACCTGTAACCCTCTGCTCATTAGGTGGTATATATAGGTGTGGAGACAAAGGGGAAAGACATGCTGCACCTGAGGAAGACCACAATAGGGTCGAAACGCGTTGTGCTGTTTTATTTGTTATTTTTTATGTGAATAAAATTCTACTTTAAATTAATCCATTTGGTTCCTGGGTTCCTGCAATCCGAGTATTAGAGGACCTCCAAGGACAAAGATTCAGTGTATCCCACTTAGTGGATGAAATGCTTCTATAGTAGAGAGCCTAACTTATTTGGCTCTGGAAATTGTAAGTGCACCTTTTTCCTTTCATTATATTACACATCTGTTTAAACAGTGTACACTATGCTGTGTTTTTTTATATTTATTAAACACAGGGTCCACAGTTAAAGAATATAACTGCTAATAGGACCTACATTTTTTTCATGTAAAAAGGTAAAAAAATATTACTGTGGTTGTGCGCTATCACCTTTTTTTTCTGTTTGTGGTTTCTATTTGGAGTGTATTGTGTGACTATACACTGAGGTGGTAAAAACTGCACCAGTTTGTATTTTTTTAAAGCTTAGCACCCAATTCACCTTCTACTGTTTGCGTTTTCTATACTTAATTTAGAACCCATTCTATAGACAGTATTCTTTTTAGGCATAACTTAGTAGTAAATGGATACAATAAAAATGCATTTCATAAATATGGAAACCTGTCCCATATAATTGCCATATGTGTTTACAGTGTTGATGACATTTGTTGTGACAAATAATATTTAATAATATATAATTGATAGCTGTTATACTACAAACATAGATATTATTACTTCCCCTACATTTCATTTATTATGCACATATGCATAGATGCATATAATCAGTCATCTGATATACTCTGTAACTAGCAATCTAATACTCCTGTAAACCGTTCACCGCTACACTGTATCTCTACTTCCTTATCTTACATTTTATTACAGTGGGTACATCATGATTCCTTATTCTGCTTGGGGCTAGTGGACCGGTTGTCTGGGACAGAAGAATGTGAAAGAATTCAGATAGCTCATTAAAACGTTTATAGCAATTGTTGTGACTTGTCAGCCTATGTATAAAATGAAAACACACAAATATATATATATATATATAGATTTGGATATGTAGACTGGATCAGTTGTGTGATGGCTAGGGAACATTAATATGTATTTTTAAGTGTGACAATAAAGTTACCTTTGCATTCTGCAATACTCTAGCTATTTTGAATGGTAAATCTAAATATAGATCTATATACATAGTAGAACAATGATTTGCTTGACAATGTGGTGTAAGAAAATGGCAAGAGGTGTCAAAAGAGGAGGTGTCAGAGTGTCGGTGGGGGTGGTAATAAAGTGATTAGCGTGGAGTATGTGTCTCTCATCTTGATTATATTTACAAAACATCGAATTGCAGAACACTGAAAACCGAATGACAAAAAAACAGGCTAAAATATCCAAGCTCTGGCAGTCTGTGCATATAACAGTGTGTGTGTATATCAGTGCCTGTGTATAGTCTGCAGGTGCCACTGTTTAATGGATAAGTGAGGTGGGAACGGCATTTTATATCTGATGGGAATTTCAGAAAAAAAGCAACTCAGACACTTCTGCTCGTATGAGACATATAATTGCAGTGACATGAAATCTATAAAACCATCTCGAAATATTCTCAGACAACATATCACATACAAAAGTTATGGGAAGATAACTCCATCTTAGATGTCCGGAGATGTCATAGAGCCAGTCAACTTTCAAATCAATCAGTGAAAACTTGCGATTTGAAAGCTGGAATCGGCTGGACCTATTTAGGTCCTAGAATGTCAGATAAACCCTGTAAACCAATACATGGGGGAATTGTTCCATTTACGGGAACATCTCTGTAAAGCGCTGCCAATTTTTTTGGGGCATTATATAAATAATAATAATCTCTGAATATATATCTGGGGGTTTCCTGCAGTAGAACACATTAGAATGAAAGTACTCTTGATAAAATATGTGTAAACATGCAGAAAAAAAGTTACAACCAACAATGGCTCAAAACAAACCATCTGACAATTTTTGGGTTTCCTCTTGTACATGGCATTATAAGCATTGGACTCCTAAATTGCCAAATATTACATGGGCTCATTAAATCAGACAGTAAAAAAATTACAGTTTGAAAGCCAAATCTGGTTGGCTCCTAATAAGCCTTGCTGGGGAATTATTTGCCGTACATCGGCATTACAATATTCACATATCTTCCAACACTGAGATATCTGAACTCAGGTCATGTCTGTGCAGGGCTCTAATTTGAGGTCTGATAAAGAGTTACTCAGGTGCACTCAAACAGAAGGTGGAAGGAGGAAGCAAACCTGGCTGTCTGATTGGTAGCTGGGGTCGGTGTTCCATAATTAAATATAAAAGTGCTTATTTCTCATATAAATCAACACTTTTATAAACTGGGGTTAAAATATGATGCTCGTCACCATTAAGTCATTTCAGCATGCTGAAATGCTTTATGGGCGTGGATTGGACCTTTAAAGAAACACTATAAGGTCAGGAACACAAACATGTATTCCTGACCCTATCGTGTTAAAAACACTATCTAACCCCCTGATCCCACACCTCCCCCCCCCCTAAATATAGTAACATTTTGCCTTTATTTCAGTCTGCTGCAGCTGGCTCTGATCCTGATCTGCCTCCTTTGCTGACATTATCATACGTTATGATCTGAGCCAATCACAAAGCCAATCACAATGGAGTGGCCAGTGGAGGTATCCCTAGGCTGTAAAGTAAACACTGCCTTTTCTCAGAAAAAAACAGTGTTTACTGCAAAAAAGCCCAGAGGGACTGAATATACTCAACAGAACAAATACAATAAGCTATAGTTGTTCTGGTGACTATAGTGTCCCTTTAATATAAATGTAAACAGTGAATCATCGAAAATTTGGAATTTCAAATTTCAGGATAAAATAGGTAATCTGGAATCATGGAGGGGGAGTTACAGAATTTTAGAAGTCAGCTATTTTGGGTATAAATGTTGCAACGTGGCTTTCATCGCTCTTCAGTTTACTGATTAGTAAATAAATCATGTGCTATCGTTTTAATAAAAATAAGTCTTGTCTGACACTTTATACTATCTCTTTAACAACAAAACTAAATCCATAACAGCAAGTGGCAGTTAACCAATAAATTTTTTACTTTTGGGTGAGTGACATGTTTAATTTGAACAAACCAAACATTGCAAAACAGTAAATTACTTAATTAACATTTACTCATAACAAAGCAATCACTGTTGCCTGGATCACTTCCAAAAGTCGCCATGATTCAGCTAAGTGTGACACTCCAATCTGTGCAAAACAAAAAAAAAAGCTCATAACTTAATTTCCACTGGTTTGTTAAAAATTGTTCTAAATCCACTGGCCTTTCCCTAAACCTTCGCATCCGATCCTTTCCATCGGAGAACCAAGAAGCAGACAGCTAGAGCCCCACTGTGTCTCATCTTCAACTCATTCGTAAAGACTTTGCTCAAAATCTTATCCTCGTTTTTATTTCCTGATATTTACCCCTCGGATGGAGAAAAAGCTATTAGATTTATTGCCATTACTTAAATTACCTCTTCTATAACATTTTATCAAAAAGTTCATTCTACAAATGTTCAAAAGCACTTCAGCTCAAAAAGAACACCATTTTAATATCCTTGATTGGACAATGCAGTTAATATTTAAATTTGCTTGTCTGAATGATACACACATTTCCTATCTACATAAAAAGCATGGATTACTTACAATAATTGGCGTACTTCAATAATTTGCATAATTAGAGCTGAATATAAATGTCTCATTTATTAACTTTGCTGGAATAACTCTTGTGTTACAGCTTCTACAAAATTATTACTTATATCATATATGTTGCAGTACACCATTTATAGTACAACCAGGACTCTCTGCAATGTTCACCTTTACAATATAGTCCCTATTAAAGCAAATTAACCCCTGGCAGTCTGTGGTCTTATCTGTTTCCACTATTTTCTGGCCTTACTAGAAGGAACACTAAATGTGTATTCCTATAGCGTTCCTGTCTCTACTTGTAGGCAGGTTTTTCCCCCCCCCCCCCCCCCTGCCCCCCTGTGCAAATTAAAGCTAAACATTTTTTACTTACTTTGCTGAAGCTCAAGAGTTCTTTGGCACTGCTCAGCTCCCATCATCGGCCTCCTCAATGATGTCCATCCAATGCTCTAAATAGAGAAGCATTGTTGACCTAATATGCATATGCAGTGAGCGTCGTGCAACATTACCATAGGAAAGCATTGAATAAATTCTGTGTCACGTGACAGGAAACCACTAGAAGGGAAATTAACGCTGCCTTGCATTGTAGTGTTAAGCGGTCAGGGACACTACACACAGAGTATTTCATTGAAGTGAAGTTGTCTGGATGATTATAGTGTTCCTTGGAATATATTTGCTGATTTTTTTTGTTTTGTGCATTATGTCAGGGTTCATTAACAAACACTTTAAAAAACTCTAGCTCCCCATTGCATGGCCTGGAATTGTCGGGAAAAATGTTCTTCTGACCAAAAAGGATTTAAAGATGGCTGTTGTAATGGAGCAAGGGAAAGCAGGAAGATGCTCTGAAAAGATATACAGCTCTAGACAAAATGAAAAGACCTCTGCAAATTTATAATTTACTCTGGTTTTACTATTTATCCGTATGTGTTTGAGTCAAATTAACAATTTTGTTTTATTCTTTAAACTTCTAAATTCCAAGTAAAAATATTTTTTTAGCACGTATTTGTAGAAAATGGCAACTGGTCATAACTTTGTGCCAATATCCTTTTATTTTTAAACAACACAGTATTGATGTTTTAATTTAGCATCCTGGCACACTCTCTGCCAGTCTTTCACATTGCAGTTGGCTGACGTTATGCGACTCCTGGTGTAAAAAATTAGGCAGATTGGCTTTCTCTGATGGCTTGTGACCATCCATCTTCCTCTTGGTCACATTCCAGATGTTTTTAATGTGGTTCAGGTTTAGCGATTGGGCTGGCCATGGCATAGTCTTGATCTGATGGTCCTCTATCCACCTATGATAGACCCGTCCTGCTGGAAATACCAATCCTCAGAGTTGGTGAACATAGTCTTCACAAATTCTGCCTAATTCCATCTTTGCTGAAGCACCCCCAGATTACAACAGATCCTCCACAAAATTTCACAGTGGGTGCAAGACACCGTGACTTGTAGGTCTCTCCAGGGTTTTGTCTATTTTTGTCTAACCATTGATGGTCATGTGTTGGGCAAAGATGAAAACTGACCTTACTACACTCCAATCTTTATGGTCTTTTGCAAACCTCAGCCTATGTCTTCTTTGCTTTTCATTGATAAAAAGCTATTTTTCTTAACTTTGCACAACTTCAGCCCTGCCCCTAGGAGCCTTTTTCAAACTGTCCTTGCCATGCACTTCAACCCAGTTGCCATTTTCCTTTTTGTAGGTCACTTGATGTCATCCTACAATTTATGAGTGAGATTTGAATTAGTTGGCGGTCATCCTAGTCAGTGGAGAGTCATTTTTGCTCCCCATCTTTCTGTAATTTTGTTGTACCCAACGTCTGCTGCTTGACCTTTGTTTTTTTGTGAAATTTTAAAAATGGAAGCAACCTGAAGCTCACTGTATCCCTCTGCCAGTAAAGCCATTATTAAACCCTTCTGTTCATCACTCAAAACCTTTCTTTTTAAGTTTTTTTGGCTTGGTCGATAGTTATTTTTTGGTTCCAATTCTACTAGCACTGTTGTTGCCATCCAGCTGATATTATTGCAAGAGTACAGTGTTGATCACTGCAGTGGTTTTTATAATTTTCCTCATTAAATAAGATTTGGTTCAAGTGATTACATAATCAGTATGTAATTAAGTAGAATGAGCTGTGCCTATGTTGACGTAGAATAATGAAATGGCTGCCAATACATGTAGAGATGCTGATTTAAGTAAACAATTGGAGTGGTCCAGAGCTGCGTTTACTTTATTTATAATTATAATTAAATACTTTTCCTTTATCCTAACCTTAGCAGAAGCTATACCTGTCTTGGACAGATGAGAATATGCATGTAATATATTTAGTCACCTAACAAATGCCTAATTGATTTGTAGCCTTTATGAAGGCTGATGATACCATTAGAACTTTTTATGTATTCTTAGTGCACTGCACACTCACTAGAGTTGCCTCAGATCACTTTCATATGTTTGTCTAAGAGTATGCTTTGTTGTTGTATGCTAATTAAGATATGTGTACTCTTCCTTGGTATCTGCACACTGACACAATCTAAAAAACCTTTCTAATGGTCAGTGCTTTATATTATTTGATACAAATACACACTATCGTAACAACATTTTTTTCTAGAATAAAAAATAAAAACATTGCTGTTTGTAAACCCCCTCCAAATGCAGAGATATCTACTTTGCAAGTGTTCTAGACCACCTTTTCAAGATATGGACAATTAGACAACTGTAAGCGTAAGCATGACTTGAAAAATGTTTGCATTTTCTGTATTTTTTAATTAAATTTGAAGTTCACTTTGTATTCACAACAAATTTCACTTTAGTGAACAATCTGTATGTTTGTATGTGTATTGATTTGTGCCAATATCCTTAGGACAATGCACACATTCCTATCTCTTTCTGACTATCTACATGGACTTGTCAAAATACCACCACCAGCCTATTACTGATTGGCAACCTGTTCCTGGGTTCTTTTCAATAACGGTTTTGTCCACCCCATTTCTGACCCATCAGAATTCTTCAGAATGAAGATCCAGCACAATATTATGAAACCAGGCTCATTCTATTGATATGACAATACTTAATTTTGAGTCTTTTCTTTTGTCAAAGGTATTCACATCATACATCTGATCTCTCGTATTACATTATCGTGGAATATGCTGTGATTTCTGATTTATAATTATAAATAATTCAAATAATACATTGTTATAGGTATGATATGCATAGTAAGGAAATCTATTCATACTTAAAACAAAACCAATGTCTATAATTTATACCCTTTGTATGATCTGATTCTGAGTTTGCATGAACATAAAATTTAAATTAAAATTATGAAATATATTTTTGAAATCTACAATGAAAGTGTGTGATACCTACAGCAGCAATGCAATAAGGAGTCAATTCAAAGTACTAACTCACACCTATAAAGCACTGAACAACTCTAGCCCCTCTTATATCTCCTCACAGATCCATAGGTATGTCCCTTCTCGGTCTCTCCGCTCTGCCCGTGACCACCTCCTGTCCGTTGTCCGCACTCGTATGGCCAACTCGCGCTTGCAGGACTTCTCGCGGGCGGCTCCCTTCCTATGGAATAGCCTGCCTACCGCCATCAGACTCTCCCCTAGTCTTGCATCTTTTAAGAAGTGCCTTAAAACCCATCTCTTTAGGAAAGCTTATGGCCTCCGAGACTAACCAATACCTCACATACCTGTCTCTTGCCCTCTCCTAAAGGGCAGTCCACCTTATTTGATTGCAAATTCCTGTCCTAATGTGTTTTACACCCCACCTCCTATAGAATGTAAGCTCGATCGAGCAGGGTCCTGTTCAACCTATTGTTTCCTGTAAGTTTATTTGTAATTGTCCTATTTATAGTTAAATCCCCTCTCATAATATTGTAAAGCGCTACGGAATCTGTTGGCGCTATATAAATTGCAATAATAATAATAATAATAATAATAATAAAGATGATGGCTTTTCAGGTTTTGTTAGATGTTTTGTTAATGGAACAGAGATACATATATTTGTGACCGTCACATCAATGATAGACAGAACGTCCATGTCTCCTTATGGGAATTTTACTGATAGCATTTCAATGTTATCTACAGCATTCTAGACAAATCAAGAACGGCTGTCATTATATCATCAAGTGGTTATAATATCGGGGCAACAACTAGAAAGGTAATGTGAAAAAATATTTTCCTATTCACTTTTCTTTGTTTTATTTCCACCACGTTCCACTTTGTATACTATTGTATACTATTAGTGCACCTATGTACTATAGCATATTGTGACTTTTTAAATCAATTGGTAACCTTTCTACTAAGAAATGTAAAAAATTATCCTGATGAGTGGTTCTACTTAACCCCTCTGCATTGCTTTTAAGACTAGATAACACACTGATTTTTTTTTGTTGTTGTTGCGCAGATGGAAAACAAAAGACACAGGATTGCTCTGCATACCACATTTGCAAAGTACTCTATCTACACCTTACCCATTCTATGTCAACCAACCCTAGTATTTGTTCTATATTATAGGTCATAGCCCCCTGTCATCTAAAGGGACACTCCACTTCCCAAAAAACAAAAAATACTATTTGGTACATATACCCAAATGAAAACATGCATGCATTTAATTAAGTATTTTTTCATTTTGGGTATATCTAAAAACAGCTTGCAAAAGCTGAAGATCTCTTGTCTGCGGTCTTTTGCAAGCCCTCCCCTTCTGACCCCGCCCAGACTTTCCGTGGCTGTCCAATCATAGAGTTCCCAATGTAGCTCAATGAGAAATCTTTGCAAGGTAGGTGCTCTGGGCAATTGCTGCCTCTTGAGTTAGGTCCACTGAGGAAGTAACAGGATTGGTTGTCTGATTGAAAGCCAAGAAGGTATAGATTAATTTATAAAGGTTCAAATTTCTATTTAAATCTGTGCTTTTGGTAAAATGAAAAAGAAGACACACTCTTCACACATAAAACACTCCAGCAAGCTTAAGGACATTTGGTGTTTGGAGTGTTCCTTTAATCAATTCTTAATTTACCATTAGCTAGCTTTTTACTCAATCTCATTGATTTACTCTCTGAATGATCTCTGAATCTTTGAATGTATATGCAATTTAGATTACTCTTAAATGAGTAGCAAGGTGATGTGACGTGCACACGCCCGCTCGTTTGTCTACTGCAAGAACCAGGCTGGTAGATGGAGGCCCTTACATGCCGGGACCATGGATTTTCCCTGAGAACAGGACGCTGATGGAGACTGGGAGTTAGTGGCGACAGAAGTGCCTGCATATGACTTTTCCCGATGGCTTATTTGTTTGTGAAGCATACACTAATGAAGAATTGTTCCCCTTGATCTGCATACTCTTGGTAGACTGGCCCAAAATAGGCAGCTAAGTATTTAAATTTTACTAAGATGTATATGGGTTGAGCATTGGAAATGAAGGCATCTAAGACTGTCGATATACTATTTCAGCATCTATATACTTCATATTTGGAAATTGTCCCTCTTTAAAAATAAGCAATACATTTAATTGTTGAGCTAGAAGTGTTAAGACAATCCAACTCAAAAGCAAAGGTTGCCTTGCAAGTCAATTAATCCGCAGTTACTACAACATTGTAGGGTGGAAACTGTCTAGCTGGACTGTGGGATCCCCAGGAAACTACTAACAGAATTTTGAAGGCTGCTAAGCATTTATCTATCAAGCTAGACACGTGCATGAACTACATATAGAATTTATATTGCACAATTTAGTAGATTTCCTATAGTAATCAACTGCTGAGGTTGACGGGTTGAATAACCCAACCCAAAAACAAAAGCCTGTCTTGCATTAGAAGTGAAGGCATCTAAGACTGTTTTTTTTTTTGTTGTTGTTGTTTATTTGTTTATTTTTTATGACTCCTGCATCTATATATCTTACATCTGCGAATTATCCTTTTTTTCAAAGATAAGCAATCTACTGTGCTAGACAGATATAGGACAAATACCTACTGAGGTCGAAGGGTTAAATAACTCAAGTTAAAAATAAAGCCTGGGCTTACAAGACAGTTAACCTGCAATTATTAACCCCTAACTTCTCTAATCATGGTATGAAGAGAAGGTCTGTAGACACAATATTGAGGTTGCCAATTTTGTAGCTGGATGGTGGAATCTCCAGAAAACTATATTAAAATAAAATCTTGAAGGTTGCTAAGCATTTACCAATAAACGAAAATCCTGATAAAGATGGCACCAAAAAAGATAAAGATAAGGAGAAAGAAAAAGCAAAACAAATCCTAATGCAGAGACAAATAAACTAATAAACTAATTTAATTCATTTAAGCCACTAACCCTTGCTCAAGGAAAAGTAAGGAAATCACTTCCTTTGGAATACTCAGAAGCTCCAATGCTGTACACACCAATTCACTCAGAGGAGGATTCCTTGCTTGGATCCCCTAATACAGGGATTCCCAGCCTTGTCCTCAAGTACCCCCTAACAGTCCCGGATTTAAGGATTACCCAGTTGTGTTTCAGACACAACAGAATAATACAGTGTATGGCGTATACTGCGCCCAAAATTTATACGTACATAAATCTTCCGAGGATACAATACTTTTGACCTCAGGATAATAGAAAAAAAAAAACAATAATGCTGCAAGACAGTATGATAAGATACCGTAAAAGAAGTGCTGTATGAGATCCACTCACGTTTGATTGAGCTATCTAAGAGCTCTGCTGTATTGCGCGTGGACGGTATAATCCCCGTCTCAGGATGTATGGTGGTATAGGCTGTGCCGGTGCTCCAAATGAGATGCAAATATGCGTTGTATATATGGAGATAAAATGAAAAGAAAACCAAAAAACCTTCAATAGTATAGTAGGTACTTATAGATAAGAAAGGAGTTAGATGTAATGTACTTACATTTACTAGAGCAAGACTTGCTCTAGTTAAAGCAGCATGGGTGGTATAAACCCCACCTAAGGATGTACTGGCACCAGGTAGCAAATATAAAGCAAATAGCTATAAAAGTCACTTTAATTTAAACAAAAATGTTAAAAGCAATAAAAGGATCTAAAATTAGATGCAGTCCAAGATGTATGAGTTAAAATCTGAAATGGCGGTTCTCTCTGGCTCTCTAACTACTCAAGCAGCCCTAATAAAAAAAAAATTCAGGAGGATTATACTAATCGACAATCAGCCAATTCACAAATCGCTCATAAGATTGAAATTCTGGAAAATAAAACAATGGATTTCTAAGACAGGTCGAGACAGATAACTCTACGAATTAGAGGGATTAAAGAAACAATACAACAGGAACACCTATCTACTTACCTTGTGAATCTATTCTAATCTATTGTGAATCTAGACCAAAGGGTATTGAAATAGCTCAACCTAGGGATGTTATTGTCCATTTCAGCAGCTTTTTTTTAATAAAAGACTGTATTGTACAGAATATCAGAAAGAAAGCACCGATGGAACATGAATTTAAAGATTTAAAACAATTTCCAGACGTGTCCTTGGCCACAAGACAAGCTAGAAGGAAATTTAGAGAACTAACAAGTACTTTGAGAGAAAATTCTATCAAATAAAAATGAGTTTTTCTAACGGCCTTGGTAGCCAAATACTAAGAAAGTTCCTATCCTATCACTTTAAGGATCTTGCTGTGCTCAGAAAAAAATAGATTCTGTCGAAACTAATTATGGCCTGAACAATGAAAGATTTTTTTTCCCCTTCCCTGTTATGTAGGGCACGTTAATGTAATATTAGTTGAGTAGTATAGTATGAAGAAACGTGAGTAATAGTGATCTTTTCTTTGTAATTATTGGCTGCACATTAGTTTTTGAAAGCTTATTGTATTTTCACTATAAATGGTATACGGTATTTACTTTGGAGAATAAGAAAGATATTTAAGAACATGTGTTAGAAGATAGGGAATGATATAAATGCGCAGTACATAAATTATGATAATATTAGCATAATATTAGATTAGTATAATTCGTATTATACACATGATGTAGTAAGAGTAAATCACACTAGACACGTTTTACTAATAATATATATATGTAAGATTTGATAGCTGTATTATTCAAGTGGTAGAGTACATTCACAGTAGATAATAATTATGAACGGATATAAAGTGATGTGTGCTATCAACAGTAAGGATATATGTGAATATATATATATATATATATATATATATATATATATATTATTTTTCATTTATTTATTTTTAGCAATGACTCATAGGAATGCACTTTAACACTTTGATAAATATAGGTGGCACAAGTATATGGCACAAAATTATTACCACAGAGTGATGATAATCAGATTGGTATAATCCATAACTTACGCACTATGTATTATATAAAAATTGCACTAGATACTTTGTATTTTTTTTAATTTTGTATTCAATACATGTTACTTTGGATGGGCTAAGAGATTATGAGTGATAGGAAGTTATTGGTAACCGCAATTTTCACATGATGGTGAATTTTTTTTTTCCTTCTTCAAGATGGGCAATGGCTAACAAATCTAAACATGTTGCTATATTTATAATATACTCTCTTAAAGTCTGGTTCTTGATCCTGCGGCGGCTGCAGGAATGAATGCGAGAGCAATGATGGAATATTCTCGAGAGAACGTTTGGTTTGGTATGAATGGGTTGTATGATTGTATTATGAAGTTACTTTGCCTAAGAGTGAATTTGGAAGAATGAATGTTGGTAGTTAACTGTTATGAGTTTATACGGGGGATGTCAATGAGTGGTCTACATGGAAATGGGGATATGTGGATAAGGGATGTCTATTAAATTAATGACTATGAATGTGAGGGGCCTAAACTCTCCCAAAGAGAGTCTCCTATATAAAACATTGTTAGAAAATAAAATAGACATAGGTTTCATCCAGGAGACACACTGGACAGAGGCAGCTAAACAACTTTGGAACTTATAGTAATATCGAAGGGGGTTAAATTGGAATATATTCATGATGAAATTAATGTAAGTGGAAGATACTTAATTCTAATAGCTAAGATCAAGGTTTTTTTTTAGATACATTTCTTAATGTTTATGCACCAAATCAAACGCCAAATAGATTTCTGATCAAACTCCTCTCCACGATTGATATTATATCTTCAGGAATATTTGGGAGGAGATTTGAATGCTGTAGTTGATTATAATCTTGATAGAAATAATAGAAGAGATCAGTGTGATCCCCATTTACAATCTTCCTCGATTATGCAGAATTTTTTGAATGAAAACATGCTTTTTGATTGTTGGAGAACCCAGCATATGAGAGACAGAGATTATACTTATTTTTCCAGTTCACATCAGTCTTATTCTGACATAGACTATTTTTTATCCAAAGCAGAAATGCTGGAATTAATAGAGGGACTTGAGATTGGATCTATAACGTGGTTGGATCATGCTACTGTTTTTATGAAGATTAAGAATAATATTGAATATAAAAGCAGAGATAAATGGAGATTAAATGATTATTTGTTGAAATCTGAGGCTAATATGAATAATATGATATCCCATATACAGTAGTTTTTTAGAATTAATGATAACGGGGAAGTACTAGACACTACTTTGTGGTGTTCAGTAAATGCGTAATGTAAGGTCTATTAATAAAACTAGGATCCAACATAAATAGAAAAAAGGGAGAGTGTCTGAACTCATTGCATATTAAACTAGTACAGCTGGAAAGACAGCACAAGTCAAATTTAGACTTAACACTATTATTGGAGCTGAAAAACATCCGGGAAGAGATAATAAATAAAACCTACGATAAAATCGATAGTGCCATAAATAGATTGAAACAGAAATGGTATTATACCAGTAACAAGACCGGAAACACCCTTTCTAATAAAATCAAGAAAATAAATAATCAACAGAGAGTAAATAAAATACTAGATGGCAATAAAATATGTCTCACTCCAACTCAAATTGGGAATTCCTTTGGTGACCATTATAAAACATTATACAATTTGGATACTAATATAGCCCCCATACAAAAAATGCATACATTTTTAAATAAATTAAATTTACCAAAAATCTCTGAAACTCATTTAGAACATCTCAATAAACCTTCTACATTGTCAGAAATCAATGACACTTTTAAAAAATCCAAAAACTGGGAAGGCACCTGTCCCAGATGGGTTTACATCTCAGTTATATCAAAAGTTTGACATATTGATATCCCCTATATTGCTGAGACTCTTCTCACAAATAACCAGATCAAAAAGCATTGCATCTGAGTTGTTACAAGCTTCAGTAACCACTATCCTTAAGCCAGGCAACAAATCCCACTCAGGTTCTAAATTATAGACCGATTTCATTATTAAATCAAGACTTGAAGATATATTCAAAGATCTTGGCAAATAGATTCAAGACAGTCATGCCAGAACTGGTGCATCAGGGTCAGTGTGGGTTCATCAGCAACAGGGGCACATCCGATAAGACAAGAAAATTGATCAATGTAATACACAATAATAACCAACAAGGTTATGATTGATTACCCTTGATGACGAGAAAGCCTTTGATCTTGTGGATTGGAGATTTATGGATGCAGTCCTGGATGCTTTCGGCATCAGGGGCAAAATCAAAGACAGTATGTACACTTTATTCTATGCCAAGCGCCAAGATCTTGGGATATATGATGCTATCGAATTTGTTCCATGGTTATCCATTGGCCCCTTTGCTATATATCTTGACAATCGAACCATTGGCAGAGTTAATAAGATCTGCAAACTGGGTAAAGGACATTACAGTAAAATCATTTGAAACTAAGATTACAATATATGCAGATGATGTGATCCTGTCACTGGAGGACCCTATAGACTCCATACCGGCTGTTTTCAAATTAATTGAGGAGTATGGCAGACTGTCAGGATATAAAGTCAATGTAAATAAAACTCAAATATTATTAAGTAATGTACCAGAATATGATAGGGAGAAATTGAAAAAGCTATTTCATTTCAAATGGGACACAAAATATATAGATTATCTTGGGATAAAATTAACATTGGATCTTTATAATATGGTAAACATTAATTATAAAAGATTATTATTAGAGAGTAAAAAAATGTACAAATAACAGGAAAGGACGAGATATCATGGCTCGGTAGGATCAATGTAGCTAACACATATCTAATTCCTAAACTAGTTTATCTGTTTAGGAATATCTCATTAACAGTCAATACAGGGATCCTACAGAGTTTTCAAAAAATAATAACTCAATATATTTGGCAAGATAAAAAATCTAGAATTGCCCAAGATATTCTTTAAAAAACTCCTAGAGAAGATGGAGTTTCTTTGTCTGACATATATATGATATATAACTCATGTATGATGGGTCACCTTCTGGCATATAATAACTTTACTCGAAATAGACAATGTTAGTTGGAAATGGAGAAACTCGATTTAAATAATATCGAACCATCTTACTTATTATGGCTGGATCAAGACAAATTTACAAAATTGCGGAATAATAATCCAATAATTGATGGGATGTGGAATACCGTTCTATACATGAGGAAAAGATTTAAGATATATAATCTTAAATCTTTCTGTGACTGGGAAATTATTTGAACGGCTATTAAGGGATAATATTCAGGAATTCATTGGGAATAACTGTGTTATTAGCAATAATCAGCATGATTTTATGAAACATAGGTCATGTCAAACTAACCTAATTGCATTCTACGAAGAAGTAAGTAGAAATATAGATCAGGGTGTTGCAGTGGATGTGATCTACTTGGATTTTGCCAAGGCATTTGATACGGTTCCTCACAATAGGTTAGTCTTCAAACTAAAAGAAATTGGTCTAGATGAATGTTCTTGTTCTTGGGTAGAACATTGGCTTAAGGATAGAGTACAGCGAGTTGTCATAAATGGTAAATTTTCAAGCTGGACAAAAGTGGTAAGTGGTGGCCCTCAGGGTTCTGTTTTGGGACCGCTTCTATTTAACATATTTATAAATGATCTTGAAATGGGCATTGAAAGCCATGTATCAGTGTTTGCAGATGACACAAAACTTTGTAAAGTAATAAAATGTGAGCAGGATATTGCCTTGCTGCAGAGGGATTTGGATAGATTGGGGGACTGGGCACTAAAAAGGCAGATGAAATTTAACGTAGAAAAATGCAAAGTTATGCACTTCGGGGTTAAGAATGCACAAGCAATTTACACCCTAAATGGTAGTGAACTAGGGATAACCACACACGAGAAGGATTTGGGAATTGTTATAGACAACAAATTAGGTAGCAATATGCAATGTCAATCTGCCGTTGGTAAGGCCAGTAAGGTTTTGTCATGTATAAATAGGGGCATAAATTCTCGAGATGAAAATATAATTTTACCTCTTTATAAATCGCTGGTAAGACCACATCTTGAATATGCTGTGCAATTTTGGGCACCTGTTCTAAAGAAGGATATCATGGCACTAGAAAAAGTGCAGAGACGGGCTACAAAATTGATAAAAGGAATGGAGCATTTTAGGTATGAAGAAAGGTTAAAAAAATTAAATCTCTTCAGTTTGGAAAAACGGCGCCTTAGAGGGCATATGATAACATTATACAAATATATTCGGGGCCAGTACAAACCATTATTTGGAAATCTATTCATAAACAGGGCTATACATAGGACACAAGGTCACACATTTAGGCTTGAAGAAAGGAGATTTCATATAAGGCACAGAAAAGGTTTTTTTACAGTAAGAGCAATAAGGATATGGAATTCATTGCCGGAAGAGGTGGTTTTGTCAGAGTCTATACAGATGTTTAAATTGCAATTGGATAAATACTTGCAAAAACATAACATACAGGGATACAATTTCTAATTAGTGGGGTAATAGCTGCTTGATCCAAGGAGACATCTGACTGCTATTTTGGTCAAGAAGGAATTTTTTCCTAGTTTGTTGCAAAATTGGAAGCGCTTCAGACTGGGTTTTTTGCCTTCTTTTGGATCAACAGCAAAAGCATATGTGAGGAAGGCTGAACTTGATGGACGCAAGTCTCTTTTCAGCTATGTAACTATGTAACTATGTAACTATAATGGGCTTTTAATGTCAGCTCCTATTGCATTTATGGAACCAGCTATTGGGGGATATTAATTTAAATAAATTGGAAGATCACAGATAACTTGACTATACAGGGAGTGCAGAATTATTAGGCAAGTTGTATTTTTGAGGATTAATTTTATTATTGAACAACAACCATGTTCTCAATGAACCCAAAAAACTCATTAATATCAAAGCTGAATATTTTTGGAAGTAATTTTTAGTTTGTTTTTAGTTTTAGCTATTTTAGGGGGATATCTGTGTGTGCAGGTGACTATTACTGTGCATAATTATTAGGCAACTTAACAAAAAACAAATATATACCCATTTCAATTATTTATTTTTACCAGTGAAACCAATATAACATCTCAACATTCACAAATATACATTTCTGACATTCAAAAACAAAACAAAAACAAATCAGTGACCAATATAGCCACCTTTCTTTGCAAGGACACTCAAAAGCCTGCCATCCATGGATTCTGTCAGTGTTTTGATCTGTTCACCATCAACATTGCGTGCAGCAGCAACCACAGCCTCCCAGACACTGTTCAGAGAGGTGTACTGTTTTCCCTCCTTGTAAATCTCACATTTGATGATGGACCACAGGTTCTCAATGGGGTTCAGATCAGGTGAACAAGGAGGCCATGTCATTAGATTTTCTTCTTTTATACCCTTTCTTGCCAGCCACGCTGTGGAGTACTTGGACGCGTGTGATGGAGCATTGTCCTGCATGAAAATCATGTTTTTCTTGAAGGATGCAGACTTCTTCCTGTACCACTGCTTGAAGAAGGTGTCTTCCAGAAACTGGCAGTAGGACTGGGAGTTGAGCTTGACTCCATCCTCAACCCGAAAAGGCCCCACAAGCTCATCTTTGATGATACCAGCCCAAACCAGTACTCCACCTCCACCTTGCTGGCGTCTGAGTCGGACTGGAGCTCTCTGCCCTTTACCAATCCAGCCACGGGCCCATCCATCTGGCCCATCAAGACTCACTCTCATTTCATCAGTCCATAAAACCTTAGAAAAATCAGTCTTGAGATATTTCTTGGCCCAGTCTTGACGTTTCAGCTTGTGTGTCTTGTTCAGTGGTGGTCGTCTTTCAGCCTTTCTTACCTTGGCCATGTCTCTGAGTATTGCACACCTTGTGCTTTTGGGCACTCCAGTGATGTTGCAGCTCTGAAATATGGCCAAACTGGTGGCAAGTGGCATCTTGGCAGCTGCACGCTTGACTTTTCTCAGTTCATGGGCAGTTATTTTGTGCCTTGGTTTTTCCACACGCTTCTTGCGACCCTGTTGACTATTTTGAATGAAACGCTTGATTGTTCGATGATCACGCTTCAGAAGCTTTGCAATTTTAAGAGTGCTGCATCCCTCTGCAAGATATCTCACTATTTTTGACTTTTCTGAGCCTGTCAAGTCCTTCTTTTGACCCATTTTGCCAAAGGAAAGGAAGTTGCCTAATAATTATGCACACCTGATATAGGGTGTTGATGTCATTAGACCACACCCCTTCTCATTACAGAGATGCACATCACCTAATATGCTTAATTGGTAGTAGGCTTTCAAGCCTATACAGCTTGGAGTAAGACAACATGCATAAAGAGGATGATGTGGTCAAAATACTCATTTGCCTAATAATTCTGCACTCCCTGTATTAGATATCATAAGTAAGAAAGAAATTCACCCTTTTATCGAACTCCAAAAAATACTTAGTTTACCTGTAAGTGAAACATTAATTATCTGAGAGTGAAATCTTTTTTGAATAATAGAAGCTTAATAGAGATTGTATCTATATATAGAGATAAAATGATATATATAATGACCAAATTAATAAGACAGCTCATTCCACACAGGAAGGAAAGAGCATGGCTACATTGGGAACAGGAATTAGAGTTTTTACTAAGGAAAAGTGGATACAGGGAATCATCTCAACAAAGAAATGTATTCATTGTATTACGTTATTAGAGATCCATTATAAGGTTATTTATCAATGGTACCAACAAAGCTCCATAAGATGTACATTACAACATCCCCAGTATGCTGGCCTTTCTACACATATGGTAGGAATGTATGGAGCTAGAAGGTATGAAGGTACATCTCAGGAGTCTTCTGGACCAGCTGCGGATGCGAGATATCCTTTTTCATATTGACATTCCAGCACGTAAGAAAAAAAGAGAGATTCCTAGTAATTCACATAATGATGGCAATAAAACTTTGCCTGGCCAGGGATTAGAAATATAGGGGCCCATTGAATTGGAGAGACATAATGAACCAAATTGAATTCTGAAACAAATTGGAAGCCAGTTTTTATATAAGAACAGTTGAGCAATATAGAAAAATTTGGCTCCCTTGGATTGGATTTAGATAACCTGACACCCTTGCCCAAGTCCCCCTATGGGACCTCTGTGACCACACCTCTACAGTTCCCCCCATAGAGCAAATATTGGAATGAATGATATGACTTATAGTTTTTAATTGCTAATTGTTAAAACTGTTTTAATACTAAGCATATGTGTAATAATGGATACAATTGGTTGCTTATGCTGCTCAGTCAACAGACTTGATTAATCAATTAATGAAATGTTCATGAATGTATAGACAAAAGACAATAAAGAAAGATAAATATAAAATACTGTTAAGTAAAGAAAGGCACATCACTGTCTCCCCTAACTTTATTAATTTCATCAATATATCATCCTGGTTGCATACCTCAGCCTGTTATGCTCCCTACATGATTCTCATCCTAGATTTTATATCTTCAACACTTAGCCAAAAAATGTCTGCTAGCAACACCTTGTTAACTACAACCATCTCATCTACCTCTAAACTTCAAACTCCACCATCAATCCTTTCATCCTCTAGTTCTTCTCCTTCCATTGGTAACCCTTCCTCTGCTCCTTCAACCAAATTGCACTTATCTCTCTAGAATGGAAGATCTCTGTGATCCAAAACCACTTGCATCTTATATTCCTTCCAAGGATATAAAGGAGACATAGATCATCCGAACAAATAATGTAACATTTAGCAACCTTACAAAAGCTTAATTCTTCTCCCACACTCCTGAGATGTTGTTGGCCTTCTTACATCTTCCTCCTGGATACATGAAAACAACCTTTCGCTGGTCTCTCTTTTCCTTTCTCATCCTTTGAAACTCACACACCTTCCTTCACCTTTCTTCTCCCTGTAATTCATCTCTCATCATTGTTCTAAACGACTCTCTGGCCTACTTCCACGCTTCTATCATGAAGCTCACAGTCTCCTGCCTGCCATTTCTCCACTCAACAACTTCTTATTATTGTCAATGATTTCATTTAGCCCCTTGTTTCTCCTGTTACTTATTTTAATCTTTTTGGCCTCTTTTCAATCTCCCCTGAAACATGCTCATAGTGGTACCCACAATCTCATCGATCTCTGTCTATCATGATATGTTTTTTCTCAAACCTATATATCCCTCCTATTAACCCCTTGCTTTCCTCTCACCTTTCACTACAATCCCTCTCTTCCTGTTATTTACTTAGACAACAAATCTCATTCTTTGTAGAAACCTCTTATCTATCAATATGTCTTCCATGTTGTCTCTGGTTTTATTTAATCCACACTCACCGAATGCCACTGCCTCTTCTCTCGATGTACTTATCTGTTTGCACCCTGCCTGTCCCTGATTCAAGCTAATTTAACTCTAGCTTAAAGGGCAACTGTTAAATCCACACTATATTTTAATATAATAATCTTTTCATCAGTTCTTGAAAGGAAATATATTCTGTTTTAAGTGAAGTGTATGTAAAAAAATTAGAAACTAATCCCTACCTTAAGTATATGATATGATCCCTCAGCCATGTACATACACCTTGGGTCAGACAGTCTTTAAAACCCTGCATTTAGTCTCAATGGTCTTCCCGGCCTCAATCCCTACATAGTGCAATTACATCACCCCACCAACTAACTGTCAGATTCAGTCACTGAAGTGACCCAAGGTGTATGTATATGGCTGAAGGATCCACCTGTTTACTAAAGGTAGGGATGAATTCTTCTCATTTTTCTACATATACTACATTTAACAAAGAATCCTTTTCCTTTCAAGATTTGATGAAAGTATCATTATATTAAACGATAGTATTGAGGTAACAGTTCTCATTTATTGGTAAACTTCGTACATTTTACTGTACACTACTTTATGCTGAACACACCAAAAGTCTCCCCTTCAGCATCCACTCTGGTAACCTTCAAGTCTCTTCTCAATCTAAGTCAGCAAAGTTACCTAAACTACAGAATATAAATATACACTTTTCTAGGAGTCCTTCAGATTAATGTGGTTTTTTTTTACTGCATGTAGTGCTTCTAATTCTAATTACAACTTAAAAAAAAATCTGGTCACAATTTCATCTTGTCTTATGAACTATATAATTGCTTACAATTACCTGTCTCTAATTTTAGACATGTCAAGATACTTGGCTCCTGTTACATAATTTGGAAGTTATTTTTACCTTGTTAGCTTTATCCAGTTGCTTGATTAACGTGACTTTGAATCTAGAAGTGTGCTTGTTTTTGTGCCTGAGATTTGGTGACTTTTGGTTCCTTTTGTAAGAATAGTTGTTTCTATTTTTATGGATTGGAATTGTGGATATGCTGTTATCCTTGTATATTTGTATCCTTAAATGTAACTCATCCTCCCCCCTCCTTCCTACATTCATGTCACTGAGTTTATCAGATCTGTTGAACTGGATCTCTAGAGATAGAATTTGCATTGCCTATATAACCTGTGACAATGTAGCTTCTAACAAATTTTGATTCTATCCAGAGCTTGTACAGAGGTTGCATACATGTAGAACTATAAAAACAAAAGTAAAAGTTACTTGCACTCTCTCCTAAATCCCTATGTATATTTAAACAAATGGAGGTCATTCAGTTACTCCAATGGCCATTGGAAGGAATGTCCGCCTGTCAGCGTCAAGGCAGACCACCTTAGGCGGGTCCTACACTGACCTTTCGCCTTGCTTCCTTGAGCTTCTGGCAAAGAAATCTCTAATGAGACAGAGAGGGGTATAACTGTAAGTAGTTTTATTCATGGAAAATCATGAATGCATCTACTTGGAAACACACTAAACAGGGCTTTTTTTTAATGATGGCAAGCATGTATTGCTAGGGTTGCAGGTACTAGAAAGTTAATACAAAGCTGACAACTGAATTAGATTTTCATTTATAAATAATTGGAGAACCAATGATTGGCTGAAAATTTGCAACCAAATCCTGGCCTCTGCAGAAGGTACATATTCAAACTCTATTTATGTAATTTTGTTTTTAATTTACATTGTTTTTTTGCATTCCATATATTATCTCCAAATGCTTAATGTTCCTAACTCCAAACTGTAAAGTTTTTTTTTTTGCCAATTTAACAATAATATTTAAGAGAGGCAAGGATTTGTAAAGACATTTTTTTGAAAAGCAAAATGTTCATTGCTATAATTAACATGTATGTGCATTATTGTTTCAAGGATAAATCAGATTCCCATTACATGGTCAAGAAGACTTTTCCCCTTTTTTGTGGCATTAGCTCTTACTTCAAATCGGGTGCTATTGCCTTCTTTTTGATCAAAAGGATAAAAAGATGTGTTTTAATGGTTAAACTCGGGGGGACTTGAGTCTTCTTTCAACCTAGATTGCTATGTAACTTATAACATTTTAAATTATAGATAGTTGATGCAAATAAAATTATTTAAAAAATTGCCACAACCACGAAAGCAGATATTTTTCAGCTAGGAACTTATAAATAATAAATGGCACATCCAAATGCCACATAATTAGTGAATTAAAGCAGGTAGTTACTCGCTATATTTTAACATGAAAACATATTAATACATTTATTATTTGTTTTAGCAATGACCAAAACAATCAATTTTGATTCCTCTATAAACTGCTCTAATCCTAAAATGAGTGGGCTGCGAAATGAAAGCGGGTATCACTGCCATCCAGTAATGTTAATTCTCCACTAAGGTATATTTACACTTATATCTGATGCCTCGTATGGAATGATTAAAAGAGGAATTAAAGCTGATACACACTGATTAATTCATAATTTACTTTGACTTGAGTGAATCTCCTTTGCGCAGAATTGATTGTTTAGTTTAGTGCTGCAGGCAGCCTGATAACTTATTGATTACTTAGATGCCCCGAGATGAACAGTATATACATTGTGTATGCTTAAATGTAAAGCACTTGCCCAGAAGCGTGGAATATATGTACAATAGTTAGGTTCCTTCCCCCATTAGCCAGTTGCTACATGTATTTATGCTTTGAGGAAATACAAGCAGCTCTGTATAGAGGCAGCTCTGTGCTTTCTGTGCTCTGCCTCGTTGCGCCATCTAGCTGCTGCCGTCTTACAGTGAGCTAGGCTTCTATGTTATCACGTTGAACCTGCTGCTGTCAGCCTGTGTTTAAATGAGAGTGGATTCTCTGAGAGATACAGTGCAGGAAACGCAAAGATAGCAATAGAAATACTAACACCAACACCAGGAGATTGGAAACATGATGCTGTATTCTGGAGACTTGTAGAATGCTAAGGTGACTTCCTGTAACTTGTCTGTGCGATGTGCATGGCTGGCTTGGTATTGTAGATCTCTACAAAGTGTGCACAGTAAAAGGAACACTAACGTTAGCAATAAAAACCCATATTCTAACCCATAGTGTTCTCCTCTTTATTCAGATTAAAGGCTGTTAAGTCTTATCTTCTGAAAAACATTTTCTCTAAAACACCCATTTTGGTCTTCAGACAACCACCAAACCTCCAGGACCAGACAATGCAAAAAACCTTGCTGCATCGAGAAGCCTTCTGGATACACACCCTGGGAACAATGTCTCCACATGGACTTAATGAAAAGAACCCCTTATATTGCTTTTTACAAAAAAGATTAAGCTGTGCATATATGACCATCCGGACTTATGTTTATAATAATTTTTGTATCATAGTGGGGCTATACATTGTATTCTCAGAATATACTTCTAGGTTCTTTTGTGCCCTTGCTATCCCATTAGAGAGATATCTAATATATATGTTCCTGCCTCTTGAATATTTACAGTATTTTTTTTCCTTCTCCTGTATCAGTTTTGCATTCAGATATATTGTGCCAACATTACTAATATGTACACATTAGCTAGTTTCTCGTATAACCGTTAGATACAGACACAGTGAATAGATAGTATGTATATGTACAACATAGCCATCTCCTCTTGTTTATTCTCAAAGACTCTTTCTTTTGTAAAAAAAAATGTATATATTGCACATATACTGTATCATTTGCCCCTTGTTTTCACCCTGACAGGGTTAACCCGATCATGCATGCAAATTAACTCACATAACATCACTACTGACGTCACACAATCTTGTTTCCATTTTTTCTTCACCCTCCAATCAGATGCTTTTTGTATGTATATAACCGTCACAAGCTCACATTGTAAATTGTCTTGAAAAAAGTCTGCATAGACTGAAACGTCGACGACCTTGTATATCACTGTATTTGCTCAATAAAGCAGCAGTTAATATTGATTCTACAAGACTCCAGAGTGCTCTCTACTAGGACTATATATCTATCTATCTATCTACCTACCTATCCATCTAATACACCCTGTTCCAAATTATGCAAATTATATTTTTCTCATTTACCTAAATAATTGATGTAAATAACAGTCAGCATAATTCTCATGTTATCAACTATTAAGAGTGCAATTAAAATTGTATTGAACAAACCTCCTAATGATAACAGTATTTTTTTTAAACAATAAAAAACTTACAATGCACTGTTCAAAATTATTAGACACAGTAAGTTTCAAAACACTTTATAGGTTGTAAAGAACTGCAAATTGTCATTTGTTGTGTTTGCAGCATACTTACTGAAATCAAAAGCTATTTCAATCAAACTTAAAACAACATTTTAACTTTTTAAACATTTTAACAGGTCACATTACATTTTAGGAACCCTTATTTGATAGCAGCTTCACAAGTCTTGCTTCCATTGAACTTGTGAGTTTTTGGACAGTTTTTGCTTGAATTTGTTTGCATGATGTCAGAATAGCCTCCCAGAGCTGCTGTTTGGATGTAAACTGCCTCCCACCCTCATAAATCTTTTGCTTGAGGATGCTTCAAAGGTTCTCAATAGGATTGAGGTCAGGGGGGGATGGAGGCCACACCATGACTTTCTCTCCTTTTATCCCCATAGCAGCCATTGATGCAGAGGTATTCTTTGCAGCATGAGATGGTGCATTGTCATGCATGAAGATGATTTTATTACGGAAAGCATAGTTCTTCCTTCTGTACCAGGGAAGAAAGTGGTCAGTCAGAAACTCCACATACTTTGCAGAGGTTGTCTTTACACCTTCAGGGACCCTAAAGGGGCGCACCTTAACTCTTCCCATGATTCCTGCCCAAAACATGACTCCACCGCCGCCTTGCTGACGTCGCAGCCTTGTTGGAACAGGGTGGCCATCCACCAACCATCCACTACTCCATCCATCTGGACCATCCAGCGTTGCACGGCACTTATCAGTGAACAGGACTGTTTGAAAATTAGTCTTCATGTATTTTTCTGCCCAATGCAGCCGTTTCTGCTTGTGAGCATTGGTTTGTGGAGGCCGAATAGAAGGTTTATGCACAGTTGCAAGACTCTGGAGGACTGTACACCTTGATGTCAGTGGAACTCCAGACGCACCAGCAGCTTCAAATATCTGTTTGCTGCTATGTAATGGTATTTTAGCAGCTGCTCTCTTGATCCGATGCATGGATCTGGCAGAAATCTTCCTCAATGTGCCTTTATCTGCACGAACCCATCTGTGCTCTGAATCAGCCACAAATCTCTTAATAGTGCGATGATCACGCTTACGTTTTCGTGAAATATCTAATATTTTCATACCTCATCCGAGGCATTGAACTATTTCACTCTTTTCAGCAGCAGAGAGATCCTTTTTCTTCCCCATATTGCATGAAAATGGTGCTATGCTTAATAATGTGGAACACCCTCCTTTAGTAGTTTTTCCTTAAATTGGGCTCACCTGGCAATCTAATTATCACAGGTGTCCGAGATTGTTTTCAGTGATCAAAAGAGCCCTGAGACACAATGCCATCCATGAGTCAAACTGAAAAACAAAATATTTAATCTTTGTGACACTTAAAAAGAATTTGCATAATAATTTGGAACAGGGTGTATATTTAGATATAATATATGTATGTTATATTTTGATTTAATAACAATTTATATTTTTATTTTACAGAAGCAGGGAGACTGCCTGTCAGTCTTTCTGCCTGTCAGACTGTCTGGGCTGTTCGGCAGGACCCACCAGACTGGGAGCAGATCCGATCACCGGCGGTGGAACAACAGCGATCGGGTAAGTAACAAGGGCGGTGGGGACGTTTTATGCCGCCCACCGGCGCTTAGAGCCACCCCTTCAAGGATGGCATAGAATGGCCATTGTCCTTAAGGGGTTAAAAACTAAACACCTAATGTACTCCAATACAAAATTTTGCACAACTCTAACCCTAAACTGAATAATCCTAAACAGCCCTAGTACTATAACTTCCACTCTTAAGTTGTTAATATTTTTTAACACTAAACGCACATGTCCTATAAAAGTCCACAAACAAAACACAGTTAGTTTTTGTATACATGTCAGTATAATCTGAGGGTTAATATGAGAACTATTGAGATGTATACAAATTGTGTTTTGTTTGTGGACTTTTATGGGACATTTTTTTCATTGCTCATTAAGGACTAGTATTGAATTCTAATTATCTCCAACGATTCACGCCCACCTTATGGACATAAATATGGAGTGTGGGCATGTTGACGGCAGATCTGAGGAAGCCGGCATACCGGTGAAACGTGTCATCACGCCCTGACGTCACACGCATGCAGGCACTTTGCTCAAGCCACGCCCCCCGGTGCCTTTGTGAACTTCGGACGCAACATCCCACAGCCGGCAGTAGAGTAGCAGAAGTGAAATCCTATCGGTGGCGTGAGCTTATGGGTCCTTTGGCGGCTGCTGCTGTTTTTAAAGTATTGCAATAAAGATTGGATATTCTACAATTTATCATCTAGTCCAGAGTGATATATCTTGGAGCTATTAAAGTTTAGAGCAGGCTTCTCTGCTCTATGTTTGTGAGTGTTCCCTTTTAAACTTTTATATTGCATACAATTTATTGTGCTATATTGCCCTATGAGGTTCTTTTATTCTTATTTTACATGTATGCTCTCCCAATGAAATCAACCAATATTCTACAATAATACATATGTAAGTTTGTATGTTACACTGATCCACATTTTTTTTTACGAATTGTGGCACTTATATTGCATTGTGTTTGCACCAAAGTACTATTGCACTTTAATATATGCACCTTAATTGATTGTGTTTTAAGGGCATGTTGCAATTTTCACTAATATTGTCTTAAAGACACAGCGCACCTTAACTTTCGTTTTATGTCTAAATAGTGTTTTGTAAGCTTTTACACTGTAAGGTGCAGCTTTCTTACCTCTAATCTATTTTATTGTATCTGTTTAGCACCTATTTTACTTGATTTTTTTTTTATTCTGGAGTAGGGAAGCATGGGGTGCCTTTGAATTTTGTGCCTACAGGACCCTGATATGCATAACCGGCCCTGATTATCAGCCAGCCTGGAGTGAGAGTTCCGGACTAACTAATGTGAATACTGTGCACTGCATGCTGGTGAAAAACGACCAATGGAGGCAAGTTCCCACCCTCTGTCCTCCCATCAGCCTATCCTCTGGGAATCCCTTTCTCTGGAGTGTGGGGTGTGACATCACAGGATGAGGACTGGGCTACAGGGAGAACAAAAATCAGTTTTTCCTTTATTTGTTTATTTATTTTTCTTTTTTGAGTTGGTGGGTGCGGTGCTTCCAAGCATGAGTTACGCTACCCAAAAACAGTGTTTTATTAAAACTCTGTTTTATGTGTAGAGTAACCTTTTAAGATGCATTACCTGTAATGTTGCTTTACTCTTGTCCCATGAGCAAGTTAGTTCACCTGAAGATATGTGTAGTCTGCATATTCAATAGATTTTATATAAATAAAATAATGGTACTTAATTACGGTATGGCATTTTGGTAGGCTTACGCAATGTATAATAATATACTGGAAATAAATAACCATTATTTTTGCCGCAGTAATTAAAAAATATATATATTTACATTTTGTGAGCCTTGAATCAGGTGTTTAGGGCTTGAGTGTGCTGGATTATCTACAATTGTAATCAAAATTATTCAACCCCTATTGAAACTCTGGTTTAAAATTACCAGACTTTCAGCTGTTTTCAATTAACAAATCAACACAACGGAAGTCTCACGTGATTTCCCCAAATTCAACTGAAAATTCAACTTATAATGACTTCTCCAGTCTCAAAATTATTCAACCCATTCATGGCATCTTTAGTAATTTAATCGCTGCACTGAAAAGAATCCCATAACTTTTGTGGCTTATTTTTATGATTTGAGCATATTGAGGCCAACTTTTCTTGTGCTTTTGGGTCAGTAGTGATGTACATCTTGGAGTTCTGGCATGGAAACCTTCTGCATTTAGTACGTGCCTCACTGTGCTTACTGTTGCCACCAAGTCTTTCTGCAGGTCTTTTGCAGTCACTCGACGGTTTTTCACAATCTGCCTTCTCTGAAATCTACGTATATATCTACCTATTAAGATATGTATGATGTATATCGTGGTTATCTACAGTTTGTGAGTCAGGCATAAAACTGATCTGGTCACTGGTGACACCTGCTATTTAGGGGAGCTAAGGTGATTGACAGTATAGAAACCGATATGTCTTGGTAAGGTGCTTAATACCATAAGCTAAAGGAGGCATACTGTGATGCTATGTCTAGATGAGAAGCTGAATAGTACTAGTAGTGAAAAATCTCCCTGAATGAACATAGCTGCTTCTATGTACGAGGAGGGAAGTGGTTCATCCTAAATATTATCCTAATAAGATATATCCCATCTAGCTGCGTGGAATGCATGTAATCTGGATCCTAATATACTTATGATGGAGACAGATCGTCAATATCCCAAACGTACAGAAACATGCACTGAATACTGAGTTATGTTAAGAATGCTCTAATGCATATAGTGGACCCTGCAAGGGTCAACGTAAGGAGACAGCCCCTTGTAAAAGTCAGAGTTTGAATGTATTTACAAGACGTAAAGGAGAACGGAGTGAGGTCTTGAATTGATATAAATGTGAATGAAATGTATGTTGAATATTTTAAACCCACATTCATAGGCAACCTATTTTTAATCATACTGTATCTAACCAGTTAATGGCCTCTACTTGACTGGTATTTGCAATGATAGGCCTATACATGTTGCTGATAACCAAACTACTGTGTGTACCTAATATAGTTCATCACGTGCTAATCTAATAAAGTATTATTGTAACAGAAGGATCTTACCAATACCTAATAGTACCAGCCACATAACTTTAAACAGCTTTAATTTACAGGCTGCACAGATATATGTCCAAGTTAAATAAATCTGCTCAATATATTTATACAACAGGGTGGTTTCCAATACTAGACACAGTTCTAGTACTAAGCAGTTGCCTCCCTTCTAAAAGCTTGTTTTCCGGTACCTATATATATGTATATATATAAATGTATGTATGTATGTGATTTGATAAATTGGTGTATATAGCAGTTGCTGGTACCTTATGTGCCATTCAAAAGTTCTACTGTGATGCAAGGAATAGTCCAAGATCTAACAGAAGTAGGACTAGCCATGTCTCTTGTGTGACGTTGTATCAGACCTAGAAGGAGTGCTGGGCAGGGACAGGACTCTCCACCTTCCTGTCGTCGAAAAATGTTAAATGGCATGAAGTAGTTGTGTATACCCTTACAATACATTGGCTTACTAGGTATGCCAAGTGGTGATTACACAAGGTTGGTGATGGGTGAGGCCCTGCTAGATGCCAAGTGGCTTAAGAGGCTCTATCTATGCGTTGGTGCAAGGGGTTTCGTGACCACCAAATGTTGTGGCAGGGTATAGGCCTCTCTGTGACTTTTAACATATAAGAAAGAATGGGAGTGACAGGTGAGGCCCTCTTTATGCTACCATGTGAGACGACTAACTATGATTTGGGCCAATGGGCGCAAGACCTCCGAGTATGAGGATGGGTGTTGGCCTCATGGGACCACTAACATAAGGCATAAAGGCCTGAGAAAGTATAAGCTATCGGGCTTTTGGTGCCCTGTTATCCAGTAATGAAACTAACTAAGGGAGGCAGGGGATGGTAACGAATAAGTACGTGTAATTTGACGCATCTGGTGGATTGGCACAGAACCACAGGGGTAACAAGATATTGTAGGAATTGTGGTATGTTATGTATAAGTAGATATCCTGGTCTGCTTAACAGAATACACAGCGAAGTAACGTACAACCATAAGTAGGAGGTTGTGCAGTAAATTGTAGATACCTAGCACCTAAAGATACGATGATGTAACGTACATGAGTGAGATGTAAGGCCAACTCGTGGATCCAACCGAATAATCTATAAAACCTTCCTAATGAATGTAGTATAAAGGGTATGATGAGTAATGTTGCGGTTCTATGCTATCACTAGTTTTAAGTAACCAATCAGAGAGTTATGAGTCAAATTACACAGCATGGGAAAATTAAACAGAACTTTCCCACGCTGTGTAAAATGGCACAGAGCACTCTGATTGGGTGGCTTGAAATCCACCCAATCAGAGTGCTCTGTGTCATTTTACACAGCGTGGGAAAGTTCTTTGGAATTTTCCCACACTGTGTAAAATGACACAGAGCACTCTGATTTGCTTAAACCAACCAATCAGAGTGTTCTAAGCCTAATTGGAGGGCATGGCAAGGCTTTATAAGCCATGACCCACCCAGCGGAGCTCAGTACGCGGCGTGCCCTCGAAGGGTGAAGAAGGATGAATTTTTTTGGCGCTCGTTTTTTTTTTTTTTTAAAGTGCGACGGTTATATTGGCTTTTTATTTGGCCTTTTTGGGGGCTGAAGAAAGAAGATTTTAGAAAAAAGAAGACATCTAATGGTAAGTTTATTTTTATTTATTTACAGGTTTTTAGCTTTATTGACTCCCCCCTCATTATTTTTAGGGTGAGGGGGGTTGGTAGGGGGACCATTTTTTTTGGGGGGGAGGGGGTGACTAGGGGTTTGGGGACCCCTAGTCACCTGGGGGGGCATTTTTTTTAGGGCCCCCACCCGCCGCTCAGGGGTGGGGGCCGGGGGGAGGACAATAGGTCCTCCCCTACTGGTATTTAGGGCCCCCACCCGCCGCTTAGGGGTGGGGGCCAGGGGGGAGGACAATAAGTCCTCCCCATTTTTTTTACTTTAGGGCACCCACCCGCTCAGGGAGGGGGGACACTTTTTTTTTTAACAGTGAGCAGGCTGCTCACTGTTTAATAGACATGCCCCTACTCACGGTATTGCGAGTAGGGGCACAATTTTTACTTAGTATTAGTACTAAGGGGCACAATTTTTACTTAGTATTAGTAAATTTGGCTGAAAGACCACAAAAAAAAATAGGAGGCGGACCGAACAGCACATATGTTCGCCGTCCGTGGCGAACGTGAACACGCTATGTTCGCCAGGAACTATTCGCCTGTGAACCGTTCGGGACATCACTAATCTTCAACAAAACATCTGACTAACTTAAAATATCGACATGTGCAATATGGATAGTGACCAATATAGGCCGATATTTAACACTCAGTGTATTAACCGAACAAAGAATTTATAATAATATTTATATTTAACATTCCGTAAGATTACGTGTAGAAAATAAAAATTAAGGACTAGACAAACTAATGAGGCCCCCTCATTATTTTTAGGGTGAGGGGGGTAGGTAGGGGGACCATTTTTTTGGGGGGGGAGGGGGTGACTAGGGGTTTGGGGACCCCTAGTCACCTGGGGGGGACATTTTTTTAGGGCCCCCACCCGCCGCTCAGGGGTGGGGGCCGGGGGGAGGACAATAGGTCCTCCCCTATTGGTATTTAGGGCCCCCACCCGCCGCTCAGGGGTGGGGGCCGGGGGAGGACAATAGGTCCCCCCTATTGGTATTTAGGGCCCCCACCCGCCGCTTAGGGGTGGGGGCCAGGGGGGAGGACAATAAGTCCTCCCCATTTTTTTTACTTTAGGGCCCCCACCCGCTCAGGGAGGGGGGACACTTTTTTTTTTAACAGTGAGCAGGCTGCTCACTGTTTAATAGACATGCCCCTACTCACGGTATTGTGAGTAGGGGCACAATTTTTACTTAGTATTAGTACTAAGGGGCACAATTTTTACTTAGTATTAGTAAATTTGGCTGAAAGACCACAAAAAAAAATAGGAGGCGGACCGAACAGCGCATATGTTCGCCGTCCGTGGCGAACGTGAACACGCTATGTTCGCCAGGAACTATTCGCCTGTGAACCGTTCGGGACATCACTAATCTTCAACAAAACATCTGACTAACTTAAAATATTGACATGTGCAATATGGATAGTGACCAATATAGGCCGATATTTAACACTCAGTGTATTAACCGAACAAAGAATTTATAATAATATTTATATTTAACATTCCGTAAGATTACGTGTAGAAAATAAAAATTAAGGACTAGACAAACTAATGAGGGCCATATGTGGGCCGGAATAACTGTAACCACTTAACCAAACGCATGGTGAATAGTAGCAGTGATGGAGCTCCAATGCAGAGCGCTCTGTGGATCTGAAACTAATATAATACATGTTTTACCGCATCTGATCGCTATGATATGAATAGAATATATACACTTATAAACCCACCTAATTCCTTCTGGACAGCAAAATTGTAGAGTTGTGCCCAGAAGATCCATGGCCTTAATGTAACTTAAGTTAGAAGGTAGATAACCTCCCTATAGTTTGAACAATAAGAGCTGGCAATTAACCTGAATAACACAATTGAGACCCCTACAAAGAGAAATGCATAACATCAGAATATACTAATAAGGCGTGAAAAAACTATTAACAAGCAAGCGCTTGTTTGTCCTGAATTAATCACTTTAAAATATCAAACTTCAAATATAGCCCGTGCAATATCATAATTGACCACTAGAGGTCATTAAAAATGCAGTAATTACCCTACTTCAATTAAACTCCTGTGCAATATCAAAACTGACCACAAGAGGCGGACATTTAAAACATACAGTATTTAACTGAAACAGGGAAGTAAAACAATTTGTATGAAATCGTGTGAAACCTACCGCTAAAAAAGGATGTTTGGTTGTAAATATATGAACGGCATTTGTTGAACAACTTGGTGTTTGTTAATTTGAGCTGAACAAGTGCGTTTGTGCGCATGCACCCGAATGCCCGCTAAACCTAAGTGGGATACGAACATGCTGGAAATAGCCAAACAGACAGTACTATAGCCTAATCGTTTGCGAAGTCGCAAGAATACAGAAAAACATACAGATGTATTCAAAAAGAGAGTGAAGCGTAGAGCTGACCCGAGATGACACTGAGCACCCGCAACTGAGGCGCGACAGGCGGCTCGACTCACGTTTTTTACGATTCAGTCAACGAAGTGACTGGAGAAAGTATGGGAGTCCTGTCAAGGCTCTGGAGAGTTGGAAGACAGCAAAACGGATGACCAGGGGCTGCAGGACCAGGTAAGAGTTCCCACGAGCTGAAGGTAAGTAAAATGGCTATTTGCACAGACCGGAAGTCACGGTATGCAAATCGCCAGACTGAATGATAATGGAGAGAGGTCTGGCGTCCTTAGGAATAGAAATCAATCCCGTCCCATAACTACAGGCCCAGGCTTGCATTTGTCAAATATGATTGTTTCTGACCTGCAATTTCCTGTTCGTAAATTTGTTATACTTATTTATATACCTTTTTTTTTGCGTTGGGGAGCAGGTGGTGTCTTAACATGTTGTGCCTATATGTCTTCACATGAGAATCCAGATCATACAGCTCTCAAGGGGTTTGCTATATTAGGCAGTAAGTGAACAGTCAGTTCCTGAATTGCATGTGCTGGAAGCAGGAAAAATGGGCAAGCGAAAAGATCTGAGTGACTTTGACAAGTGCCAAATAATGATGACTAGATGACAGGGTCAGAGCATCTCCAAAAGACAAGGCCAGCCCATCTGGTCCAATCACACATTAAAGCTGCTGTCACTCAAATTGCTGAAAAACGTAATGCTGGTCATAAAAGAATGGTGTCATAGACCACAGTGCATCACAGTTTCCTGCCTTTGGGACTGTGTAGCCACAGACTAGTCTGAGTATCCATTATGACTCCTGCCCACCACCAAAAGTGCCTTCAATGGGGCTATGAGTGTCAAAACTGGACCATGGAGCAATGGAAGAAGGTTGCCTGCTCTGTTGAATCAGTTTTCTTTTAGACCAGGTAGATAGCGAGGTGTGTGCATCATTTCCCTGTGCAGCATGCACTATCGTAAAAATGCTGGCGGAGGCAGTGTTTTGCCCAGGCCAATGTCCTACTGGGAAACCTTGAGTCCTGGCATTTAAGTGGCAATTGCCCTTCATGGCAATGGTGTTCCCTGATGGCAGTGACCTCTTCCAGCAGGAGAATACACACTGCCACATTGCAAACATTGTTTAGGAATGGTTTTAGAAACATGACAAAGAGGCCTCCAAATTTTCCAGATCTCAATCTAAATAAGCATCTGCGGGACATCCTGGTACAACAAATCAGATCCATGGAGGAACCACCACACAACTTGCAGAACTTAAAGGATCTTCTGTTAATGTCTTGGAGCCAGAAAACACCGAACACATTCAGATACCTTGTGGAGTCCATGCCTCAACGTATCAGCGCTGCTTTGGCAGAACAAGGAGAACCTACATGATATTCGGCAGTTGGATTTAATGTTGTGGCTGTTGTGTGTGTATAGTGTAGGAGTTAATAGTCAGTGTTAGCGTGTGGGTTAATGGCTAGAGTAAATTTTATTTGGGTTAATGTGTAGCAGTAGGGGTTAATGTTTTAGTGTAGTGTGTGGTTACTGTAACTGTCTATTGTTAATGCAGTGAATGGGTTACTGTTACATTTTACTGTAGTGTGGGGATGAAGGGAAGAACCTTGCTGCTACAATGGGAAACTATTGCTTAACATTAACCCCTCAATGGTAAACATTAACCTGTACTGTCACGATCTCTGGAACTAGACATGCAGACAGAACACAGACACAGGAATTGCAGTACCGGTCCTTAGAGTGGCCAGGCTATGCAAACATAGAGAAGTCAGAATCAGAATACAAGCCAAAGTCAGGAGGAAATGGAGGGACAGGATAACAATAAGTCAAGGATCAGAGAAAGTAAGATAAATGGTGAGATAGCCAAAATTCAGTTACCATACAATCAGACAAAGAAAACGCGCTATTGGGCTATCAGAAGACCACAAAAGGGCAACGAGAAATGGAAGAGGTAGGTTTAAATATGCTTATGAGGCTTATAGTTGGCTTATTTTTCAACTGGAATTAACTATGACACGTGGAAGGTATTTGGGCCTTCCACTTTGACCTGTGACATTATATTTGCGAGCCGAGTCAGGTGACTGGCTTGGGCACCTATTATGCAGAAACATTGCCAGAGGGACTAGGGACAGCCGTGAACGGCGGGCAAGTATCAGAAACTGCCGCTTGCAGTGGACGGCAAATTGATGTTGCCGTGAGCTGCGCACGGATGGGAGTCAGATGAAGTCGCCGCTCAGGACGAGGAGGCAGGCTCGCGGAGAGAGGGCCTGACAACCACTGACCATTAACATCTACATTACTTTAACACATATTAAATAAGTTCACATATCTTTTTTAACCATTTTAGTCCATGAAGTAGCAATTTATTTTGAACTAAAGGTATTGTGGCAATTAATTTATGACTGAAAGGGTCAATACATACGCATTTCACTAAAATTGGTTATACATTAACCGTTTGAGTCCCAGAAATCACATTGATAGTGAATATATATATTAACCATTCCAGTCTCGGAGGCTAGTGAAATGTTTTTTTGCTGTAGAACTGAAAGGGTTAATAAATACACATATGGCTGAAAGTGAGTATTTATTATTAACCCTTTTAAAGAAGTCAAAGTGGATATATGTTATCCCTTTCAGTTATAAGTTTTTAAAATGTGACTCATGTCAGACCAAAAGGGTTAACGATACATGTTCTACGTAGGAAGAATCTATAATGAGATATGTTTTATTTGCAGGAAAAGATAAAAAAAAAGAAAGCTGGTTATCTTTTTCCAAGAACCAATAAAATTACTATTTTGTTTTTGTAAGGTTTGAAGATTGATGAGTGTCCTTGCTGCTTTGAAAGAGAAAGGGTTAAGGATTTTAGTTTTAGCAGAGCTAGAGAGAAAAGCACAGTTGATTTGTTACCCTGACAGGACTTCATTCAGCCTCTCTCTGCATTCCTTCTCACACCGCCTGTGTGCGCGTTCCCAGTGATAAAGGAACACATCTCTATGGGTAACACACTCCAGCACGACACGGGCTCCCACTGTAAGCATCTTCCCTGTGCATTGCCACTGAAAGGTATGTGAAACGCTTTCTAAAACAATAGGAAATGGATTTGTTGCATGTCTCTACCAAGCAAAGTATGCTGGCTCCTGGCAAAGACTTGCTGGCATTTTAACTGAAAATCCTGGGGAAGAATGGGATGCATGTCTGGTTTTCCTGGGGAATCCAGTGGGCATTCTATCAGGCATACAGAACTTTGATGGATCTCCTGTAGCAAAAGACACAACGGACATCGTATGTGATGTGGCTGGTGGCAGTGTCAGACTTGGGAGACAGAAGATAGATGACTGAAAACTGCAAGCAGGCAGAACTGATATTTCCCTGCTGCTGATACAGCTCTGAGAGCTACAAGTAAAGGCAGCAACACATGGGTCCCTCCATCACCTACCTATGATGAACCTAGGTACAGACAGCGGATATGGATGGGGAATTGTGACCAGTAGGTTCACCACTGAACTAAATTTAGTACTGCATTTTTTACACGTATATGTATAGAACGATTTTGGTATATGTCAATCTGAAACTCCAAACCTGGACTTTTTTCCACCTGTAATTTTTTGTTTTTATTATTTTGCTAACCAGTTATAGAAAGGAACTGCTGTAAGCATGGCAGCTGGGGTAGCAGCATGGCTGCCCTTTGCCCGGGCAGCTGCTGTAGGCTGGATGCCAGTAGCTACAGGTTCCATGCCCTCTCCTCCTGCTGGAGAGAGAAAGAGGTCCCAGGACACCCTGATTGTGCTAAACGTGAGTGGCACACGCTTTCAAACATGGCGAAACACGCTAGAGCGTTACCCCGACACTTTACTGGGCAGTACAGAGCGTGATTTCTTCTTTAATCAGGATATTGGGGAATATTTCTTTGACAGGGACCCAGACATTTTTCGGCACATTCTGAACTTTTACCAAACAGGCAAACTACATTACCCACGGCATGAGTGCATTGCGGCATATGACGAGGAGATTTCTTTTTTTGGGATCCTTCCTGAGATTGTTGGAGACTGCTGCTACGAGGAATACAAAGACCGTCGCAGGGAGAATATGGAGAGAATAATGGATGATGCTGAGAGTGATAGCCAAACAGAAGGCCTGTTGCCCCCAATGTCTGCACGAGAAAAGATGTGGCGAGCCTTTGAGAACCCTCATACAAGTACATTAGCCTTGGTCTTTTACTATGTCACCGGTTTCTTTATTGCTGTCTCTGTTTTTGCCAATGTATTAGAGACAGTACCGTGTGGCACAAGTCCAGGTACCATGCGCGAGTTACCCTGTGGTGAGCGTTATACAATGGCCTTCTTCTGCTTGGATACAGCATGTGTGATAATCTTCACAGTGGAGTATGTGCTGCGCTTAATAGCAGCACCAAGTCGATATCGTTTTGTGCGAAGTGTAATGAGTATCATCGATGTGGTGGCCATAATGCCATATTATATTGCCCTAGTGATGACAAACAATGAGGACGTAAGTGGGGCTTTTGTCACATTGCGAGTGTTCCGTGTGTTCCGGATTTTTAAATTCTCCCGTCATTCCCAGGGCCTCCGGATCTTGGGCTACACGTTAAAGAGCTGTGCCTCGGAGCTTGGTTTTCTTCTTTTCTCCCTTACCATGGCCATCATCGTCTTTGCTACCGTTATGTTTTATGCAGAAAAGGGATCACTCAATAACAAATTTACCAGTATCCCCGCCGCATTCTGGTACACCATTGTTACCATGACAACACTGGGGTAAGTTTATATGCAATTACTGAATGAGCAAGGGCACATTTGGAAGTTCTATGTAACATGACGTCTATTTGAGGAAGTTTAGTTTACTTCTCAAAGCTTTACTAAGTTTAGAGGCAGAAGCTATAGGATTATTGAGTCCAGTTAAGAAAAAGAATATACTATATTTTGGTTAAAAAGAAAAATGTAAATTACTTACTTATCACATTGAACGGCGAGAGAAATACTTTCATATTTTACATGTGCGTTTGAACTAGCAAGTTAAATCCAATGGAAGCTTGGGCTCATTTGTTGACCATCTACTTTACCAAAAATGATACAAAGTTGTTGCTCTGATTGGGATTAAATAATCTTCTTTTTTATTGCAAAGTAAAAGAGGCACGAGGGCTAAATATCTTACTGAGATGTTAGTAAGTTGGTATAATAGTGGTACTTTCTCTGTAAATAAATGTATATTACAGAAGTTTCATATTTACTTACAAGTTATTGGATACGTTTATTTGTTGCTGTGGGGATGGGATATGGCATATAATCTTGAATCTTGAATGCTATATAATCTTTCTGTACTGAGATATGTGCAATGTACATTTTAAAGTCAATCTGAACTAGGGTGTTGTGAATTAAACTATGTGTAAACATCATGTCATTGTTATAATACAAGCAGTAAATGAGCACAGCAGTCGGCCAAACAGCTCGTGTGGAAGGTGTGAAAGTTGCATCTTTCTTGATTGCTGACTTTATGCATTTATTTAAACTCATCTAATTTTCATTGTCTTTGGGCAATATTAGTTATCATTAGGTGCTAATGTGGGTTGACCTATCTTTAACATGATCATAGTGCCCACCTTCTATGCATCTTCTGGTACATAGGTATATAGAGTTTAGCTCACAGTTGCATTGAAATTGGCATTTTAATCAGTGCTTCACTTCCAGAGAATAATTATTTAACCAGGAAAGGTACATTCAGATTACTCTAGTTTCCAAGTACGTCCTGGGGATGTTACTATTACCCAATTTAATGGTACTCATTTTATCTACCTCGGAAGGATAAAGGGTTGAGTCAATCCCTGCCAGAATTTGAATCTGCAACCCCAAGGGTAGAACAGATTCTGTTGATGATGCATTAGCCCACTGAGCCATCTCAAAGTTTCTTCTCAAGTAAGGAGTTACTGTGAACGTCAAAACTGCCATGGCCTTTTAGTGTAAATGTCACAGAAGTACTTGGTCCTGGAGCTGCTGTGTTCCCTGAGTATACTACAGATAGCAGTCAGCCTCTCTAAGTGTCAGAACACCGGCTGCAGACTGACATGCAGTGCTAAGAGGAGAGACACTGGCAGCAGCCTGGTATGCACTGCTTAGAGGAGGGGGACACTGGCAGCAGCCTGGTGTGCACTGCTTAGAGGAGGGGGACACTGTCAGCAGCCTGGTATGCACTGCTTAGAGGAGAGACACAGGGAGCAACCTGGTATACACTTCTTAGAGGAGAGACACTGGCAGCAGCCTGGTATGCACTGCTTAGAGGAGAGACACTGGCAGCCACCGAACATTACTGCTTTGTGGAGAGACATTGGCAGAAGCATGATATGCACTGCTTAGAGGAGAGACACTGGCAGCAGACTGATATGCACTGCATAGAAGAGAGACACAGGCTGCAGCCTGATATGCACTGCTTAGAGGAGAGACACTGGCAGCAGACTGATATGCACTGCATAGAGGAGAGACACAGGCTTCAGCCTGATATGCACTGCTTAGAGGAGAGACACTGGCAGCAGCCTGATATGCACTGCATAGAGGAGAGACACAGGCTTCAGCCTGATATGCACTGCTTAGAGGAGAGACACTGGCAGCAGCCTGATATGCACTGCTTAGAGGAGAGATACAGGCTGCAGCATGATATGCACTGCTTAGAGGAGAGACACAGGCTGCAGCCTGATATGCACTGCTTAGAGGAGAGACACTGGCAGCAGCATGATATGCACTGCTTAGAGGAGAGATACAGGCTGCAGCATGATATGCACTGCTTAGAGGAGAGACACAGGCTGCAGCCTGATATGCACTGCTTAGAGGAGAGACACAGGCTGCAGCCTGATATGCACTGCTTAGAGGAGAGACATTGGCAGCAGCCTGGTATGCACTGCTTAGAGGAGAGATACAGGCTGCAGCATGATATGCACTGCTTAGAGGAGGGGGACACTGGCAGCAGCCTGGTATGCACTGCTTAGAGGAGAGACACTGGCAGCAGACTGATATCACTGCTTAGAGGGGGACACTGACAGCAATCTAACATCACTGCTTAGAGGGGGACACTGACAGCAATCTAACATCACTGCTTAGAGGTGGGCACTGACAGCAGCCTGATATGCACTGCACAGAGGAGAGACACAGGCTGCAGCATGATATGCACTGCTTAGGGGAGGGCACTGACAGCAGCCTGATATGTACTGCTTAGTGGTGGGACACTGGCACCATAACCACTATAGCATGCTGTATTTATTGCCCTGGCACCTTTTCCCATTGTAAGTAGTAAAACCATTTTAGAATTGTTTGTTTCCACTACATCAGTCAGGAGGAGCTTAGCAGCTATCGATAGCTCCCCTGAGCTTAGCGCTGTATACAATGCCAGGCTGAGATCAGACAGGGAGATTCCATGTATGAAATCAAACCATTCTAAAACAATTTCACTATTTACAATGTGGCAGAGCCAAGGCCCCCCTGTGGTGGTGTTGAAGTGTTCTTTAACTCTAGAATAAAAACTAACTTTTTAATACTTAGCGACATTTCAAACTACAGGTATTGCTGGAAATAATGCATGTCTAAAAAAAAACCTCAACAACGCCCACTATATCAGACATTCTTTACCTAGAAACATAAATAATAAACTACACATTCAAATGTCACATATTTAGTGAATCCAAAACACCTTCCTGACTATATTTGAACACACAAAAAATGTATATTTTTTAAGCATTCAAAGTGCTTTATCATAAATATAAAAGTAGCTGTCACTCCTCAATAAACTGCTCTTATCATAAAATGAGTGGGCTGCGAAATAAAAGCGGTATTTATTTATTTATTTATAAAATATTTGACCAGGAAGGTACGTTGAGATTTCTCTCATTTTCAAGTATGTCCTGGGTCCACAAAACATTGCATTGTTACATTAGGGTACAATAAAATACAAAAACAATATTAATACACAATATATACAAAATGTAACGTAGAACAGGTAAGAAATATATAATCAACCATGACACGTGTATTCTGTTTTGAGGTATGTAGAGAGGGATCTCTTAAAGGACTTTAGGCCTGGGGAAGATTTGAAAGTGTGCGGGAGGTCGTTCCATAATTGCGGCGCTCTGTAGGAGAAGGAGGATCGGGCTGCTTTTTTTTTGTATTGAGGTAGACTAAATAAAGTGCTGGTGCTGGTACTGGATTGGAGGTTATAGGAGGTGGGAACAGCCGAGGAGAGCATTTTGTTCAGGTAGGGTGGGAACTTCCCAGAACAGCTCTTAAACAAGTAACAGGTATTACTGCCATCCAGTAATGTTAATACTCCACTAAGGTATATTTACACTTATATCTGATGCCTCGTATGGAATGATTAAAAGAGCAATTAAAGCTGATACACACTGATTAATTCATAATTTACTTTGACCTGAGTGAATCTCCTTTGCGCAGAATTGATTGTTTAGTTTAGTGCTGCAGGCAGCCGGATAACTTATTGATTACTTAGATGCCCCGAGATGATCAGTATATACATTGTGTATGCTTAAATGTAAAGCACTTGCCCAGAAGCGTGGAATATATGTACAATAGTACCTTCCCCCATTAGCCAGTTGCTACATGTATTTATGCTTTGAGGAAATACAAGCAGCTCTGTATAGAGGCAGCTCTGTGCTTTCTGTGCTCTGCCTCGTTGCGCCATCTAGCTGCTGCCGTCTTACAGTGAGCTAGGCTTCTATGTTATCACGTTGAACCTGCTGCTGTCAGCCTGTGTTTAAATGAGAGTGGATTCTCGGAGAGATACAGTGCAGGAAACGCAAAGATAGCAATAGAAATACTAACACCAACACCAGGAGATTGGAAACATGATGCTGTATTCTGGAGACTTGTAGAATGCTAAGGTGACTTCCTGTAACTTGTCTGTGCAATGTGCATGGCTGGCTTGGTATTGTAGTTCCCTACAAAGCGTGCACAGTAAAAGGGACTCAACACTTGTACAGCTTGGTTCACACATCAGGGCTCTGTTAATAAATAGCTGTGCAGCCTAACACAAGCCCCAAGCCAGTGTTTTTTTTTTTTTTTTAGTATACTTTTCTTCTAGCTGAGTACCAGGAGGAAAGCAGTGGATATTTCCAGCTCTGTGCTTGTTATGGTGTCCCATCCACTGGACTGGAAGGAGAGATAAAACCTTAATCACCCTCAGCCTTTTTACTGACAGATCCCTCCAGACTGCACACGAGTGGATTTAGCCTGAAACACAGCTTGCACACTCTGCACAGCTGCCTTTTCCTAGAAGCTAAGTTGCTGCAGGCTCATTGGACTTGTTGCAGCAAACACACACGGGGACCATCAGGTTATCTGCAGGGCACATTGGCTCATACTCCCCTTTCTGGATAAGGATTGTTCTGCAGGTTCCCAGTGTAACCAGCTTTCCTTTGCATTCCCACTGAAAGGTATGTGAGACGCTTTCTCAAACAGTAAAAAAAAATGATTTGTTGCATGTGTCTACCAAGCAAAGTATGCTGTCACCTGGCAAAAGACTTGCTGGCATTTTAACTGAAAATCCTGGGGAAGAATGGGATGCATGTCTGGTTTTCCTGGGGAATCCAGTGGGCATTCTATCAGGCATACAGAACTTTGATGGATCTCCTGTATCAAAAAACACAACAGGCATCACATGTGATGTGGCTGGTGGCAGTGTCAGACTTGGGAGACAGAAGATAGATGACTGAAAACTGCAAGCAGGCAGAACTGATATTTCCCTGCTGCTGATACAGCTCTGAGAGCTACAAGTAAAGGCAGCAACACATGGGTCCCTCCATCATCTACCTATGATGAACCTAGGTACAGACAGCGGATATGGATGGGGAATTGTGACCAGTAGGTTCACCACTGAACTAAATTTAGTACTGCATTTTTTATTTAATTTATATTTCTATGAATTATACACCTAGAAAGATGTTTTTTTATATACCAAGCTGAAATTCCAAACCTGGACCATTCCATCTGTTATTTTATTATATTATTGTGCATATAAATTAGTGAAAGGAACTGCTGTAAGCATGGCAGCTGGGGTAGCAGCATGGCTGCCCTTTGCCCGGGCAGCTGCTGTAGGCTGGATGCCAGTAGCTACAGGTTCCATGCCCTCTCCTCCTGCTGGAGAGAGAAAGAGGTCCCAGGACACCCTGATTGTGCTAAACGTGAGTGGCACACGCTTTCAAACATGGCGAAACACGCTAGAGCGTTACCCCGACACTTTACTGGGCAGTACAGAACGTGATTTCTTCTTTAATCAGGATATTGGGGAATATTTCTTTGACAGGGACCCAGACATTTTTCGGCACATTCTGAACTTTTACCGTACAGGCAAACTACATTACCCACGGCATGAGTGCATTGCGGCATATGACGAGGAGCTTTCTTTTTTTGGTATCCTTCCTGAGATTGTTGGAGACTGTTGCTATGAGGAATACAAAGACCGCCGCAGGGAGAATATGGAGAGAATAATGGATGATGCTGAGAGTGATAGCCAAACAGAAGGCCTGTTGCCCCCAATGTCTGTGCGAGAAAAGATTTGGCGAGCTTTTGAGAACCCTCACACAAGCACATTAGCCTTGGTCTTTTACTATGTCACCGGTTTCTTTATCGCTGTGTCTGTTCTCGCCAATGTAGTGGAGACAGTACCATGTGGCACAAGTCCAGGTACCATGCGCGAGTTACCCTGTGGTGAGCGTTATACAATGGCCTTCTTCTGCTTGGATACAGCATGTGTGATAATCTTCACAGTGGAGTATGTGCTGCGCTTAATAGCAGCACCAAGTCGATATCGTTTCGTGCGAAGTGTAATGAGTATCATCGATGTGGTGGCCATAATGCCATATTATATTGCCCTAGTGATGACAAACAATGAGGACGTAAGTGGGGCTTTTGTCACATTGCGAGTGTTCCGTGTGTTCCGGATTTTTAAATTCTCCCGTCATTCCCAGGGCCTCCGGATCTTGGGCTACACGTTAAAGAGCTGTGCCTCGGAGCTTGGATTTCTACTTTTCTCCCTTACCATGGCCATCATCATCTTTGCTACCGTTATGTTTTATGCAGAAAAGGGATCACTCAATAACAAATTTACCAGTATCCCCGCCGCATTCTGGTACACCATTGTTACCATGACAACACTGGGGTAAGTTTATATGCAATAAGTGAATGATGACAAGGGCACATTCCTATGTAACAGGCTTTGACTTAATTTGATGTCTTTTAGTGCCTAATTTGCTTTGCTTTTCCACGTTTTTCTAAGTTTAAAGGAAGAAACTATAGGAATTTTAGGTCAAATTAATAAAAAAAAGAAAATGTAAAGTAATTAAATGGCATTTTGTACTGTAAAAAAAGTGTCTTTAAAGGTAAATTGGATGGAATCTCAGGCTCAGTTGTTTCCCGCATGTTTAAATATGTTACAATATATTCTATCTGCAATATACCTTTTAGTGTCACTCGCTACTGGGCTGTTGTGAATTATCAAATGTCCAAACATAATGTCATTATGCACAATAGGGGGAATCAATATACACAATGACAGTATTGTTGATTTATCAGAAAGAAAAATGTTGATGGTCTGAAAGATGTACCATTGTTGATTGCAGACATTATGCAAGTAATAAGGCACATTGAATGTCTGCATACGTCTAATTTTCAATATTATATTGTCTTTGTTTTCGGGTATGTTAGTTAAAATCACTGGATACTGATCTGTGTACACTTATCTTTGACATGATCATATTTCACTTTTCATCTTTACATCTTCTGGTATCTGGTTATTCAGTTTGAGTTTTTTTCAAGAGCTCAACAAATATTCTTTTCGATAAGAAGAGAGTTACTGTGACTTTTTCAAAAACGAACCTTAGAGATGCTACTTGTAATGTTGAAATTACCATAGTACTTGGTTCTGGAACTGTTGTCTTTCCTGAGTTCCCTACAGACATCAATCGGTGTGTCTAACTCTTAGAACATTGAGAAAAGCCTGAGAGGAGAGACACTGGCAGGGGCCCAATTTTCACTATTTAGAGGAGGGTGGACACTTGCTGCAGCCTGATATGCACTGTTTAGAGGAGAGACATTGAGTGCAGCCTGATATGCACTGCTTAACCCCTTAAGGGCACATGACATGTGTGATATGTCATGATTCCCTTTTATTCCAGAAGTTTGGTCCTTAAGGGGTTAAAGGGACACTATAGGCACTCAGATAACTTTATCTCATTGAAGTGATCTGGGTGCAATGTCCCTGCCCCTCTTATTCCTGCAATGTAAATCATTGCAGTTTTAGAGATTAGATAGCAACTAGAGGCACTTCCTGGTGGCTAATTGACTGTTGGTTCCCTAACTACCGCTGGACGTCCTCACGCTCTGCATGAGGACATCCAACATTGGTAAAATCCCCATAGGAAAGTATTGGGAGGGCCTAATGCGCTCACATAACTCTCCACGCATGCACATTAGCCGCCCCCTGTAGAAGGAAGAGCACCAACCCAGCACCAATTGAGATCGGCCCTGAAATCAGATAAGTAAACAAAGTTGTTGTTTTTTTAACTCTTTCCATGCTATGGGGGGGGGGGGGGGGGAAAGGGGGATAAACCAGAGGGAATAGTGTAAGGTAGACTTTCACAAACTCTAGCCCTCCAGATGTTGCTGAAGCCTATCTATTTCATTCATAGAATCATGGGAATTGTAGTTCAGCAACATCTGGAAGGCCAGAGTTTGGGGAAGCCTGGTGTAAGGGATACAACTTTGTTTTATCCCTTAAAAGAAAGGACAGTGACCTGCACCCATTGATTTATCTTTCACTGAAGCCGTCAAGAAGTGCAGAAATTGGTAATACAAACTTTAATATAATTTACTCAAAGAGATTATGGCCAGTGGCTTTATTCTTTATGATGGTAGAGGGGTGAATTTGTGATTTATAATAAAATGAAAATTGACATTTATTAGAATAAATTGTCCATTTAATATATCGCCAAGCTTTGATTGTTAAATCTAAAATCTATTCAGTTTAATTGTATATGTAATCCATCAGAGACCTTTCAAAATTTTCTCTATAAAGATGACCACTGAGTAGGACCCATAACATGGCTGGCATTATAAATAATCAACAAAAAGTTACCATTGAATTTCCATTGTGTTGGTAAAGTGTTTATTGGCAGGTAAGATGCTCATTGGGGGCATCATGACAATTTGAGATAGTAAACCTGGCTGATTTTCACGCCTTCAATGCAAGATGATCAAATGATGAAATAGATAAACATAGTAAAGGACTGAAGAATGTCCTGGTCATTGTTCCCAAGTGGTATAGCTGTGACAGATACTGTCTTAATGAAATGTTGAAAGCAGAAAATATGCAATCTTCTCCAGTTTATTTAAAATGAGTGAACATTCTTGGCTAGACAGGCTCAGCTCTAACAGTCTTTGAAACTAAGTAAGGGATTTTGCAAATTGAAGATCTTTGCCAATGGTTACAAACCTTGATAATGTGTCTAGTGTGTTTGGAGGGATGGGTGTTCATATCAGTAACAAATATTGGATACAATTCCTGTGTGACAAATGTTATTGATTTTAGTTTCAATCATGTAATAAGGCAGTTCACACTATTTTATTTTGCTGAATAATCTTCCAAACGTTTAGGGTTATTCTCTAAAGTGAGAATTCAAGTGAATTTACATTGTTTTTGTCAAAATAGCCAAACTGGAAAAAAAGTGTCTAAGTCATCAATGCCTGGTCTAAAATTTGAAATTCACATTGAATTCTCAATGTTGTGAATAACCCTGTTTGTGTTTACAATTGGGAAAGTTGTGGGTATGGATTCCTTGGGGCTTTGTCAAGCAGAAAGATATCCGTAAACTCTATGTTATCACACACTTTCTTTTTTTCCTAATGGTGTACTCATTGGATTACAGTGGACATAGGGATGTAAAGTCCTATCACTGCACCCACTGAGTGTAACATACATATGCTAAAATTAAGCAAGGGAGAGAGTGTGTGTGCCAACTAAGGCACAGGACTACTGCTTCCTCAGCTAACTCTCCTACTTGCTACACCATCCAAGATTTGGAGGTCCAAATCCAAAACTAAAGATTCTAAAATTCCTATTGTTGCATCACTATAGTATTTTTCTATTTTGCCCCTGGTGTTATTTTAACAACTCACAGAAATCCCGTCATATTTATATAAAATACATAAAAAACAGTACACATGTTACAGGGTATTTAACGGTCAGACTATTTTAGCAGTAGGATGCTTCATGTGAGACGTGCTTTGTAATGATAATCAGGAAGTAATGCTTAGAAGTAAACATTTGGCAGGTTGCATATTAGATGAAGGCGTTGTCTGTGTCTGAGATAGGTAGGAGATGGGTCACTAATACGTAGGTTGCTCAAATGTCACATGTTATACATTATATACACAGCTGTCTAACCAAGTCAGATAAGTAACAAAACACTGTGGTTTCAATAACAGTCATGATCACAGCTACCAAACATGTATCTGTATATCCAGGATACTTACTAGAAGATCATCCTTGCCTTTGATTAATATGGTCACTGTATCTGTGTAGGTGAAATCTGTTAAAACAAAACGTAGGATAGGATGTGTATACTGCGCTGTTCAGTGCTGACAGCCCCTATCCATGGTGATGAATGTGAAAAATTTATTTATGTGCACAGGTTCCTTGTTGTATACTTATAATAATGTTAATAAAATATACTTACAATAATGTGAATCATTATATCTTAGAGACTTAGACCAACTGTCAATCGCTGTGGATAGAACTCCATCTGCAATTGATCAAAATCACAGGTTCAGTTCCTAAAAAAGTCAACTCAGCAGTATCATTAAAGGGACACTACATTGCCCAAATAAAATAAAACACTATTTTTTTCAATTAGGATTTTTGAAATTGGGTATCTCTAAAAATAGCTTGCCTGCTGCCTTTGCAAGTCCTCCTCTTCTAACCCCTCCAAGTCTTTCTGTGGCTGTCCAATCACAGGTTTCCCAATGCAGCTCAATGTGAAGTCTTTGCAAGGCAGGTGCTCTGAGCAATTGCTGCCTCTTGAGTTTAGCTCCACTGAGCTAACCAAAATGTAAATGGGAAATGTAAAAAAAGAGGACACATTCTTCACGCATAAAGAACTTCAGCAAACTAAAGTGCTCTAGCTGTTTGGAGTGTTCCTTTAAGATGGTATTAACTAGGAAACCACAAAAATTAAATTGAAATTTCCTGGTTAAATACTTTGATATAATTTTATAGTAACAACAGGCATTTTGCTTAAGAAAGTTCGGTAACAACTAATATTTACCGATTTAGATCTATTGATACAAAACAATTCTTAAAATGTTCATTGAATCCAGAATTTAATAATTAGAGATCTGTTTCTATAAATTCAACCTGTTACAACAGCCAGTTCTCCAAACAGCAGTTCTTTACAATATTCACCTCCTAAATTGGAAGTGTATCCCTGGAGAGGATACATTCTAGGACATGCAGATTCTTTTGGGATGAGATATTTACTACGGGCTCCTATGAGGCAAGATCCAATATGCTGTCTCAACGGCTATGTAATTTTTAGAATTGTCAGATCTTGATTGGTGAAAAGAGGAATATACCCTGGGAAATCTACTCCAAGTACTGCACTGCATACAAAAATAATGTAATTTTAATAGCTTGATGCAAATGTTTACCAACCTATATAATTTGCTGTCTGTATGTGTACATAGTAGAAGCACTTAACCTTAAATTACTTGTTTTTATAATTGGATTAAGTGGTAATATAAAAGTAGCACTGATCACAATTCATATTTTTATTCTGATTCTTGATATAGAAAAACTATTTTGTAGTAGATACATGCATTTTTTATCTAGAATTAGAATCAGAATGCTGCAAAACAGGTGTGTCTGTATATATATATCATCAAAAAATGAGAGCACTCTGTGGATTTTGTGAAATCAATTAAAATTATTGTATTTACAATATCATAAGTTGGATCAACGTTTCGACCGTCTAGCGGCCTTTATCTTGATAAAGACGCTAGGCGGTCGAAACATTAATCCAACTTATGCTATTGTAAATACAATCATTTGAATTGATTTCAAAAAATCCACAGAGTGCTCTCATTTTTTGGTTGATACATATCTAGCTGGGACAGCCTCTTGGTACATTTAAGGTGTATTTTTTTGTTTATATGGGATGAGTGCCAGAAAGAGTTATTTATAGAGTGTAAATAATCATACTTACCTTAACCCATTAAGGATGGAGGCAATTGGACAAGTTCTGATGAAAACAATACCTAGAATTTGAGCTATATGTCTGTTCAAATATTATGTACCCACATCTATTATGTATCAATTTGTTTAGGAGAAACAGGGCATTCATTCACACCAAATACACGGCATGAGTGGATACCAGGGCAGGGAATGCTAGCTCCTTCCTCTTAATATTAAATGTATCTCTCTCCTAATGACCAAGGGTAGGGGAATGAGGAATTATGACCCCTTTGTTATTTCTCAGGCCCCATCCAGATGGGATGTTTAATGTTTAGTAGACATGCCACCACCTGTGGGATGGCAGATGGGGCACATGGAGGTAAAAAAAACATCCATTATAGCAATATGTAGGTTTTATTGAACACATAGGATTTTTATTTATTATTTCATTTTTTATTTTATTTTTTCACTTTGGCAACTGACTAGGAAGTGCTTGCTAGCCACCACATAATTAATCCTAGCACTATTTGCCCGCTGGCTTCTAATGTTGCCATGGAGCAAATAGTTTTTCAAATGTTCAATTCACTTGCAAATAGGAAGTGAATGAAAATTTGCGAACCAGCATCCTGCCAGATGCATCTAGTTTATCATGCGGTCAATCCCCAATTCTGGTGCTGTGGATTGGTTCCGATGTGGTAACCACTGATTTTCAGAACTCACCTGAGCCAACGTTACAGAAACGGTTGGACCGATCGAATCCTGACCGAATTTGGCGTTAGTAAAGTTTTAGAATTGCCAATGTGGTCGGAATTGTGCCAGTTTCACTTGGATGATTGTTTCTTTACTGTAGTACCAACACCTAACAACATTTCAAATGGAAAGAGGTATACTTTAATTTTAGGGGTGTGAGGGGGGATGAGGCCATGATCATGGCTCTTCTGAGAATATGTCAGTGACTTACTAGTAACAATTTATGCAACTAATATGTAATTTACACAGACTGATTTATATACAAATCTATTGCAGTTTAAAGACAATATGGAGCTCCTAGAAAAGTCTGTCTGCAGTTCGAGTCAACTGTTCTATGTATACACCTTAGAACTCTGCTAACCTATCTCCCACCACTTCACTGTACACTCTAGTCAAGAGAGAACTTGGGATTTATCAATAAGAGGGAGAGGAGAGACACGGAGAGAGCTCGGTCCCTGTTTTACACAAGCAGTGAAAGATAAAGGGGGGGATTGTTACCATAACATGTGACTGCATGCCATGACCACTTTTGGGCAAAATGTTGATGTGAAAACAACAGGTATATATAGAGAATTGCTGAATATTTAAAGTGCACCCCTCATGCCTAACACAATTTGGTATTTCGCATATTATCTTACTGTGTGATAGCCACATGAGTAAAAAGTGATTCTACATTCTAGGTGGAACCATCACGTTAGAAATCAACAAGAGAATTATGGAAGAATGTTTCTGTTAGATCGCATTAGTTTCCACGATGACGACCCGACTTTAGAAACTTAATTTTCTGTTGACAAAGTCACATAGATGACATGTACAAATAGTCGTACTATCCTCTAGCACTAAAATTAGGGTTGAGTTCACACCACTATTCTAATGGAAGCACTTTCATAAGTTTTTGTCTTTGTACATACCTGCTAAAAACATTTGTACAGAGAAATTACAACCTAATGTGATAACCTTCCACAGTGTTATTAGAATCTTTCTAAATATATTTTAAATTTTAAACACCTTATCAATTTGGTAAATTCTGACCATATAACATAATCAACTCATAATTAACTATACGAATAATAACATAATAATCACATTTTGAATTTTTTGTATTATACTCACTTCCCTCCTCCGTTAGATGCTCACCCAGTCTCCACTCCTTCAAAAAATCATTAAAAACCCACTTCTTCATAAAAGCGTATTGATTAAACTTGTGTCACTTTACCCCACTCCCTCTAGCATGTAAGCTTGTTGAGCAGGGCCCTCAACCCCTCTGTTCCTGTGTGTCCAACTTGTCTGGTTACAACTACATGTCTGTTCGTACACCCATTGTAAAGCGCTGCAGAATTTGTTGGCGCTGTATCAATAATAACATAATAATAATAATATATCCTGGGTTCTCTTATCTATGTAAAATCTTTCCTGTCAATTGCATTGTACTTCTATTCTTAAAAATGTATTACAATAAATAACTGCATTCTAATTCAAATTGCATTCTAATAGTTGAGAAGATACATTTACTTGTTATACAGTAAGTGTTTTTGTAGTGTTATGGATAAATGTGTAATACTCTCATGGATTTTAACCTAGTGTTTTTTTTTTTGTTTTTTTTTAATGGACATGTGGTAAGTGAGTTATGTTGTTTTTATATTTCAGTCTTATCACCTATAATGCCCAGAGTTTCCATACTCCTGCTCGGGCTTTCAAACACAAAAATAAAGAACTGAGTTTGCACATGTATCATCTTAAGAGTCAATTATATCCCATATTAGAACGATCCAGTAAAGAAAATGATGTGCCTTGCAATGCAAGTCAGCATCTGTCTGTGAATGATTTTATTTCAGCAGAGTGTGCGAGGTGACAGTTTGTCAGGATGAGGGTTCTTGGCAAAATTCCAAGACTTGCCACTTAAAGACCAAAAACACTAAATTTGCTGTTCTTTCTTTTACTAAGCTTAACCCCTTTAGGAAGGAGGCAATTGTACCTAACCAAACCAAACCAAATCAAAACCTAGAATTTGAGTTATACGTCTGTTCAACCATAAATTAACAATCATATTAAGTCTACTCACACTTATTATATATCATTTTGTTCAGGAGAAATAAGGCTTTCATTTCACATCAAATTGCTTACGCATGAAACATAATTTAATATGATTAAAATCTAAAAAAAAGTGTGAGAAATTAAGAAATGTTATTTTCAAACGTTTCTGCTTTTTAACTGTTTGTCATAATACTTTTAGAATTTACTGCAATAAACCACACATATTTGTATGCTGTGATGTCCCACAAGTACAACGATGACTCCCCATGTACGGGTTTCAAGGTGTTTTGGAAAGTTACAGAGTTACATTTAGGGCTTGCCCATTTCAGTTTTTACACATTGGAATTTCCCAGATTGCTTTGCTGGGTTTGTTGGCACATGTTGCCTTTGAGGCCGTATGGGAGCCCTGGAATGAAAACTACCGCCTTCCTGGCATACCATTTTCAAAAGTAGACAACTCAGGGTATTCAAAACGGGTTGTTTTTTTTTGTAGCCACTTAGTCACCAATCCTGGCCAAATTTAGTGTTCATATTAGTTTTTTGCTTTTTTCACACAAAATTGCACTTTTACTGATTATATCATCAGCATTATACGTTTTACTGCTCTAAAACTGTTTGTATTCAGCTAAGTCTCACGAGTACAACAGCAATCCCCAGATACAGGTTTTATGGTGTTTTGGAAAGTATATAGGGTTTGCAAATCACATTCTATGGACTTTCCTGAGTTGTCAGGCAGGTCCTCCAATATATAATAACAAAAAATAATATAATTATATATAAATAATACATAAAATACATTTAGAATCACATTTTCTTTATTTGAGTGAATTAACAAATAACAGGCCAATAAAAGGTTTGTTTTTGGAATATTGTTTTATTAGGACAGCAATGGAAGAAAATAAATAAAAAAAAAATGTCTGCAATTGTAGGAAATTGTAAATCCAGTCAATGAGTTAAAAAAGAAGGATGTGAAAGGTCCAAAAAGGTGAAGGACCACTAGAGAAATTATCCTGGTTGGCATATACATTGTCATCCAAATTCTACAGAGGAAACAGTCAGCCCATCTCAGCTAGGTAGAGATATTTCCATATGTTCCAGTGGTCACAGACTGCATATCCTCAGTTTGTGACAGGGTGACTTCAGGATTCCTAAAACTCAATATCTTAACTCCATATCTTTCCTCATACCTTTAAGGCTATATGTGTGCCTGTTCCCATTAAGGTCAGCAGAACTAGCACAACCTCTTAACCACAGGCGTGTCGCTTTGGTGTGCTCCTTGATTCTGACCGTTTCTTTGCCCCTTACCCAAATTCCTGTCACTTTCACCTTTCAACTGCAATCATGAACTATATGGATAAATTGTGTCAGGGCTCAAGAAAAGGATCCCGACTTCTAGAATGTGATTCCCTGTTGGTTAAAGAGATCAAAATATCTCCCCAGATAATCCCCCATAGGTCTCAAATAATTCCGAACTGTGGGGGTCATTTGTCAGCAGAAATAGCTTTAAGACTTCCAGGCATTTAAAAATGGTAGCGCGTCAAGAATGTATCATATCTCTCAGCGCTGTGACTCATGGTGTTACATAAAAACATAAATGCAAGTGCAAAGCTGCCCTAAAGATCACTATCAAAGGATGCAACGCTTGCCCAATGGTCCCCTCGGGCAGTGTTGAAAACCTCCATATCTCCCCCAGCTCCTTCGTTGCAAAGAACAAAAATTGTGTCTGTGAGATGAATGCACAGTCACACAGTAATATGCAATCAGTGCATGTGCAGAGAGGCATTGACCAACTAACTTTGAAACAGTTCCACACTTTCATCACTCTTAGTCATGCAATTCAGAAAGACACCAAAATCTTCTTGGATGTTCAGTTTGCCTTATTTAAGTAACCAAGCTAATGCACCTTTTATGCTTGAGATCAGTTCTAAGGTAAAATTTTCTCCACCGATATGAAAATCTAAATTGACTTATTTTGTTCTAAACTATATAGACAGCGACCTGACAATGCTTTGACCCTAAATTAGACTTTCTCAAGCCATGTCAAGACACAGTCACTCATTCTCATTCTCAAGCAGCACTGTATGGAACACATGCAACATCAGTAAATAGTACATACCTTGTACAGGCTTTGCGTCTTTTTTGCCTGCAATTTTACTTTTGTAAACCTTTGAAAGAGAGGCAATTTCACATCATGCGTATTAATTAAGCAAATCATGGATTTTTTTTTAATACTTTAAATTAGTTCCAAGGTAACATTTTCTCCGCTGCGGTATAAATTGAGTTATTTTGTTCTAAACTATATAGACAGCGACCTGACAATGGTTTGACCCTGAATGAGACTTCCTCAAGCCATATCAAAACAGTCACTCATTCTCACTCTTCAGCAGCGTTGTAAGGCTGTTGCAATAAACAGACAAAGAGACAGATTAGTTTGGCTAGCTGTTCTATCACTCTTTCACCTATATTGTCCCCAAAAAGTTATTTTTGTAGACCAATAATCTAGATAATAATTACATAAATAAGTGTATAGTTTAAAAACACCCACATTACCTCGAAAGGCATGGGAGAGACGTTACATGCGCGAGGTGTCTTGTGGGATTTTCAGACAGTTCAGTTTGACATCTAGTAATATTCAAAGTGAATATTTCTGCTAGGGCAGAGAGTGTGGTGGTCAGCGCATCATTTACTTTTTGCTGATACACAGATATTTTGTGAAGCAGTCTTGCTGAGCGGACAATACGACAATTCCTTGCAGTAAGTTGCACCGTAGTATCTCTCTCTCTCTCTCTGATATGAGGGTTCATCCTGGCAAAGTCTTGTTGCCATGAGACATTTGAACACCTGAAATGCAGCTCAGATGGTGAATGGAAACATAGATAAAGAATAATAATGGGTCACTGGTAAGAGACTTTAACTTATTTTATTACCCACAACTATGGTGCTATTCCTCTGTTTATTTTGTGATGTGTGGTTTCTCATCATGCCTATTGGATGATGCCATCAGACGCTGCGTTTTTCATTTAGCCATTATTATCGTTCCTCACACTATGGAGAGGTTCACAAATTATGTATCCAGGATTTAACTGTGGTTGAGTCAAAAAGAAGTGATTTTTCCACTGATAGTGAATATTGCTACATATTCCACGCTGCTTCCTGCTCGACAGGACTGACTTCAGCAAAAGGATTATATCTAAATCTGATTTATTGATTTTTGTTCCAGGACCATTTCTGGGGGATAATAGGATTTATTTGAACAGCGGACTAATAGACACTGCTGTTTAAGGCTAATTGGAGCTGTAGTATCTATAAACTGCTAACAGGAAATGACGTTTATAGGCTTTTGAAATTAATAAATATCACTAATACTGTTCTGTAAACCGCGTTGATTCACTCTGCCAAGATTTGCTCTGTCTGTAAGAGTTTAGTTTCTAAAATATATTGCTTTTTTTTTGTAATGTTATCTGCTGTGGCACCTAAGGGCTTGGTGCATGGAGTCATATTTGAGGATTTTCGGTAGATATCCTCGGGGTACATTACTAAACTGAGAATGCAAAGTGAAGTTCAACTTAACGGCCAGAATAACTGAACTAAAAGCACAGATGGCTTAGAGATTATTTTCTTTTTATTTCAGCTAGCTTAACCGTGAATTTAAAATTCTCTTTATATTCCAGGTCAGTCTCATGTTAGGGAATAACCCTGTGTAAACCCTCCATTTCAGTTGTAAATGTCTAATAATATCGATTATTGATCTATGTAATATTTCTATATCTTATGACAGGTTGGTCACTCTGACTCCTATTAGATCATGGCATTGTTAGGAATTGTTAATGCATTTTGTATTATTGATCAGCTTTCTTTAAAGGGTAACTCTCATTACACAGTGTTTTTAACCCATTAAGGATGGAGGCAACCCTCCATGTAATAGTTTTATGGGGATTTGGAAAGTTACAGGGTCAAATAAAGGTCTTTCCCCATTTTCAGTTTTTACACATTGAAATTTCAAGATTGGTTTGCTGGGCCTATCTTGCCTTTGAGACCGTATGGCAGCCCAGGAATGAAAATTAACCCCATCATGGCATACCATTTGTAAAAGTAGACAACCCAGGGCATTCAAAATGGTGTATGTATATTTTTTTAGTAGCCACTAATCACCAGCCCTGGTCACATTTAGTGTTCATATTTGATTTTTTTGGATTCTTTACACAAAAACTGCACATTCACTGATGATATCATCACCATTATACGTTTTCCTGCTCTAAAAAACACTCATATTTGTGTTCAGTGATGTCTCACGAGTACAACAGTAGCTCCCCACGTCCAGGTTTTATGGTGTTTTGGAAAATTACAGGGTCAAATATAAGACTGAGACAGAACTGAGAATTACCCCCAGCATGGCATACCATTTGAAAAAGTTGACAACCCATGTAATCAAACAGGGCCGGACTGGGAAAAAAAATTAGGCCCGGGCATTTTTCAATCCGAGCGGCCCCCTAAGAAGCACGCCACCTCTCAAAGTGAGCATGTTAGTTCAATGCGCAGAGCCCGCTGAAGAGCTCTGGCATTAGAAAAAGGCCCTGAATTTGTTCTGCGCAGCGCAAGCAAATTTAATAACATGCTTGCGCTGTGTTTGCTTTTAAATTGTCACAAGTGGGATACCAGAGGACAAAAGGGCCAGTAAAGTGCATGGTGCATATGTTTGAAGGCCTGCTTGTGGGATTGCGTGTGTGTAGAGTGTGGTGTGGTATTGTGTAAATAGGTCAATTTCATTTGTGTTTGTGGTGTAATATGTGTGGCTAGGGGCTGTAGAGAGTGTGTGTATAGGGGGCATAGTGTTATAGGGGATGTAGCGAGTGTGTGCTTACGGGCTGTAGTGTGTGTGTATAGGTGACGTAGTGTGTGTAGGGGTTGTAGAGAGGGTGTGTGTGTGTGTGTGTGTGTGTAGAGGATTAAGAGTGCATATAGGGTAAGGGATCTAGCGTGTATCTGGAGTGTAATGTGTGTAGTGGTGCAGTGTGAGGGGTGCTGTAGTGTGTGTGTGTATATATATATATACACATATATATATATATATATATATATATATTTGGACGTATTGTATGTGTGAGGGGCGCAGTGTGTGTATGTAAGAGGGGTGCTGTGTGTGAGGGTGTGTGAGGGTTATTTTATATATATATATATATATATATATATATATGTGTGTGTGTGTGTGTGTGTGTGTGCTGTATATGTGTGGGAGTGTGCTGTGTGTGTGAGCGAGGATGCTGTCTGTCTGAGGGTGCTGTGTGTGTCTGAAGGTGCTGTTTGCTGTGTGTCTGATGGTGCTGTGTGTGTCTGGGGGTGCGCTATGTGTGTCTGGGTGCGCTGTGTGTGTCTGGGTGCTCTGTGTGTGTCTGGGTGCGCTGTGTGTGTCTGGGTGCGCTGTGTGTGTCTGGGTGCGCTGTGTGTGTCTGGGTGCACGCTGTGTGTGTCTGGGTGCGCGCTGTGTGTCTGGGTGCGCTGTGTGTGTCTGGGTGCGCGCTGTGTGTGTCTGGGTGCGCGCTGTGTGTGTCTGGGTGCGCGCTGTGTGTGTCTGGGTGCGCTGTGTGTCTGGGTGCGCTGTGTGTGTCTGGGTGCGCTGTGTGTGTCTGGGAGTGATGTGTGTGTCTGGAAGTGCTGTGTGTGTCTGGGGGGGCTGTGTGTGTGTCTGGGGGGCTGTTAGTGTGAGTGTATTTTGTATTTAAATTTAAATTAAAATATTTTTTTTTATTAATAATAAAAAAAAAGTTATATCCCCCCCTTCTTACCTTTAGGGGGTGGGAAGCCGGGTTTCCATGGGGGGGTGGTGCCTGATCCCTGGTGGTCCTAGTGGAGGTGGGGCAGATTGCTAAATATCCCCCCTCCCTTCTTACATCATGCCTGGGAGGGGGGATCCTTTTTGCAGCTTCCTTCCCTGGTGGTCCTAGTGGTGAGAGTGAACTCTAGCCTGAAGGCTAGAGTTCACTCTCGCGAGATCTGAGCGTTGCCGCGGTAACCGCGGCAACGCTCAGACCTCGCGAGAGGACCCGGCGGAGCTACTGGCTAGAGCTCCGCCGGTACTCTCTCCTGCCTCCCTCCCTCCCTCTCCTGCCGGCGGCCACATCTCAGTGTCTCTGGGCCGGTGAGGGAGATCTTTGATCTCCCTACCGGCCCATGGAGACACACAGCAGGGACGGCGCTCGGGTAGCGCTGGCCCTGCAGGGGCTGGCAGGGGAGATCCTGTGATCTCCCCTGCCGGCCTCGGCCCCACGGCCATCGCGGCCCACCGGGCATTTGCCCGGTATGCCCGATGGCCAGTCCGGGCCTGTAATCAAAGTAGACTTTGTCCAGTCATTTTTAGTAGCCACTTAGTCACAAACCCTGGCCAATGTTAGCGTTCATATTTGTTTTTTTGCATTCTTCACACAAAAACTGCACTTTTACTGATAATATAATACAATAGAAAACAGAATACAATCGAATGTGAGCCTTCCCTTCACACCACCAAAAACCAAAGCCAATCAGCATCTCTTCATAGAATGTAATCAATGCATCTCTACAGGGAACGTTCAGCATGGAGACGCTGAATGTAGGTGCTGCACTAGGAAGCACCTCTAGTGGCTGTCTGAGTGACTGCCACTGGAGGTGTTACTATGCTACAATGTAAACACTGTCTTTTCTCTGAAAAGGCAGTGCTTACAGTGCTAACACCGCCGGGACATGCTATACCAGACCCATTACATTAAACTGTAGTGGTTGTGGTGGCTATAGTGTCCCAGGATATTATTCTATATAACTACCCCATACCTTGTAACAGTTGTCACATCAATAACAATTCAATAGTCTCCATATTCTCAATCAGTATGCAGCTGCAGTTCTTCATTTTTAATTTCCATCATGACAAAGGGCGTAGAACCGTTATAATATTTGCATTTTGTTATATTTTCTCAAACATGGAACGTGTGCAACTGAAATGATGGGGTTTAAATAGTACACTCCTTGCACAGGCTTTGTGGTTGGTCTGTAACACTACATGACAAAGATGGAACTATTTTGCCTGCAATTTCAGCAATTTTACTTTTATAAAACTTTGAAAGTGAAGCAATTTCGCACCTGGTGTGTGAAGAGAGCAAATCATGCATTTGAAATGTGCATTTTTTTTTTTTCATACTTGAGATCAGTTCCGAGGTAAAATTTTCTCCGCTTCCATCAAAATCTGAATTGAGTTATTTTGTTCTAAACTATATATAGACAGTGACTGAGAAGTCCTTCTATCTTGTAAAACAGCCACCTCTGTCGAGCAGTCTCTGTTTGCGTACCTTGTGTGAAGGCAATAGAAACATATACATTGATACAATGTATGTATGTGTACGAGATATACATGAATTACTACATTGATACCCTAAAGCAGGCATAGGCAACCTTTGGCACTCCAGATGTCTTGGACTACACCTCCCATGATGCTTTACCAGCATTATAGGTGTAAGACCAATATGGGGGATGTAGTCCAACATCTGGAGTGCCGAAGGTTGCCTATCCCAGCCCTAAAGGTAGACTGCCTGATGTTCTTGAGGTTCAAGGATTAAAATAAGAATAAAACAATTTCACAAAATATCAAGAATGCGCGTGTGTTTGTTTATTTATTTTTTATTAAATATTACAATAAAATCACTCTTTACAACTTCTAATACAATAAATAAGTAATTGAAGACTCAAAATTTAAAATTAGCATGTTAGTGTTTACATTGCAGATTACAGGTTTTTATTTTATTTATTTTTTTAAGAAATTAAAAATTAGCTCTAAAGCTCTCCTTCATTCCATTGCCATTCTGCAATTCAGTAATGATGGCTATTGTCCAATCAAAGGCTTCTATTAGAGAAGAACTGATCTAAATGCTTTGCTGTGAGAAGCATTAATGCGTCAATTTAGTCACCAAAACAACTTTAGCGTAATGAAACAGTTTTGGTGTATAGATTATGCCCCTGCAATCTCAATGCTCAATTATCTGCCATTTAGGAGTTAAATCACTTTGTTTATGAACCCTAGTCACACCTCCCTGCATGTGACTTGCACAGCCTTCCTAAACACTTCCTGTAAAGAGTCATCTAATGTTTATCCTTCCTTTATTGCAAGTTCTATTTAATTTGGATTTTCTTATCCCCTGCTATATTAATAGCATGCTAGATCCTGCAAGAGTCTCCTGTATGTGATTAAAGTTCAATTGACAGAGCAAGAGATACAAGTGTTTAAGGTAACTTACATCTGATTGAAAGTGAAACCAGTTTTTCTTCCATGCAGGCTCTGTCAATCATAGCCAGGGGAGGTCTGGCAATGGCTGCATAAACAGAAACAATGTGATTGAACTCCTAAATGGCAGAGAATTGAGCAGTGAAACCTGAGAGGCATGATCTATACACAAAAACTGCTTCATTAAGCTAAAGTTGTTTAGGTGACTATAGTGTCCTTTTAAGTAGAGGCATTTTCCGGTTTACGAACTCCCGCTTTACGTTTTCCCGCCTTTACGTACGCTTTCCGGACGTGCCGCCATATTTTTTTTGCCGCCATTTTGTTTCAGCGCTCCGTGGATGCAGACAGGGGAGCATGCTAGGGAGCATAGAAAAGAAGAATTGTGGCCAGGAGATGAAAAGAATAGAGAAAGGTAAGTGTAAATAACGGGTTTGTGTGTGTGTGTGTGTGTGTGTGTGGGTGTGTGGCTGAGATTGTTGTCTGTGTGTGTGGGAAGACAGGACAGGTCCCCAAACGGGTCTGGAATTATACAGTAATTTATAAGGACTTACATTTTTTTCTATCAACGAAAAACACCAGGGAAAAAGTCCCAACTACTTATCTCCAAGTATGCTATTCTGAGCTTAATTTCCAGAGTTGTATGACTGCATGCTCAGTTCAATATTTAGTGAATAGATCCCTTCCACAACAGACTGTCTTTTTGAAGAGACAATCTGCATGTATTACAAAATAATGTAACTAAAATAGAGGGTAAAGACAACAAATAAAATAAAAATAAAAAAAACACAATGGCAGCTGGTGACATTCATTACCTACTTCCTATGGATCACCTGCTGCAGACCCTGGTCCCACACACATCACACACTGAACCATAAAGGCATGAACTGGTGACTGGATTTTGGTACATTTACAAAATCCATACCCTATCACCCAAAATAAGCTGACAAATCTCATTAGTGGATTTATATTTGTAAAAATGATTTTGTACTTCATTATTGCTGTACCTGGTGCTATAATGACCCAGGCTACACAAGCGTGCATTGCGATGCAGTTTTAGGAAAAATTTGGGTAGTTAGGGCTGCTTTCATTTTGTATTTGTTCTTAATAATTTAGGTTTTCAATGGTAAAATGTCTTGGTCAGGAACGGAACCCGTGTTTATTACATTGCGGTCTATGGGAAATTAGTTCTCACTTTATGAACTCTCACTTTATGAACTAGGCTTCGGAACCAATTAGTTCGTAAAGTCGGGAACTACCTGTATATTTAGTTGTGCTGAAGGTGAAGGACACATTTTTGAGGAAGACTGATTTGGTCAATGTGTAAACAGACAGGTAGTTGTTTAATTTTTTTAGTTGGTTATTTAACAGTTAAAAAAAAAAAAAAAGAGACATTGGTCTATTCACCAAAACCACTTCATAGAGATGCTTATTTAAAGATGTGTGGTTTCCTTGAGACTACTAGTTGTAATGTTGTTTGTTGTATTTCCCTTTTGTTTTGTTGTAATTCTTTGTATTTCTCATTCTTTGTTATCCCAATATCACTATTTGTATGTATTTTGGCAATGTATACCTTTAGCTTGAAATTTACGATTCCCCGCGTTCTGTGTTCACTACTTCGGACTCCGTGCTCGGATTGTCTGAGTGGGAACTATCAATGTGTAAAACTGCAATTACTCTCCATTGCTCAAATAGATATTTGCTGTGCAAGCTCCAAAGACTAGACAGCGTGACCAATTTTTAGGCTGTTTCCTTAATGACTTGTAGCTTTGCAACGTTCACTGCTTCACTTATTTATTGAATAGATAATAGGAAATAACTGGTTTCTTTTTGAACTCATAAATAATAGGCCACGAAGATATTAAGTTTACTGAGATGTGAAAGGAAAGCCATAGCTTAGGAGATTTGATGCTACACGATTAAAGTTTGCTATGACGTTGTAAGTGCAGAAAAGTAAAAGAAGGTTTTCAGGAAACAAAGAAAGACACAGGAGGGGGTGATAAGTAAAGGTATATAAGCAGCAGTTCCATGGCTAAATTATTTATTCAGAGGAAGAAATGTGAAGTTGTAATTAATTTCTACTAACTCAATCAACAGAAAGAATTTAATCTGAAGAATTTAAAGTTGAGCTTTATATATAGCTAAGGTGCAAATTAAACTTTTTACATGATATGCCTGTCAGTTAATGCAGGACACATCGGTCATAGGGGTCTGTGACAAACATATGCCAGACTGCCCAAGGATGATGGGAGTCATATTCCCCAGTAGCAATCGTTCTGCCTCCTTCCCATTGCTTATATGGCATGCTGAAGAGAAATGAATAAGATACAGTGTGTTTCTCTCTCTCCAGTAGCCCTCATGGCTGGCAGTAAGGTTGAAGAGGCAAAAAAGGAATGATAGCAACAAATAACAGTACACGGTTACCCCTATCAACACCTTGGACTTGTGCTTGCATTAAGATTTTGTGTGTGTGTGTGTGTGTGTATGTTAGTATATAATGTATTTTAATATATATATATATATATATATATATATATATATATATATATATATATATATGAATTTTGCTTTAGAAGAATAAGGCAATAATATGTATTGGGGGAGAGAGAGTAGAGTCATCGTGTTAATTGTATAATACTTATAGTTACATTTGCTATTATTTTGTTAAAACGGTAGGAAAGGGGCAGAAACATTGTCAAAAAACTGCTCAGGATAAAAGTCATGATTCCTGAATGTTGCTCTCTATTTACTAAACAGCACGTTTTTAAACACTTGAAATTTTTCTCACCCAGAGTATTGTGGTACTGCATGTCACTGTTTATCTTAACTTAACTCCATGTCATGTTATCTTAACATACTGCATGTCACTGTTTATCTTAACTTAACTCCATGTCATGTTATCTTAACATACCCCATGTCACTGTTTATCTTATCTTGCTAGATCTACTTTTCTATAAAGTCATGCTAGGCTACTTTTATTATTTTAATTCATCCAAAGGCCACTTTGTATTGTCTTAAAACGACACTATATAATCATGTTTTTTCTATCATTTTCTTTATAAATGTGTTAAAGAGGCATTATTGATTTACCAAATTAAACTTGTATACAAACTCTTCTATTGTGGTTATGGTGCCTGGAGTGCACTGCCCCCACATTGTAAATACTCACACTGTTTTAGAACAGTTTGACGTCTTTTTTGGGGTCTGCTGGGCCTCCCAGTCTTCATTATTAATGATGTTGTGTTGAAAGTTCCTAAGCTGTAACCTCTGTTAGCGCTCCTAAGACTTGCAAATGCTCTCAGCCAATTAGCAAAGCCCATTATCACCATTCTAAAACATTTTCACTATTTACAATGTGGGGAGCGCCAGGGCAGCGAGCTGTAGTAGTTTTGGTGTTTTTGTAGTGTTCCTTTAAACCAATGACCATATGGGAAGAAACTGAAATGACTGAAGGACTTCTATGGAACATTATATTACAATGTTATCTTTTAGTATATAAATTACATTAATTAGCTCTACTTTACATATATACGATTCTTAGCTTAACTGTCTTATGGCAGCACGGCGGAGTTATGTTTGTATTCGTCTTTTCAAAGTAGCGTGCAACATTATTTAATACGTGCTAAATGTGTATATGAAATAATTATGTAAAATTAAAACATTAATTGCAGAGAAGTGTAATTTTTGCTATGGCGTTTGCCATGTGATGCACAGCTGTGTATAATTTGTTTTCTTACCGATGCAGCCTACTCAGAGCACAGTGACATTAGAACAAATACTGTTATGTAATTACCAGGTGAAGTCACAGGGCTACCTCGTTGCGTTAATTCATTCCTATGAGGTTCAGTGTTTGGGATGTGGGTACTATACATATAGCTTTTTATTAAATATTTTTCCATATGGAGCAGAGTTATGGACGTAATAATTGAAATATTCAACGTTCTACTAATTTCAAGGGATATTAAGAAGCAGCACTTTCCTTTCAGTCAAATTTCTTTGAGTCATTCCCTTCATCAGCGGTCAAAAAGGTTAGAGTTTGTAAAAGAACCCTACGTTTGTTTGGATCTGATAATTGGAGTGGACACAAGAGCTTTCATAAAAAAATTTATCAATTGTAAAACCACCCACGAATAGGACAAAATGTGTGGAAATGTTTTCATATTTTTTTCAAAAACCAATGCAAAGCAGCATCAATTATAAGTAGCAAATAGCTTGAAAATTCTGCACTTTTATTTTTCAATCCCATTCTATAAGTATAGTTTACTGACTCAGTGGAATTTAACTTTGCTTACCTTTAGGTACCATTATCAATGGTAAAGAAAATACAATCACCCATCATCTATTCATAATGCCGTTTCCATAGAATATATTTAGGAAATAGTCTTCCAGTGTTAATGTCCAGTTCAGATGTCGGATGTCAGCTTATCTAAATGTATACTCTATATCTAGTGTAAACTGTATTTGGAAGGGTACAGTTAATTTTTGTAGAACATCACTTTTGCTGTTTTGAAGATAAATAACCATTGTGATATTTTTTTTCAAGGAACATATTCATCCAAAAACAAGAGATGCCAGTTAGGAACGTGTATTCATACAATTATCATGTGGATTGGCTATCCCTTGACAGGTACAAGTTGGCACTCTGATTAACTGTTGGGATTAGTACACTATCCAGAGTCCTGTCCCAATCAGTCCAAAGCTGCTCAATTCATAAGGATGTTCCCATGTGAACGGCAAATATGGCTGGTTTGAAACCACTGTAAATTATCCTCTTGAACTTCATTTACCTAAGAAGTAGTAAAATATTAGTACTAAAAATGACGTTGTCTTCTGAAGGCCAGTCATTTGCTGTAACATTTTACAAACCGAAAGTGTCTCAGTTTTCTCAGGCAAACTTTTCATAGAAAGGCATCAATTAAACTACACAATGAACAAATAATAGAGTCTCTACTAGATATGGGACTCTAAACCTGGTTTTAATACACAAGTTAGAAAAGGTAAGTAAGATACAAATAGTGACTCGTCAGAAAATAATCTCGGAATACAGCCCAAATCGTCAGTTACATATAACCCCAAGAGGTGCCAACAACAGAAAATAATAAATTCTTTATTGGTATATATAAAAATGAGAGGCACTTTACATGAGGGACAATATAAATCAGAAGGGCGTATATAAATCATCTGGAGGTCTCAGTGATGCAGCACAATCCAGTGATACAACTACTATATATATCCGGATTAGTAAGCACTGAACTCACTACAAGGAGAGCCAAATAGGAAGAAGATTCAGAAATTGGTTAATAGAAAGCTAACTGGGCTCATCCAAAGATAAACTAATCATCTAACCAAAATAGAGAAAACTACCTCAATAAAGAGATAGAAAGTGTTTCTTTACAGTGCCCAAAATGTAAAAGCTGCTCAACACTAAAAGTGGAATACCCCTTACCCACAATAAAAAACAAATATACAGAAATAAGGTATACAAATTATACCAAACAAGTGGAGCGCTCTAAACAGTAGAGGGGTTTACTCACCCCTTTGGTACAGTGACAGTCTTGAAAAACTTGAATGTACATATAAAAGGAAACAAGAGAAACAAAAATATAGTGCAGATGTTCCAAAATGGATAATTGGTAGTAAGTAATGACTGAAACCACTCACATGGACAGGAGCCTATATGGTATTGGCTCCGTAAAAGGATCCTTTATGCTTTTAGGGCAGCAACACACCCCTTTATCCCAGGTAGTGTCCCTCCAGGAGTATACAACGAGAAGAAAAGCAGAAAAACAACTGTGTAGAATTGCACATACTATAATGGTATTTTGAAATATAAATAGTTGTGCTCACCTTCTGCAGAGCCCTGAAATCCCGGCTCTGAGGTTGATAAACAATGTGCTACTTTAGAGGGGGAATAGCACTCTCCCCAATGGAGTTCCTGATGGCTATAAAGGACTTTGGACTAAAGTATAAAATAGTAAATAACATTTATTGTTAATACATTAAAAACAAAATAAATGGGTACTTAGAAAGTAAAAAGATCCAATAAAAGTCCAATAAAAAGTCCAGAATAATCAGCTAAACGCGTTTCACTCTATGAGCTTCCTCAGTAGCTACTGAGGAAGCTACTGAGGAAGCTCATAGAGTGAAACGCGTTTAGCTGATTATTCTGGACTTTTTATTGGACTTTTATTGGATCTTTTTACTTTCTAAGTACCCATTTATTTTGTTTTTAATGTATTAACAATAAATGTTATTTACTATTTTATACTTTAGTCCAAAGTCCTTTATAGCCATCAGGAACTCCATTGGGGAAAGTGCTATTCCCCCTCTAAAGTAGCACATTGTTTATCAACCTCAGAGCCGGGATTTCAGGGCTCTGCAGAAGGTGAGCACAACTATTTATATTTCAAAATACCATTATAGTATGTGCAATTCTACACAGTTGTTTTTCTGCTTTTCTTCTCGTTGTATACTCCTGGAGGGACACTACCTGGGATAAAGGGGTGTGTTGCTGCCCTAAAAGCATAAAGGATCCTTTTACGGAGCCAATACCATATAGGCTCCTGTCCATGTGAGTGGTTTCAGTCATTACTTACTACCAATTATCCATTTTGGAACATCTGCACTATATTTTTGTTTCTCTTGTTTCCTTTTATATGTACATTCAAGTTTTTCAAGACTGTCACTGTACCAAAGGGGTGAGTAAACCCCTCTACTGTTTAGAGCGCTCCACTTGTTTGGTATAATTTGTATACCTTATTTCTGTATAATCATCTAACCAGTCGGAAGGTCTGTAAATCATGCACACTAGCTATTAAACTATTAACAATAGCAGGGACAGCAATCCTTACAGACTGGGAGTCTATATCTAGAATCTAACAATAGCTAAATATGCACATAAGTCCTAGCAGAGCCCTTAGTGACAACTAATGACATTTTCAGTAATCAACAACTCACATAGGATATAGCAAGTAAGCTAAAAATCAGTGAGCAAAGAAGGGATGCTGTGCTATTAAAACATGTGGCTCCCAAAAGCAGACACCTTCAAGGGTCTTCTATGCTTTCCTTCTGTTATCAGTAGACAAGGGAGAAATGCTATACTGTTAGACCCTATGGCTCCCACATAAACACCTTCAAGGGCCTTCTATGCTTTCCTCATGTTATCAGTAGACAAGGGAGAAATGCTAGACTGTTAGACCCTATGGCTCCCACATAAACACCTTCAAGGGTGTTCTATGCTGTCCCTAAATATTGAGACATTCATGCTTTTCATAAAGTGTCTGTGGAGCAGCAGTTCTGGCTCCCTCTCAGAGTTCTTCCAGAGGACCCATTAAGGTTACTTTTTTGGTGCATGTTCTTAGCATATTTTTTTTTTTATTTAGCAAGTCTTTTACAAGATACATTTATTCAGATTTGTCTTGTGTCCATGTCTGATCTGGGCTGTACAAGAAAGGCCAGATTCATATAACGAGTCCCTGTAGGCAGAGAATAATTGGATTTTTTATATGTATGATTTAAAAATGCTTACATACAGACTGGTGGTAATAATTAGCATTACTCTATTCAGACAAGCTAAGGACATGTCCACTGCACATTAGGCAAGGGAGCAAGGGGGATAATTAATTATTTGTGACCCACAAAGGACAGAGTAGGATCAAAATCATTTTTAGTTTTTCAATGTAATTTGTTTCATTTTTATTTATTTTTTACTGTTTTTTCTCCAAAATGCAATGTAAACAATGGTCAGATCCTGTATGATGCGTTATTGTAGGAAACATTACATTAGAATGCTGTTTGCTAAATGGTAAAAAATAAAATGCAATATATCAATAATACGCCATGTCAGTGGTTAGTAAAGCGGCAATTTGTATTGCACAGAGAATATGTAATGTTTATATACTGTCAATGAAACAAATATGTTTAAATTGACAAACAATAATCCCGTTTGACATGATGACTGTTCTTCCATCTGTTCCGGTTATTTCAGATGTGCTGTATGTTCAATTCTATAAAGTTTCCACTTAAAGCACATTTTGTTCTTAGTTTGCAAGCAGCACCTGCTCGCAGGTGTCACCTAGGCACCCTCACCTGATACCTGACAAGAGCACTCTTCTAAATTGAATATGGCCTTTGAAATGCAGTATCATTAATTAATGTTTCATTGGTTCATGTCACAGGAAAGCAAATGGCTGTGTTTGCAGACACCTGGTGCATTGATGCTCGGGAAAACCCTTAGAGGTTGCAGTAATTCCAACTTTATGTAACACACAGGCACTGTCATTAAACTAAATATCTTCACTTAAAACGTTAATTAGACAGTGTTTTTATAAACATAGCATTTTTCATTAAGAAATAGAATTATAGAATGGTCAAAAAAAAAGCTAAATGTTGCATCTATAAAGCAATGAAACTATAAACTGATCATATATTTTGGATTTATTAAAAGACAAAGAGTAATATTTACTCTTTACCACTTTGCTGAGATACGTATGTTTTTTTTAACCCAGGAATGACTGCATATGTCTGATTTCATGTTACGTTGTTTTTTTTAACGTGCTTTTAGGATCTACAATTCCAATGTATTTTTCCTGGCCTTAGACTACTTATGCCATTAGATGGTATGTGAATAGTGATGCTCTGTGATATACAGAGTAATTAACATGTTGCAGCAGTGAAAGCAAACAATTAATTCATTATACCTGTTTTTTGGGCATTCTCTTCCTGATTTTTGGTTCCATTCTGCACCATTAGAAATCTACATATTTCTGCCCAGTGCGTTTTATATATTACCTGATAATATGTCACCGTGATGTTTATCTAATCTGGTTTCTTTCTAAAACAATTACATTGTCTTTTAGAGCAATTAAATTGCTCTTCCCTTTATATCAGTTTAAAGCTAGGTGATGTCTGTACCAGGAAATTAACAGGTAACTATTATGATATTTCAGCTCTCACGATCCTGAGCCAAATGCTGGCTCACCATCATGAAAGGTACTGGTAACAATAGCTAGATAGAGATCTCTTGGCTAACTCAGATAAACATGCTTCTACAAATAACTGCACTGTAATGAATATCAGTCTCTAACCAGATTTAGTTTAATCTGCAACCTAATACCTATCTATCCTATCAACATGTTCTCTACAGTATCTGTCTCTCCTGCGCTTTCACACACATCAGACATTTGATATTCCACTGTTTTCATCAACGCCATTACATTTGCTTGATACCGGTGATTAAGTTCATATCTCGTGTTAATAAGTTCATGTTCTGCAATTTGCTCTTACTGTCATACGGAAGGAACAGATAATAGGTTGTTAAAAGAAACAGGTGGGGGGTGTCTTAAAGGGACACTCTATGCACAAAAACCACGATGTCGTAATGCAGTGGTTTTGGTGTATAGTCGCTGTCCCTTTTCTAAGGCAATGTAACGTATTGCGGTTTCTGAGAAAAAGCCATGTTTGGCTGAGAACATGTATCTAGATGCATCTATGTGGCTAATATTTTTTTATAGAGAAGGACTGGTTCCAATGCTTTTCTATGCAAGTTATTTAATTGACAAGGTATGGAAATGATCATGGTTACTATAGCCATTTTTAACGTTTCTGGTGGTGATATACTAAGCATTGAATGTTTTTTTTTGTTTGTTTTTTTGAGGAGTGGGGACAGATTCCCATTTTTATTTTTGCTGCTATTTGAAACCCTGAATAAATACATAATATGGTCCTATCGCTGTGTAAACTGCTGTCTGGCACAACATTGATATGCAAATCCTTCAAGGAAGTGGCATTGACCCTTCACATAAGCTGTGGAGGGAGAAGGCTTTGTCAGTGTTCTATGTTGTCTTGAGCTTTTAAGGATTTATTTTCATAGATGGCTTCTTTCGAAAGATGATACGTTTACCTTAGTTAATAACTCTGGACTTGATATACCTGAAAATTCTTTGATTAATTGTAAAAGTTAAATACACACATTCTATATATAGTGATAGGAGGATTGGACCCACTACTGACATTTAATCATGTCATAGGGTCATGGCCTTAATTTATGCCATAGGAATTTACTCTTACAGCTCATATATTTAGTGGAGAATCAGATGGGCTTGTAGAAACTCCCTTCATCAAATGAACCAAAAATATTTCACACACTGGGAAGAACAGGAGGGATATCTTTCCTCCCTTCCATTTGACCACATATCCGCACGGCTCTTGTTATTTCGTATTAACCCTCAGCTTGCCATATACCAAGTGTGACTATATGAGTTGTTAATGGACATATGTCATTATTCTACTGTTATATGTGAGACTGTGAGCTATACATCTATTACTTTTAATACATAGCATCCCACTCTTTTCTTATTTAACAAAAACTACTTGGTATTGAATGGGTTAGCCAACAATATGCTGTTTGTGTACTTTGTGTGGGTAATTTTTACTTTGGTTTTCCTAACAACTATGCTCCTGCCTCCCATTGTTCAATTCAACATATGTCTAATCTGTTAAGCTGCATACATAAAACCTGATTCTTCAGCTGCTATTACTGCACACATTATATGATGAATACATTATTCTAGGCAACACAAAACACTTGTTATATTGCATTTGTCTGGTCACGTATAATGAGCGGTACTTCCATTAAAGTCACAATTAAGGCAACAGCTACAATGGGCAATTTGACTACCTTTTGTCAAAGCACGAATTAAAATACACTGAAATTAATAACTGAAAAAACTGTTGCGTTTAGAACATTAAAACAGATTTTTTTTTCCTTTGTAGCAGTATAGCCTTCCTTCTCAAAACAAGATCTGGGGCGCTATTTGTTATTTATTTTGTTCTTTTCCCTCCCTGCTGTGACATGCACATGTCCGTGAGCTCATCTCTACTTCCTAGTTTGTTTGTTTTATAAACTAAGCAAATGAGGATACCGCATGGGAAGAAGTAGCAGAAGAGCCATCACTGGCAGACATTCAGTTTTAACCCCTTAAGGACCAAACTTCTGGAATAAAAGGGAATCATGACGTGTCACACATGTCAAGTGTCCTTAAGGGGTTAAAATGGTATGATTGAAGAAAATTCTTTTCATCTATTAATAAACTGCTATTTAAAACAAAAAATTGTTTGCACGTTTACGACCACTTCTCTTTCCCTAGAATAGATGCGTATAAAGTAATGCGGTTTTATACATTTAAATTATGCCTAAAATAATACCATCGCATTTTACATTCACTGGAAAATCTTTATGGTCATCTGTTGCCTAGTAAAGTGTTAATGTTGTTATGTAGCCAGGAACTGAAAGATGTTCTTTTTGACCTGTAAACATGATAGTAGACATCAAGTTAAACTCAATTGTCTATAATATCTTCAGGCAGAAGTCCTCAAGCATATGACACAGCTGCCATGGTTAATGCTATCAAAGATCAGAGACAAGACAGCACACCAAACAGTATCACGTAGCAATAGGAAGTGTGCTATAATGATGGTTAAGTAAAAACATACACACTATAGACTACTCTGTGCAATTTAGGGCTTCTGTATACAATGCTGTGCTACATTTTAACCTCGTAACAGATTTTTGTTTTCATTTTCTTAAAACTGTTTTAATACAAAAAAATAGCATATATTTAAAAAAGGATACAAAGCTAACACATAAACCAGTGACTTTGTGCAGACATTGCTATTTGGTTGTATCTAAAAAATAATCTTGTGCAAGCTATTCTATTAGGCCAGCAAGAAATGTTAGACATTCTACTGTATCACTGATTTTAAAACCCTCAAGACAAAATAAGAAATAGCAAAATATAATCAAAAATGTTTAATTTTGCCGCTTTCAGTGGGTATATTAATATGTTGAAATAGAAATGGTCACATACCTTGCGTATGCATACTTGCTTGTGCTGGCATTTTGGGGAATGTGTATTTTAGAAAATGCTATCGGAATATTAAAATTGCTAACATATATAAGCAAAATTCTCAAACCGTAAGTATGTGTGCTTCAGTTAAAAAAACAGGCATTTATACTCAGGGCCGGACAGGAAAAAAAATTTGGCCCGGGCATTTTTCAATCACTCTGCGCCCTGAGAAGGGGGCGGGGCCAGAGAGGGTGTGTTTTGTCAAAGTGAGGATATTGGTTCAATGCGCAGAGCCCCGCTGAAGAGCTCTAGCATGAGAAAAAGGCCCTGTATTTGTTCTGCAAAGTGCAAGCAAATTTGATAACATGCTTGTGCTGTGTTTGCTTTAAACTTGTCTCTGGTGTCTCCATAAGTTGGATACCAGACGACAAAAGGGCCAGGAAAGCGTATGGTACACGTGTTTGGAGCCTGCTTGTGGGATTGCGTGTATGTAGAGTGAGCTGATTGTGGTGGGATATCGTGTAAATAGGTAAATAGAGGGAACCGTGTTGCCATGGAGGGGGGACCATGCTGCCTAGGTGGTCCTAGTGGTGAGAGTGAACTCTAGCCTGCTGGGCTAGAGTTTACTCTCGCGAGATCTGAGCGTTGCCATGGTAACCGTGGCAATGCTCTGACCTCGCGAGAGGAACCCAGCGGAGCTGCTGGCTCCTGCCTCCGTCCCCAGTCGGCAGCCGCATATCAGTGTCTGTGGGCCGGTGAGGGATATCTTTAATCTTGGATAGCACCAGCTCTTCATGGGCCAACAGGGGAGATCCTGTAATCTCCCCTTCCGGCCTCAGCCCATGGCCATCACGGCCCACCGGGCATTTGCCCAGTATTCCTGATGGCCAGTTCGGGCCTGTTTGTACTATATAAAGAAGATCGTTTTGGAAGCAAAGGGGTTAATTAGGAGGGCTTGTACCAAATTTTGATGTTAAGTAATTTGCATGCCAACATTTATTATAGCATGCATTTTCTTGCAAACTTTAAACCTGGTTAAAAGGGAACTAACAGGAAGATATGGTTTGTTTTCCTTGTAACCCCTTGTTAACCAGAAGACAGGACACATAGTCCAATATTAACCCTTTGTGGTCCAATAAATTTTCAGTAAGTGCGCCAGCAGGTCTCTTTTATTTTTAATTGAACAATCACACCTGAATTGGAGATCGCATTGCACATGCGCACTGTGCTCCACAATCTCCCAGTGGACTGTAACGCAACCTGTGTGTGCATTCCACTGTGCACCTTCTCGGCACCCAGCATGGAAGATCTCCAGGGAATATCCGACATTGGAGCGCAAGAGAGAGAGTAATATATTTTGTCAGATATATTCCGCCATAAGACTGCAGAGAGTTAAAGAAATTAAAACTATCAGCTTTATTCATGTTCCTTTTGTCTATCAGGCCACCTCAATTATATTGGAATCCCTATAGATGTTCTGCGAGTGGTTTGTTTTACCAACATTGATTAAAGTGTATAAACTGCCAGCTGTAAACCTTACCATCTGAATTGCATTGAAAGTATTGGATTTCATGGCTGGTGATATTTCCTACAGAGATGTGTAAATTATCTGCTCGCTCTCAGACCAATTGATTTGATCTTGATGCCTGTAGAGATCTGGTGCACAGACTTACTGAGATAATTGTTCTGACAACATGCTGTGATTCTATGACGTTAACTTCTAGGGATCTCTATACATACCTGTGCAGAATTATTTAGGAAAAAGAAGGGTATACGCTAAATAGGAAAATTTGGAAATTCGGTAAATAGATGCACTTTCAGCGGAAAAATATAAATAATTAATTTTCAAATAAAGCTATTTTTTCAACTCATTGATATTAGCAAAAAATTGTAGTTCATGCTATTCACAATTCAGGAAGTAAAAATAAAAAAGAGATAAACAGATTATCAATATTAGTTGGAAAATAATACAACCGCCATCTCTCAACCAAATTACTTTCATTCATTCAGTCCCATAATATTGTCCTTCCATTAAATGCTTGTTTTTAAGCTTTTTTGAGGGATCTTCTGTACAGTTAAACTTAACTGTATGGAGCACGTCTACAACGGTGCTCTTTGTAATACCTCAACTTTAAGGGCTTCTATAGTGTTAGGATTACAAAGTTGTATCCCAAACACTATACTGCCCTCTGGTCCCTCAATCTCACATGGCTCCCCTCGGCACGTAAATCATTGATATCCCCAAAGGATTACTTGAGGAGAAGATGAGAGCAGTGCCTTAGATGTTCTTAGTTATGTTCTTAGTTATGGTCATAAGGAATGATAAGAATAGGACAAAAAAAAAAAAAAAAGTCTTATAGTGTAGTAGTTTCACATTCTCCAAGAGAATGGGAAGAAGAGACACACTTCATAAGCGTTGATTGTACAACTCAAGCACATAAAGTAGAGCTAAATGGTAGCTCCATAAAGTGTAAGTGCATTTATTTCTCATATTCTCTTGGTGAGTGTGAAACTACTACACTATAAGACTTTTTTTTGTCCCATTCCTATCGTTCTATATGACCATAATTAAGAACATCTAAGGTGCTGCTCCCACCTTCTCCACGAATATTCCACTATTTATCCATAAAAAGGCAGAATCTGGATTGGGTTTTTATGCTGCCTACCTATACTTCAACCAGTGCACCCCTAGCGCTTAACCACCTGTGTTTTTCAAATAGTGATTGTCACTCCGAAACTCCAGAGTCCATTGGAGACGCTCAGGTCTTTTACTGTACCTGTTTCATTATTTTTGTTTTCTTCCATCAATAAATATCATCTTCCCTCCATTCAATGCCTACTGTTTCCGCTATTCCCAAATCAATCCCTTGACATAATGGATTAGTGTATACAAAGACTTATACATCTCTCCAACTTCCATCTCTCTTTAAATTCATCTCTCTTTAAATTCTCAATAGGTATAGTTTATTTTAATGAAATTGTTTCTTTATTAAAGCAGCAGGTAATAATTTGACATATCTCAAATCTTACTGACATTTGATAAAAAAATACAATTTATTTTGTGACCTAAAAAGAACTAATTTTATAGCTTTTATAGCTCCTACGAATGTCTAAATCTGTAATAGGTTTATCAGAACAATTTTATGCTTCTGTTGATTAGCCTCTAGATCTAGAATTCTGCCCTAAATGGTTTTGTACACAGGAAACTCTTTTCAATTGACACATCAATATAATTAGGTATGTCACCTGTCCACTTATATACATTGTGATTGCACAGTAGAAAAATTGTGAAGTTAAAACTGCACAAATAAATCAATCGTTTGATGAGTGTGCATTTAAATAGCAATTTCATGATATTATTATTATTAATATCATGAATTTCATGATATTAGTGTGTGCATATTTATGTATAATAGATTATATAGTGTTAGGATTACAAAATTGTAATATAGCTCTAGATCAGTGATAGCTAACCTTGACAACATAGATTGTTTCTGGACTACATTTCCCATGATGCTCAGCTAGCTTTTAGACTGTGTGTAATGCTCTTGTGAGAAAATTATTTGGAACTTAACAGCAGGTAAAGAAACAAATTGGATACTGTCACTTTAAGAAAATATATATTTTATATATATAAATTACAAAAATAGTAATTTGCAAATGATAATAAGGAATGCTTAATTAGCAACAAGCAGTAAAGTCCATTAAGTTGAGTAGGTGATTCCTGTTCTACAAAGTAACAGTCTTTTAACTTGAAGAAATAAACTTGATAACAAAATGTCCGGGTATCCGAAGTGGTTGTAGTCAGTCGACTCAAATAATAATAATTAACATTTGAGTATTTTGGGTAAATGACATTCAAGAGAGATAGCAAGAAAATCCCAGAAGGCAGACTTTACAATACATTCTCACTGGAGAATGTATTGTAAATAATGAGAGTTGAAGTCCTTTCCAGAGTAGAATGAATTATGGTTCCCTGAAGTAAGTGAAGAGAGGCAGGAATCCAAAGTTAAGTCTATTACTTGACAGGGAGAGTGGAGTAGAGCGTAGGCAGGATCAAAGCCAGAGGTTCGGTACACAGGAAAACAGGTTAGCAGCGTTCTGTAGTGAATTGGCAACAATGTAGTGTCAGGGTGGCGGTCCGGTGCGCGGGACCCAGACACAGTGTCCAGGCGGCGAGGCGTGGACCGGGACCCATTATGCCTGATGTTAAGTGGGAGTCTTCAGTGTGGAGTTGGATTAGCAGGGTCTGGTGCGGGGTAACCGCACGCCCCCTGGTGTTGAGCACCAGCGTTTGTGCAGCCACATACCAAGACCCTGATTCAGCTTATGTGGATAACAGGAACTAGGAGCTTGTAAATTAAGCAGACCTCCCATGAGCTGAATAGGGAGACTCTGCAGCAAGATTGTATCCAGTACTAGAAACAAGGCAAGACTAGAGATAGACACCAAACATGAAAACAAGACAGAACTAATAGAACCCAGAACCAGAGAAGGATAGAAAGCTAAACCCAGAACATATACACAAGACATGAGGAAAACATGAACATAACATGACTGGACAGGACTGTACAAGGACTGGGTATACAAACTAAAGCAAAACAAGATAACATAGGCAAAACAAGAGGAGAAATAACTAAGTACTACATATGGAAATCTTGGGGATTTAGTCACACTATATGATCATACATTGCATAACCCTGCCAACAACACCAATGTACCCCATATCTGGTAGGTCCTACACTGCCTAATGTATGCTAAAGCAACCACAGATTCAGAACACATATATAGCACTTACCTGAAAGAAAGGACAGAAGCAGTGAGCAGCTGCCTGCAGGAACACTGAAACATAATGAAAGATGGAAACAAATGGGTGTGGCAAATAAAACAAACATTTAAAGGAAACCTGAAGACTGGGAAATCCAGGGACGAACTATAGGAATGAACCCAGAAATCCCAGCATAAAGAAAACCAGACATAGAATAGAAAACCAAAAACCAAGAAAACTAAGCAAGAATGGCAAAAAGAGTACTGGATACCAGAAGCCAAGTCCAGACATCAGAACAGAGCAGAGCAGATCATGACATGTAGCAAGTAATGAGCGCACATCAAACCAGAAGAATTGATGGAGCCCCTTAAATGTGGTCGCGGCTTCCTTTTGAAGGGATGCACATGACGTCAGACGTGTGGGCGGAGACTGATTGGCGTAACCCAGAAGTCATATGGGTAATGCTGATCGGAATCAATTCAACATGGAGGAGTTCAGAGACAAATGGAGGAATCCTGACACTGTGCCATTCCATTCTCTATGCATATCCTTAGAGATGCAAGTTGTGAATTAAAGGGGCACTGTGTGCACCCTGGCAGCATCCCAATAATAGCAAGTCTTTTGAAGGATTCCCAGTATGCAGTGTTTAGTACAAAAAGTTTTTCAAGGAAGGACAACTGGTGAATGGGTATCAGGGTTATAGGTGTCTAAGGCTTATTGATGCATTTAGGGAGTGAAGGCTAGCTGGTATGATCTGACACCACAGAAGAGCTACTGTAGCTCAAATTGCTGAAAAACGTAATGCTGGCCATACAGTGATGTATTTACCGCAAGGCTGGCAATGCCGGCCCCAAATGCCCAGACAAATACCTTGCCAGCCTTGTTTTATTGGGGCCCAAGAGCTGGCTGGCTAGCACCTTTGGCCCCCCTCGGTGCAGGCAGCCACTTCAGTCCCATGCAGGTGGTGTGGGAGCGCTGTGCTTTGAGCTCTCCCTGCTCAGCTCCCTTTCGCGCCCCGCAGTGATGCCGGTAGCCAGAATATGATGTAACTATTTTTCTTCAGTATATATTAATAAGGATCCTATGGCAAGAGATATGCAAATGATTGCTGCAAAAAACTTGCAGATAACTTGTGATTGGATAACTCGAGACAAGGTGCTGCAGCTATTAACCCCTTAAGGACACATGACATGTGTGACATGTCATGATTCCCTTTTATTCCAGAAGTTTGGTCCTTTAGGGGTTAATGAAAATTAATGCAAATAAAGCTCCGGTGCCTGATGGTATTTACCCACGAGTACTTCAGGAGCTAAGTGGGGGAATAAGTGAACCTCTGTATTTAATTTTTCAAGATTCTTTTGTTTCAGGTATTGTACTGGAGGATTGGAGGAATGCAGATGTTGTTCCTATATTTAAAAAGGGTTCAAAATCCTTGGAAATTATAGACCTGTGAGCTTAACTTCTGTGACTGGAAAAATATTTGAAGGGCTATTAAAGGATAATATTCAGGAATTCATTGGGAAGAACTTTGTTATTAGCAAACATCACCACGGTTTTATGAAACATAGGTCATGTCAAACTAACCTAATTGCATTATACAAAGAAGTAAGTAGAAGTATAGATCAGGGTTTTGCAGTGGATGTGATCTACTTGGATTTGGCCAAGGCATTTGATACGGTTCCTCACAATAGGTCAGTCTTCAAACTAAAAGAAATTGGTCTAGATGAATATTCTTGTTGTTGGGTAGAACATTGGCTGAAGGATAGAGTACAACGAGTTGTCATTAATGGTAGATTTGCAGGCTGGACAAAAGTGGTAAGTGGTGTTTTGGGACCACTTTTATTTAAGATATTTATAAATGATCTTGAAATAGGCATTGAAAGCCATGTATCAGTGTTTGCAGATGACACAAAACTTTGTAAAGTAATAAAATGTGAGCAGGATATTGCTTTGCTGCAGAGGGATTTGGATAGATTGGGGGACTGGGCACTAAAATGGCAGATGAAATGTAACATAGAGAAATGCAAAGTTATGCACTTCGGGGTTAAGAATGCACAAGCAATTTACACCCTAAATGGTAGTGTATTAGGCATAACCACACACGAGAAGGATTTGGGAATTGTTATAGACAACAAATTAAACAGCAATATGCAATGTCAATCTGCAGTTGCTAAGGCCAGTAAGGTTTTGTCATGTATAAATAGGGGCATAAATTCTCGGGATGAAAATATAATTTTGCCTCTTTATAAATCGCTGATAAGACCACATCTTGAATATACTGTGCAAGTTTGGGCACCTGTTCTAAAGAAAGATATCATGGCACTAGAAAAAGTACAGAGACGAGCTACAAAATTGATAAAAGGAATGGAGCATTTTAGTTATGAAGAAAGGTTAAAAAATTTAAATCTGTTTAGTTTGGAAAAACGACGCCTGAGAGGGGATATGATAACATTATAAAAATATATTTGGGGCCAGTACAAACCTTTATCTGGAAATCTATTCATAAACAGGGCTATACATAGGACACAAGGTCACACATTTAGGCTGGAAGAAAGGAGATTTCATCTAAGGCAAAGAAAAGTTTTTTTTTACAGTAAGAGCAATAAGGATATGGAATTCTCTGCCTGAAGAGGTGGTTTTGTCAGTCTATACAGATGTTTAAACTGCAATTGGATAAATACTTATACAGGGATATCATTTCTAATTAGTGGGGTAATAGCTGCTTGATCCAATGAGACATCTGACTGCTATTTTGGGGTCAAGAAGACATTTTTTCCTAGTTTGTTGCAAAAGTGGAAGTGCTTCAGACTAGGTTTTTTGCCTTCTTTTGGATCAACAGCAAAAACATATGCGAGGAAGGCTGAACTTGATGGACACACGTCTCTTTTCAGCTATGTAACTATGTAACTATGTAACTCTGGCTAATGGCATCACTTTGCAGCAAAAGAGCTGAGCAGGGAGATCACGGCTTCCTTGTTACTAGCTTAGCGCGCCTCCGCCCACCTTCCTGCCCAGCAGCCCCAACACCTCGGCCAACAGCCAGCCCATCAGCCCCACTGGACCCCAGGTAAAAAAATCCACATAGCTCTATCAAAGGTAGGGAGGCTGGGTGGATTTATATTAACTTTAAAAAAATATAGCAATTTTTAAATGTTGGAGGGAAATGTGTGTGTGCCAGTCAGTGAATGTGTCAGTCAGTGAATGTGTGTATGTGTGTGTCTGTCAGTGTGTGTGTCTGTCAGTGAAGGTTTGTGTATGTTAGTATGTGTCTGAGTGAGTGAGTGAGTGAGTGAGTAAGTGAGTGTTTCATACATTATCTCTTCTAAATGCCCTTATCACACATTTAGGTTTTGTCTACACTTTCTATAATAAATATTATTATATTTTTTTATTCGTATCTATTCTATTATTAAAAGTTATGTTTTAAAATTATCCCAGCATAGGACAGTATTTCTCTCCTTCTCTACTCATATTCTTTAATCAGAGTTAACCCCTTCACTGTCCTAACGATCTATTCTATACCAAGCTTCCACTCTATTTAATTTTTATATCCACACAATATCTACATGATATCTACATAATATCTACATACTATACACACAATATCTACATACTATACACACAATATCTACATGATATCTACATAATATCTACATACTATACACACAATATCTACATACTATACACACAATATCTACATGATATCTACATAATATCTACATACTATACACACAATATCTACTTGATATCTACATAATATCTACATACTATACACATACTATCTACATGTTTATATGTTTCTGGAAGGAAGTGGTTACCTCAATGATATCCACATAATATCTACATGATATTCACATGATATCCACATAATATCTACATGATATTCACATGATATCCACATGAAGGTTTGGAGGCAAGCATACAGCTGATCGAGAGATCTGGGAGAGGATCTTGGTAACCACACATATGCAGTTAAACATTATATAGCTTTATATGCATTATGTTAAAATTTACAGTGACTTTAATTATAATGAAAATAAGCCCTTTTTTGTAAATGTCAAAGCTCCAAGGCTACCACATATTTCAGTATATATTCATTGTCTATCAATTGTATTAAACATGTTTCTAAATGTTCTCTCTGCTTTGTCCTCTGCATATGTATTTAACATGAAAGCTATTTTTCTTGTAATAATGTATCCCATTGTTTGATAATGTTTTCCTTGCATTAACTGCACTCAGTGACATGTCCTTCCTTGTATCTATACAACCAGCAAGCCCATTTTATGTTAGGTAGACAATTGCATAACCTTTATAATTTAAACAAAAAAATATATATATATATATATATATATTATTTTACTTTTAATGCATTTTATGCATAATACTTTCAAACGTATTAAAAGTAAAAAAATAAAAATAAATTCACAATAATAATAATTTTTTATTTATTTATTTATTATTGCCATTTATATAGCGCCAACAGATTCCGTAGCGCTTTACAATATTATGAGAGGGGGATTTAACTATAAATAGGACAATTACAAATAAACTTACAGGAACAATAGGTTGATAAAAAACAAGCACACATGTAGAGATCTTACTTTTACTTTAAATCACTTGACTTTGCAGGTTGACAACTTAACTCTGTCCAGAGCAGGAATGGCTCAGCTATTCTGGGCCGTCTTTAATGCGGGGCAAACAGGGCAGCTGCCCTGGTCCATTTTACTTCTAGGGGGCCCAAGGCAGCTGCCCCACTGCCCTCAACAACTTTCTCCCCCCCACACCCTCACCCATGGCCCCAGTGCATCCTGGGGACGCACACTAAGCAGGCCCACTGGGTGGCTCATGCCCTAAGGGCCACCCAGTGGGCGTTTGTAAGCAGGTGCCCGGTCGCGTGCTGTGGCCCTTTAACAGCACGACCGGGCCCCTTTGCTTTTTGGCAGCATGGGAGGAAGTGACTGCAGTGAGTCACTTCCTCCCAGAGAGTGCTGCACGGGAGAGACCACACCAGGGAAGCAGAGAAGAGGGGGGCTGGTCCGGATTGCCAGTTGGCAACCCCCAACAGCCTCAGCCACCACTCTGGACTCCAGGGAAGCAATCCTTCAAGGTAGGAAACAGGGAGTAGATATAAAACTGTGAATGTGTCATTATGTATGTGTGTCTGTCTGTCAGTATCTGTGTGTGTCTGTCAGTGTATGTCTGTGTGTCTCAGTATGTCTGACAGTGTATATGTCTGTCAGTAGGTTGTCTGTCAGTATGTCTGTCAGGATATGTGTGTGTCAGTATGCCTGTCAATGGGTATGTCAGTGTGCCTGTCAATGGGTAGGTCAGTATTTCTGTCAGTGTATGTATTTGTGTGTGTGTCTGTGTGTCAGCATGTCTGTCAGTGTGTGTCTGTGTGTCAGTATGCCTGTCAGGGTATTTGTCAGTATGCCTGTCAGTGTGTTTGTGTCTGTGTGTGTCAGTATGTCTGTCAGTGTGTTTGTGTCTGGGTGTCAGTATATCTGTCTGTGCCAGCATGTATGTCAGTATATATGTGTGTCAGTGTATGTGTGTGTGTGTGTGTCAGTATGTCTGCCTGTGTGTATTTGTATATTTCCATGTAAGTATGTATGTAAAATGTGCGATTGCATGTGAGGGAGTGGGGGGTGCCTAGGGAGCCCAAGAAAATGCTTTGCCCAGGGTTCTAGTGATATTAAAGATGGCCCTGCGGCTATTACAAATAACCATGTATTTATCACTGGTGAAAAGTACAGCTTAATGCAGTTGAGGATAAAAATTAAGAATAAAAATAAGACGTGCGTATATATGGCTATAGTTAAATGTCGAGTTGATGTTAATTATATGAATGCAGTAACATTTACAAATCACTGTAGTTATAAAATTATATAATAATAACCCTATTCACATGGAGATGGGTAAGAGGAAGCCCCATGTATCATAATCCATACAAGGAGCATAGATCGTGATGGTCCTCAGAGTGCCCCTTTAAGTGCCCCTTTAAATTGTTTCCTTTGTCTATTAAAAGTTCTTTCAATATGTGTTATTTTCATTTAAATGGATAATCTGGGCCATAGTGACTATGGTTTATTGCAGTGGTTATGGTGCTTTGAATCTATGGAATACCTCCTGTTTTTTTTTTTTTGTAGAAGGACACTTTAAACACGAAAACAACTTTAGCTTAAAGAGTTACAGTTACTATAAACCTTTTTAATCCATAATATTTTCTTTATAATCTTTAAATTTACCTTCAACTCGCCAACATAAATATATTACCATGGATTTTTTTTTCACTCTATTGGTAATTTCTTAATGATCTGTGAATAAAATCAACATTTAGTCTCTGTCTTCTAACCATCAATCGTCTCTTTTTCGGCACCATGGGCTCTACTCAGAATACCGAATGTTTGGCAATAGAACTAGTCATCTGCTCAGGTGTGGCACTTTTGTGATATGGAACTTGGCCAAACAGGCAGTTGGTCCAAATTTGGCCAAATTACATTTCAGCCAAATTCAAATGTGCAAGTCTGTTTTTTCTTTAAATCTCCTGTTCTGATAATTGCCTGCTAGAGCCTCCAGGAACCATTTTTTCCTGTGTGCATCACAGTCATGGAGGTGTGGCTTAAGCTGCACAAACAGAACAAAAAGTGAGATTAACAACACACCAAAACTGCTCTATTAGGCTAGAGTTGTTTTAGTGCTTTAGTGTCTTCTTTCAAATGAAACCATATAAGGATGTATTGACAAAAATGTGTTTGTTTTAAGATACATATATTTTAGTCAACCAATTTTGTCCATGTGACAGTTCAGTTCCGCTGTATTTGCTCATTTGATGTATCAAGTAATGTATCAAGTAACACATCTTGATACATTAACAAATTCAAAATGTTGATGGAACCCATCATCTTCATTACAACAAAACAGTTTTTTTTTAAACCTTCAATGTGCAGGATGTAAAGAAGTGTTATTTCATTTGGTTGTGAATGTTAAGCTTTCGGTCTGGTTGATCCTCGGTTTATTTACTTATTATTGCTATATATTTTTTTTCAATTTATTTTTTTGATTTAGTGGCTGTCCCATAACCATCAAACATATTTTGACATCAGCGACCCACTGATCATTCCAAATTTGGAAAAATTGCAGTTCAGGAAAAGCCAAATGCACAAGTCTAGTACTCATAACCCATTTCCTCTGCTGCTGCACTTATAGTACATACGATACTCAAGTTCAAGTCCACCCAACCTTTGATGGTAATAATAGACTGAAACAGCTTGGGTGTTTGTCCTAGAGAGTTCATTCTTCCATTACCATGCAAGATTAGACGGAATCATCCATGGTAATACAGAAGTGCAATTTTAAATATCAGTGAATCTTCAAAAGAGGTCGGCTACAGTTTTGACTATAACCGGGGGACAGTGGTAAAGACTTAAAGCACTATAAACAGTAAAATGAGTTGTAGTTAATATAATACTTGTAGTACCCCCTTTCTTTTTTTTTCACTTATGATAAAAGTCCATAAAATTTTCATATACACCACATTTTTTATTAATTTATGCTATTTATATTACTATGACTTATGAAAGCATTTATCAGAGTTAATGTCACATTATTTATTTTAATGGCCCATGCATAACCATTAAATTAGAGTTAACTGAGGTTAACACTACATTAAGTGGCTTAGCAAATCTTATTGAACGTATCCAGAAGTTTGATCCAAGAGTGCCTTTTATATCTTCAGCTTAAGTGCACATTATCAAAAAGGTTCTCATTTTCTAATTTTTCCAATTCTATGTTTAACCTATGCATCATTCCTGTGAAATAACTAGCAGATACGTAGAGGTTAATATATAGCTTAATTGACTCAACCAATTATTTTGTGATGCTATGTCATGCTCAGCAGACACTTTGTATACCAAATACATAATTAAAGTTAAGTTGTTTTATGTTTAACGTGATACCTTTAAATTGTAAACTTATAATGTACAATTGCATGACTGGTTTACTATTACAATTTTAAAATCAAGGTAGAACTAAATTGCTAATGAAGAATAATTAATTGTCCATCTTAAAGCTATCAATATTAATAGGAATGCCAAGTCAGCATTGTGTCATCCAATCAGCATCAGTTTGACATTACTTGTGTTGGCTTTTTTAGACGTTGGATTAAGTAAGGCGTGTTTTTTTTTACTTTACTCAGCTTTTAGTTTGCTGCAGTATTGAACAGACTTAAAAGAGCATTTTTTCTTACCGATTTTCCTTCACAAATTTGACATTTGTAGATAGGCCGTGCAAAATGAAACCAATGAGCTCAAACTGGCAGCAATAAACCTTATTGAAATAAATATAGGGGACGTCTGGTAAATACTCCAGAATTGTTTGTCACTATATCGTACTCTAAAGGTTAGGAGAGCTATGACAAGTTGATGGGTAAATATAATTTATAGTAGATGTTTGGTATATACAGTAATTTTTAGTATGCTGTCTCTGCATGACACTCGGGATTGATAACAGACCAATGTAAACAAAAATTCATTTTGGTTATACAAATGTCCTGTAATAATCTGACACTGGTTTATTCACTGGGTGTCCAATAGGTATTGCAGCAAGTTATATTGGCAAAATAGCTAAGACGAAACAAAAAAATCGGTAGCAATTCAATTTGTTTGGCTTGGCTAATTTAGCCTAAATGTTTAGCCTAAATTATTTCTCTAGAATTCACAATTTATGAATAAATCCCTAAATGTTGTAGTTTAAAAGTAGTTTAAGTGGCATTCATATTTGGTTTGATGATATTAAGTTAATAACGTATTTCTCTCTCCCTCTTCTATCTATCTATCTATCTCTCTCTCTATCTATCTATCTATCTATCTCTATATCTATCTATCTATCTATCTGTCTGTCTGTCTGTATGTCTGTCTCTATCTATCTATCTATCTATCTCTATCTCTATCTCTATCTATCTCTCTATCTATCTATCTATCTGTCTGTCTGTCTGTCTGTCGCTATCTATCTATCTATCTATCTATCTCTCTATCTATATATCTATCTCTCTATCTCCCTATCTCCATATCTCTCTATCTATATATCTATCTCTCTCTCTATCTATCTATCTATCCATCCCTCTATCTATCTATCTATCTATCTATCTATCTATCTATCTATATATCTATCTATCTATCTATCTATCTATCTATCTATCTATCTATCTATCTATCTATGTCTGTCTATCTCTTTCTCTATGTCTATCTCTCTCTATCTCTCTACCTCTCTCTCTCTCTCTCTTCCTATCTACCTATATGTATCTATCGATCTAGCTGTCTATCTCATAACTGTCTATCTCATAACTGTCTATCTCATAACTGTCTATCTCATTTGTGATCTCACAAATTATTTATTGTATGTATATATATTCTTTTCTCCATATTGTTTCTGCTGTAACAATTCCTAGAATTCTCTTTATTCATATCTGACATTCATTTAGTAGACTTGTGCAAATAATTTTGTTGGTTCGTTCGAATCAATTTACTTTTAATCAACATCTGAATGAATCAAACTGTCCGGGATTTACTTGTGAAGTCTTATTCATGAATTAATTTAGATTCAAGATGGATTCAAAGGACTTTATTGAGATGAACCGGCTCAAATGAATTTTTGCACAACTCTATCATTTAGTACAAAAAACCTAAATAGACTTTTTTTATCTTACAAACTTGATATATTCATCACTCAGCATTCAGCGCTGCTGTAATTTCCTCCTCAGCATTGAGATTTTGCTTTATCTGAAAGAGCTTTTGTCAGTTGGATCTTGTTTGAAAAAAAATATAAAAGAATTGTGTTTGAAGCTGTTAAACAAAATCAAACAAATGCCAAATCAAGTATTATTAAGAAAAGCAATAAACCTCAGTGATGATAAAGTAATATATATTTTAGAAAGTAAAAATAATCCTATGATCAGAGCTACAAAACCCATTTTAAAATGTATTTAAAGAGTCACCTTAAAATCTTTGGCTTTTTTTTTTTTTTTAGTTTACAATGCCCTACGGGCACGATTCACTAGGTCCCCCTTTGTGATCTAGCAAATAAAGAATTAACTTAATTGGAATCCACTACCGACTGAAGCTCCTCACGCTGGTTTCCACTCCCCCATAAACCAGGGCCCACTCATGGTGTGATCAAATACCTCTGTTGGAGAAGCATTTGACTGGACCATTTTAAAGGCTTAGAATGCATATGTGCCTTCTGAGACGGGAAGGTGAGGGAGGAACGTGGTGGACAGGTGAAGGTGAGAATAAAAAACAAAATAATCAATTACTACCAATGCAAGAAGGCCAGGAATGAGCACACAACGGAAGCTCATTATGTCTGTTGCCAGCTCGCTGATGACAAATGTTATTACTGCACAGAATTGTTCAAGCAGAAACATTGCACATACAGATTCCTACCACCGTGGCCACCACTAAAAGCAGAAGTGGTCATGGTGATTGGAGTAACCCTTTAAAATAGTACATTTCATTTGTTTATTCATAGTTCTGCAAATAAATAAACGTATTGCGTATTTGTCATCATATTACTATTTTTGTTGAGAACAGAGTACATGTAATTTGTTTTACTTGAAATGGGGATCTATTCACAACTGATGCCAGTGGAAATTGAAGAATCTTTACACGTAAATAAAAAATAAAATGAAGGAACGAGGAGGCACATGAAATAATATGAAGTGGCATTTTATTTGAGAATACAATACTACAGAACACTTCGCCTGCCACAGCGGCTGTTCTCATGCCTGTTCCATCACACTTGAATTCTCCACTAGAAGGTTACTGAATGGGATATCGTGTGCATCATCCTTCATTTCATTGTACCTAGGAATATGGCTGCTCTGGACTATAGAGCACCCAGCCCTGCCCAATGAAAAATGATGCAAAAGAGTTTATTCACCTAATTAACTAGAACAGATAAGTTGGAAAATGTCTGCTTTGTCTCTTTTGACTAATTTGTGCAATTATCCAACATTTTCAGTATAGTGAATAAATCCATTAAGTATCAACGAATTTAAAAAATATCAAACTCATCACTATTGAGAAGTCAAAAACCAGATGGGAACTCTGAGAAAGAACATTCATTTCAAAACTTACAGGTAGTCCCTGTTTAGATTTTGTACACATTTAGCTCACTTGTGCCATAGCACAGATGTCCTGTACCAGTTGCATATCAGACCGATCCCATCCATAAAGACATTTAAGATCCAAAAATGATGCAAAGTTCCTCTGTTTGAGAGATCAACACCAGACAATCATTTCAGCCTTCTTGGGGCCTCCTCAGTGAGATGTAACTAAAACCCCTAAAGGGTTTAGCAAACTCGCACTACTAAGAAGTTGCACCTTTGAAATAATCTGTTATACTGTTACCTGGCAATTGCTGCTTTTATTTACTCTCTGAAGTAGTGTTGTCGCGAACCCGACATTTTCGGTTCGCGAACGGCGAACGCGAACTTCCGCAAATGTTCGCGAACGGGCGAACCGTGCGAACCGCCATAGACTTCAATGGACAGGCGAATTTTAAAACACACAGGGACTCTTTCTGGCCACAATAGTGATGGAAAAGTTGTTTCAAGGGGACTAACACCTGGACTGTGGCATGCCGGAGGGGGATCAATGGCAAAACTCCCATGGAAAATTACATAGTTGATGCAGAGTCTGGTTTTAATCCATAAAGGGCATAAATCACCTAACATTCCTAACTTGTTTGGAATAACGTGCTTTAAAACATCAGGTATGATGTTGTATCGATCAGGTAGTGTAAGGGTTACGCCCGCTTCACAGTGACAGACCAAACTCCCCGTTTAACGCACCGCAAACAGTCCTCTATATACAGAGTAAACATGGCTCCCTCTATATACAGAGTAACATGGCTCCCTCTGTATACTGTGTCAACATGGCTCCCCTCTATATACAGTGTAAACATGGCTCCCTCTATATACAGAGTAACATGGCTCCCTCTATATACAGTGTAACATGGCTCCCCTCTATATACAGAGTAACATGGCTCCCCTCTTTATACAGTGTAAACATGGCTCCTCTCTATATACAGAGTAACATGGCTCCCCTCTATATACAGAGTAACATGGCTCCCCTCTATATACAGTGTAAACATGGCTCCTCTCTATATACAGAGTAACATGGCTCCCCTCTATATACAGAGTAACATGGCTCCCCTCTATATACAGTGTAAACATGGTTCCCTCTATATACAGTGTAAATATGGCTCCTCTCTATATACAGAGTAACATGGCTTCCCTCTATATACCGTGTAAACATGGCTCCCTCTATATACAGAATAACATGGCTTCCCTCTATATACCGTGTAAACATGGCTCCCCTCTGTATATAGAGGGAGCCATGTTACTCTGTATATAGAGGGAGCCATGTTTCCACTGTATATAGTGTAACATGGCTCCCCTCTATATACAGAGTAACATGGCTCCCCTCTATATACAGTGTAAACATGGCTCCTCTCTATATACAGAGTAACATGGCTCCCCTCTATACAGGGGCGTACCTGGAGCATTTGGCACCCGGGGCGGATCCTTTATTTGGCACCCCCCTCCCCAACTTTGAAATGTAAAAAACAGCTGCAATTTTTTTTAAATGTATGTTTATGCAGTGTGTGTATAGTGTGTAAAGTGTGTGTATATTGTGTGTATAGTGAGTGTGTATAGTGTGTACAGTGTGTGTATATTGTGTGTATAGTGAGTGTGTATAGTGTGTGTGTATAGTGTGTATAGTGTGTATAGTGTGTGCATAGTGTATGCAGTGTGTGCAGTGTGTGCATAGTGTGTACAGTGTGTGTGTATATTGTGTGTATAATGTGTGCAGTGTGTGCAGTGTGTATGTAGTGTGTGCATAGTGTGTACAGTGTGTGTGTGTAGTGTGTGTAGTGTGTGTATAGTGTGTATAGTGTGTGCAATGTGTGTATAGTGTGTATGCTGTGTATGCAGTGTGTGTATGCAGTGTGTGTATAGTGTGTGCAGTGTGTGTATAGTTAGTGCAGTGTGTGTATAGTGTATGCAGTGTGTGCAGTGTGTATGCAGTGTGTGTAGAGTGTGTATAGTGTATGCAGTGTGTGTATAGTGTGTGTATAGAGTGTGCAGTGTGTGTATAGTGTGTGCAGTGTGTAGTGTGTGTGTGCATAGTGTGTACAGTGTGTGTATAGTGTGTACAGTGTGTGTGTATATTGTGTGTATTGTGTGTGTATATTGTGTATGCAGTGTGTGTCCCCAAGCCCCTAGTCACACAACCAAATAAAAAAGCCCCTACCTACCTCCCTCACCCTAAAAAATAGTGAAGGGGGAATAAAATTACTACCCTGTAAAGTAAAATTCAACTTACTATTCAACGTCTTCTTCTTCTAAAATCTTTATTTTTTTAGCCCCAAAAAAGGCCAAATAAAAAGCCATCATACCCGTCGAACTTAAAAATAAAATAAAAAACCCGAGCACAAAAAAAAATTAATCCATCTTCACCCATGGAGGGCTCCGTGTCAGTGTTTATCAGGGATCCTTAGGATAGGTGTCAATCCATATCTGCCAAGTGACCCTATGTAGGGGGAACAGTCCCTATTCTGCTCTGTGTCAGTGTCTGGAGGGAGTATCTGCAGTAACACAGAGTGTCTGGGGGGAGTATCTGCAGTAACACAGGGTGTCTGGAGGGAGTATCTGCAGTAACACAGAGTGTCTGGAGGGAGTATCTGCAGTAACACAGAGTGTCTGGGGGTAGTATCTACTTGTAACATTTATATGCACTAAAAAAAAAATAATAAATTGAAAAAAAAATAAAAAATGGTTGCAGCTTCCGAATTAATCTAAAATGGATGCTGTCCAGTAGGTGGGAGGGTCTGCTAGGGAGGGTGTGCTGCTGATTGGCTGTAATGTGTCTGCTGACTGTGAGGTACAGGGTCAAAGTTTACTCAATGATGACGAATAGGGGGCGGACCGAACACCGCATGTGTTCGCCCGCGGTGGCGGACGCGAACATGCTATGTTCGCCGGGAACTATTCGCCGGCGAACAGTTCGGTACATCACTACTCTGAAGGAGAGGGTATTGTGTGTGTGAAAATACAGACGCAATCTGCACACGATTTCTATTGTGCTCTCAAAGTATACTGTGTCAAAGATAAAGGGATGTGTTTATATTGTTTTATTTCCATTACATTTATACTACATTTAATCATAACAAAAAAAGGGTGATTGTCATGGTCTTAAGCAGGTCAGATAAGAAACCTTGGCCAGGGTCAATGTTTGGTTCTTTATTGGTAAGTAAAGTAGCAGGAAATCCTCTAAGTGAGATTATGGGCAGAAGGAAAATAGGAGAACCTATAAACAAAATTGTAGGCAATGGTAGATTGAAAACCTATAAACGAAATTATAGGCAGTAGGTAGATTGAAAACCTATATACGAAATTATAGGCAATAGGTAGAAGGTGAACCTATAAACAATACTATAGGCAATAGGTAGAAGGTGAACCTATAAACAAAATTATAGGCAAAAGGTAGAAGGTGAACCTATAAATGAAATTATAGGCAATGGGTAGAAGGTGAACCTATAAACGAAATTATAGGCAAAAGAAGGTGAAATAATAAAAATAGAGGTTTAGGCAATATGGCCCAGACAGGTTATTAATAGGATATAATTGGATAGTAAGAAATCCTATAGATGAAAGTATATGATATTTAGAGAGATAAGTAAAACAGAACAGAACAGTAAGGTTTCAGAATTGCAAGTAAAATAGACCTTTAGGGAATCAGCCCCCTGTTTGGAAGGAGCACTGATAATTCAGGTAAATAACACCATGAAATAATGGTTAGTAGAGTCCAGGTTGGTATGATGCAGGTTGGTAGTGTAGATCAGGTTGGTATAAAGCAGGTTAGTAACAAAAAGCAGGTTGATAGTGTAGTTCAGGTTGGTATGATGCAGGTTGGTAGTGTAGATCAGGTTGGTATAAAGCAGGTTAGTAACAAAAAGCAGGTTGATAGTGTAGTCCAGGTTGATAGTGTAGTTCAGGTTGGTATGAAGAAGGATGATAGTGTAGATCAGGTTGGTATAAAGCAGGTTAGTAACAAAAAGCAGGTTGATAGTGTAGTCCAGGTTGATAGTGTAGTTTAGGTTGGTATGAAGAAGGTTGATAGTGTAGATCAGATTGATATAAAGCAGGTTAGTAACAAAAAGCAGGTTGATAGTGTAGTTCAGGTTGGTATGAACATATTGATATAAAGCAGGTTAGTAACATTAAGCAGGTTAATAGTGTAGTTCAGGTTGGTATGAAGCAGGTTGGTAATAAAGTAGGTTGGTAACAAAGGTTGATAACATGGATCAGGTAGGTATAAAGCAGCGTGGTAAGGTAAAGTAGATTAGTAGCGTTGATCAAGTTGGTATCAAGCAGCATGGAAAGGTAAAGTAGATAGGAGCCAGGATTAGTAGTTATTTTAGGCAGACCATCAACTTCAATGTAAAGGCCCAGTATTGGGCTGGGTGTAGGCTTTTGAAGGATAAGTAATCAGTCCAGGCAGGTGAGGTACAGAGAAGGAAAGATTAGTCCTAGTGGTTAGGGAGGCCACTAGTGGTGGAAAACTGGAACTTGTTGTAATGAAACAGAATAAAAGAAACATAATCTTGGTTGTTAGGATAGGACCCTGACAGTGATAGTCAGCCTACAAAAGGACAATTTACACAACAACATATATAGATGTTACCATACAAATAATTGTGAATAGATGTGTTTAGGTCATGGTTAGACATACAACGGACATTCGTCTGTTTGTAGATAACTAAAGAAAATTGCAAGATTTAAAGTATAATGATCATCCATAGGACGGCATTGCAACCCTTCCACAAAGGCAAGCACAGAAAATAAGGGATAAGTAACCTTCCTATAAACTGACAGATTAAAGAGCAGCAATGCCTATATAAAAACTGAGATGCAATGGAATGCAAAGGCAAAAGGCCTTGCTTGAGATGATTTGAATACAATAAAAATGAGAGAAAAACAAGTTAAGGGGAAAACAAATATTTAAGCTGTATTCTGACCCACTGTATTGTGTTTATCCAATCAAAATCTAGCTGAAATTTAAATTGCGGTCAGTGCCCTCAAATATGAAGATACAAGTGGATTAATGGCCGCAAATATTAAGAACAGAGAGGAGAAAGCTACTTTTTTTTTTAACATTTTTATGTACAGTCAAACATTCTTAAATGTGCAGATCAAGTTATTTTTAAACCATAATGTACCTCTGAGTCCTGGTTAAATGATCCCCGTGTGTCTGACTGTCCCGAGACATCACTGAAGGGATTAATGGAAGGCAAGATAGATTAGCTAGTTTAGTTATTTCACACTGGTTTAAAAATTAGGAATTAAATGATTTAATTGCGAAGTTAAGAAGTAATGCGGCTCAAATAAAGATATGTAATGTTATGTACACATTTAGTGCTAGTTAATTAGATAGATCAATGCTATTTTGCCTCAAAGAAAAAAAATAATTAAACATTTAATTCTTCACAACATGGATTAACAAGGCTTGGAAAGATTCATCTGGGATTTTCTTTACCATGGCTTGATAACATGAATCAATTTTACAGATTTCCTGCCACAGATATGTGCTGTGAATCTCTTGTTCAATCTATTCCCAGATGTTTTCTGTTGCATTTGGATTTAGCCAATGTACAAACAACTGGAGTTACAAAAAAAGTCATTCCAAGCACCATAATCACTACAGCCTGCTGTGGTGGTCATGGTGCTAGCAGTATAGTGGCACCTACCCCCTGATCTATGTCCAGCCCATTTTTGAGTAATGTAATGTACCCATAGTCTTGCTGCTTGTTTGGATAATTCATTAGAAGTGGCCAGGCTTCACGAAAAATAGAATGACTGAAAAGTCAAGACAAGCCAGAATCAAGGGACACAAGAAATCAGATAAACAGAAAGACAAAGCCTATTGTTCTATTGGTCAAGTTGAAACCACAACAGGGCACTGTGCACATGGTAAACTGCTGATTTTATTGACTGGGAGCCTTATTGTGGTATCCACATCACCAAAAATGTGAGAGGTGGTGTAAATGTGTATCACTGTTGCTTCCTGACATCATGACTGCCAGATTGTGTGGTTCATAAAAAGGGGTGTAGACAAAACAGCCAGCATCGGAGAGGCTGGAGAAAGCAGTAGGGATTTCAAAAACTGCAGTCCATCGTATCCGGATGCCATGTGTTCGACCGACAGGCAAGGGAGGGGGAAGGACTCCTTACACTTTGTAACAAATTTTAATTTGCCCACAAGACTGGTGTTTGACATGGCATTGTGACAGTGCAATGCAATTATTTTTAAACTATTTGAACTTTAGTAGACAGCTTCTTAACATCTGTTTGGGTCTTCATCACTGTACTACTACAGAATGCTGTGGAACCGAACTGTATTTACATATTATTCATGTTTTTTTTTTATTGTTTGTTCATATTTTATAGTGTTTTATGTGGTCATGGCCATCTTAATATATTGTTTTATAATGGATAAGAATTTGCTCAATTTAAATTAATTTAATACAATTAGTGCCATGTCTGTGACAACATTTTTTTGTGAAACCATGCACCTTGTGGCTATCTAGTAGACAGTCATCAAAGTTGCTTCTCTCTTCAGTTAAATAACTGGCAATTTTCATGTTTGAAGTCATCACACACAGCATGATAACACCGAACACGGCTTTATGACATGCTACATTTGATTGGTAGATCATGGAAATTGTCACCCACATTTTATATATCCATTGACCACATGATTGGACAATAGCCATTAAGTCAGATGACATCAGAGTAGGCAGTACAGTGCAGACACTGTTTCAGAATAAAGGTAAGATTCAGTGCAACTTTCAGCATTTTTTTTAAAGGTTGTAAATAAATCCAAACACTAAAACAAATACCGAGGTTTAAAAAAAAATATGATAGTTTCAGATACAGGTTTTTTTTTTTTTTTTTTTTTTATGAATTTCATCTATGAAAATACAATTGTTCTTTTCTGAGATTATTTTAATTGAATTCATAATTTAGTTATTCTTAGTATATCACATATTTGGAACACTATCCAATGTTTGGACTCTTCCACAAAATCTAGCACCATGTACCAAAATAATTGGCAGGGATTATTATTATTCAGCGCCACCCTAATTTTTCCATAAAATAAAACAATTATCTTTGATGATTATGTTCAATAAAATTATCTAATATTGGAATTAAGAGTTATAATGCCTTTGTTTCTCAGAAGCAGGTACTTTATTCTCTCTGTGAAAAGCAAAACGAAATTGTTTTGGACCAACAATACTTCCTCCATTGAATGATCGACCTTGTTATCTTTTGGTTCCTTGCCACCCATCAACCTTGTTCTCTTATACAACAGTGACCTTTTGAAGAAATGGGAAAACATCTTTAGTTTTAATAGCTGTTCTTTATCAACTGTACGATACAATTTTTGTATTGCTTTTTTTTCCTTCTTCCAATCTGTAAACATTTAACATTCTCAGACAGTCTCGACTTCTTACAAAGTGCTTTGGGTTCCTACTAAGTCTTGCTAATAACCCCACTTTTTTGCTGCCACTATTTTTTACTTTCATGGTATCATCGTTGTGTTTGTGTTTCTTTTGTGTTGTTCAGGATTTAATTTCCATATTCATTTCATTTTTTTGAAGAGTTATAAAATGAATAAAAATCTCTGTGTTTTACATTGACCTTTATATTCACAATTGCTTAGTAAAAAGAAATTGCTAAAAGAATGGAGATTGAATTCCTTTATTTATTTGCATTTAACCCCTTAGTGACCAGACCACTTTAAAAAGTTCTTACCGTTTAGAACCAGGGCTGTTTTTACATTTCTGCGGTGTTCGTGTTTACCTGTAATTTTCATCTTACTCATTTACTGTACCCACACATATTATATACAGTTTTTCGCCATTAAATGGTCTTTCTAAAGATACCATTATTTTCATCATATCATATAATTAATATAAAACATTATAAAATATGATGAAAAAAATAAAAAAACACACTTTTTCTGACTTTGACCCCCAAAATCGGTTACACATCTACAACTGCCAAAAAAAAAAACATGCTAGATAGATTCTAAATTTTGTCCTGAGTTTAGAAATACCCAATGTTAACATGTTCTTAGCTTTTATTTGAAAGTTATAGGGCAATAAGTACAAGTAGCACTTTGCTATTTCCAAACCATTTTTTTTTTAAATTAAAGCAAGTTACATTGTAACACTAATATCTGTCAGGAATCCCTGTATAACCCTTCACATGAATATATTTTTTCAAAGAAGAAATCTAAGGTATTAAACGTCTCTTTTCATGCAACCATTTAACCACCAATCTATGCCAATTTTTTTTTTTTTTTAGCAATTTAAGAATACATGTACTGAGAACCTTAAGGGTTACTGCCAAAGAACACCCCAATATGTGTTCAGCAACATCTCCTGAGTACAGTGATACCCCCATGTATTGGTGTGTTGGGTTCTCTAGGTGCTAAAAGACCTTGTTTGGAGGGTGCGCATTCCAGTTTTCCAACTTGGAGTTTTCACAGCTGGTCATCATGCACCCATGTCCTATTTGGGACATTTTTTAAGCCGGTCAATGTAATTTACCCCATCAAACCATATATTTTTGAAAAGTAGACACCCTAGGGTATTTCAAATGGTGGTATTTTAACACTTCCCATGCACTAATTCTACCACCAGTCTTTGTCAAACTTTTGGGTAGTCATTTTTTGTGTTATTTTTCTCTCACATTGATTCTCAGTTCCTGTTATGTGTTGCTGACAAAGAACACCCCAATATGTGTTCAGCGACTCTCCCGAGTACAACGGTGCCTCCAATGTACAGGCTTTACCATTTTTCATGTTTGCACATTGAAATTTGCCAGATTGGTTTGCTGGGTCTATATTGCCTTTGAGACCGTATAGCAGCCCAGGAATAAAAATTAACCCCATCATGGCATACCATTTGTAAAAGTAGAGAACCAACGGTATTCAAAATGGGGTATGTCCAGTATGTCAAAATGGGGTATGTCATTATATATATACATGTGTAATTTTACTCTAAGTGTATTTTTATATTAATATATGTATATATTAATAAAAAAATACACTTAGTATGATGTTATATATAAGATATATATATATATATATATATATATATATATATATATATTTGTTATAGATATATATATATATATATATATATCTCATATATAATAAGCAGAACAGAGAGATGATCAGCATTCTCCCAGACTGCAAGCCCCCGGTAACTATATTTTGGAGCTTTAGAGTGCAAGGATTTTGTGGAATATATATATATATATATATTTGTTAATTTATTAACTTAATTTAATTATTTTTTCTCACCAGCAGGGGGACTGCCTGTCAGTTGAGGCAGTCCCCCTGCTGGCAGCACTGTGGACACCTATTGCGGTCACATGGCCCTGGGGGTCCTAAATTGCAGAGGGAGGACTGTCTGGGCAGAGCCCAGACAGTCCCCCTCAGAAGAAGACTGATCGCCAGTGGGGCAATGGCGGTGATCGGAAACTACATGGGGAGGGAGAGGGAAAGGGGTAGGAGGTTAATTTCTTAAAATTAATTATTTTTTTGTAATTTGTTTTTAAACATTTACTGAGTGACTTGACCTCTCGAGGCACTCAGTACAGACAGAGCTTCGGAAGCCTTCCTGAAGGCTTCTGATGCTCTGCACTACATTGCCGGGTGCCATCTGTGGCAACCCGGAATTAATCGCTTCAGGGGGAGCGATCACTCGGGTGCCCGGCAGTAAGGGGGGTATTCCCCAATATCGAGGTATTGTGTGATGCCCTTAGTGCGGCTGGAAGCAATCACGATCGATTGGCTCTGTAAATGGATACCACTTCCACAAGTAGACACCCAGGATACCTATTGTGATGGATTCTGGCGTCTATTGTAGAGCTATCTTTCACCATTTTTTATCAATGTTTGGTAATCTAGGTCCCCCTGAACTGAGTCATGTGTGAACATAAACGGAGAGCTAATCCATGTATTTTTAAACTCCATTACTGGTACTCTACTTTAACAATTAAGTTTTAATTACATTTAATTATATGTCATCTGCTGTGTTGTCTCAGCAGTTATTGTTGATGTTTAACTGATTAGTATAAGATTGCTAGGTAAACACTATTAAAGAATTCACAAAAATAGCTAACCCATTATTGTTTTTATTTAAGGAATATTTGTTTTGTTTTTTTTATTCATTCTGTCGGTTCTTCTTAAGTTATGTGTTGTAAATCCTTCATTACATTTTTCCTTTTATTAATTTCACTCTAATTTAGTGTTCAAATCCGTGTAATTGTATGTTTTTCTTTATTGTATCAATTAAATTTAGATAGAATTTGTTCTGTACCTTGTACAGAATTTATCAATAAACAATAAAGAGTTAAGTCAGCTTGCATTTATATCAGCTCCTTATCATTGGGATCTGCTTCTAGTCAAACAACATACTGAAATGTATGGGCCAATTTATCCAAGATTGTATTCAGCTCACAATGACAAAGTGTGGGTTTTTCAAGAAATATGATTTAAATGGTTGTAGTGTTTTCAAATATTACATTGGTGAACAGTTTGAGTGGGATCAGAAAGTAAACCGAAGTCAAGCTGGAATTGTTATTTTCAGCGGGGAGGTTAAGATTATTCCATTTTATACATTTACGCACAATGAGCAAGGCTTTTCCCAAAATAGCTCACAGCAGAGGACTGTGACTGCGTTGGTTATTTATAGAGGGATCGCTTTAAAAATGTAGTATTATTAAAATACAAGTCAAAGTATGGTTCCGTGTGAAGCGACGTATGGACCAGCCTAGCAGTGACTTGAGGTGCAAGGTAATTCAATATCAGATGTCATCACTAAAACCTAATAGTTAAAAAAAAATCAATAATCTCTGTACAGAAATAGATCTTAAAAATTAACATCAGAATTCTGGCAAACTACAGATATAAAATGATGGCTTTTATTATACCATACAGCACAACACGGACATATCAGTCTCAAGGGTTAGTCATACCTCCTCCATGTCTTCATGTAAACAAGGCCAAGGTTAGGTCTAAAAGTCTATTCTTACTACAGCACACATAGAAAAAGAAAATAAAGCCCATGGGCCGTGTACTTTTTTGAACTACATACAGACCTTGTGTGTCCGAGAACCCACGTAACATGCTCTTGCCCAATATTATTGGTTTCTCGATAATCCCACCTTTGTTTTATTTAATTATTTCTCTCTATTTGCATCTCTTAGGTCTTATAGAGTTAAGTGTGTATTTCGTTGATTATTTATAACTGTAAATATTGACAAAGTGTCACGACATCACATTACGTCCTTTTTTTTTTTTAGCTTTTTTATGTATTTAGTTCTGAGTATATTACCTTGATGGGTTTGTTCCTGGTTATACAATGAGCAACTGCATCAGCTAACACCATTTTCTATGTTCTGAATAGCTGATATTGAACTCTTTTAAAAAGCACAGAAACTAAAAAAAGGTATTTTACTTGTGCTTTGTAAATCTCTGCTAAGTAGCATCCACAGCTACATTCTTTAGGTACACTATTTGGTAACTAAGGTAGCAATGATTATTAATATACATAAACCCTTCCTTTGTGTAGGTTTGAACATGCTAGCTATATCAAGACAAATTGTTTTGAAAGTATTTTTTTTCCTTTCATTGAAGAATAATTGAAAGAAGTGAATAGCGTGTATAATATTGCTCCACTCTGCTTCCTGAGACACATTATAACTTATTATTCTGATTTCTGTCTTGTAACATCCACATATGATTTATTACAAAACGACCAGTAAATGGGGTCCTCGGAAAGGTTCATAATTGTCTCACAAGAAAGGAGATATGTTTTCCTTGTTATTTTTTTTTCATTAGCCTTCATACCCTTTGATTAATCAGATTTAAATAGGATGATGTCTTATTTACTTGTTTGAGAAATATCATCCTTTGAAATTCTCTAGGAAAAAATATTTAGCATTCTATCTTCCTTCATGTATATCCCATGGTCACACAATCGTTACTGAACAAGGTCATACTGCATATTCATCAAAGGATGATCCAGAGCGACCTCCATAAAAACAAATTACTCAGATGCAGCCATAATTATATTTCTTGCAATTATATTTAAATTGTATTAAAAAAACGTAGACATGTTATCATCAATCTTGTTTATTGTATTTTGTTTATTGTTATTTAAAGCACAATTGGATGTAAAGATGTGGTTTGTCCAATTTGTTTTCTCTGAATATTTTGTATAATTCTTTCCTGAGGATAAACTCTGTTGATCCAAGTTGTTGGTTTTTTAATCATATTTTGGATTTTTACAGTTTTACATGACAATGCAAGTATAACTTACTCAGTAATATGTAAAATAGAACAGGGCAAAATAAAGCTTTGCTCTGCAGCCTTGAGAAGATCATTGTCCCACTGGACTACATGGAAGTCACCCTCCTACAAAGGAAGGCAAAGAGTAGGGTTATTACAACAGAGCTCAGTATGCGTGTGTGCCAGTCCTTTATATGTATGACACCATACTTGTCAGACGGTATCTGTGTGTTTGTATGGCAGTGTGTATCTGTTTGCTTGTGTTGTGTATGTGTGTGAGGTAGAGTGTATGGCAATGTTTGTCTGTTTGTGTGACATTGTGCATCTGTTTGTGTGTATGTATGTGTGTGGCAGTGTGCATCTGTGTTTGCAATATGTGTTTGTAATGGGGGATCTGAGAGTGCTTCTGTTTAAGTAGTGAATGTGAGAAAATGTGAGTGCAGTGTCTGCCGAGCTTCAGTGCCAAGAGCTCTAGAAGGGGGTGCCACTGAGTACATAAGTATATAAATAAAGATTTTATTTTAATTGCTCCTTATCTTTTTTCTCTATTGATTATTTTTTCTCACTTGACCTCTGAACTAAATGGTGGGAAGAAGCTCTTATGAGTGTACTACAAAATAGATTGAATATACTTTCCAGGACATTGATTGTCCCATCTTTGTGCATTTTTTGCTTGTTCTTATTCGGTTTCCAAATCAACATTCGGCCAAGGCGAGCCAACATCCAGCCAAAATACGGGTGTTCTGAAAAATGTTCTACTTTGGGAAAAGTTAATAATGGAGAACCACAATGTCTTACTAATAACTAGTATGGAAGACTTGGGTAAAAGAGGGATACGTTTAGCCAAACAGAATGTTCTGAAGAATTTTCATGTGTTACTAGTAGTCACTAAATTTCCTTTGCATATAACAGCATCCTACCAACACACACAATACACAATATCTTGTGTATAAGTAGAAATGCATATAATAAATAATCTAATACTTTTATTCAAGGCACTATTGTTTGTTTTGCAATGGTTGCTTTTTTTAAGCTGTCTTCTATACTAAAAGAGATTTAAATATATACACATACTTATCAGTCACATTTTACATTCCGAATGGAAATCCAATGAGAATTTTCAATCCCAAAAGCTATTCGCTCTCCAGATACTAGGATAATAATTCTCTTTTCTTCATACCCTTTTACTCTATATTGATAGTCTGCCATTGAGGTCTTAGTGAGTAATATCCCCTTTGAGACCTCATTAACATTTTGACATTGTTCTGTGTTGTTGTTCTAGAAATCAATGCTCCAAAATACATATTCAGAGTAGGTTATTTCAAAGTGACCATTAAAGATGAAACTTTTTTTTTTAATACATTAACAACATTTTATGCCCTGCTACTTTGTAGGACAAGCTTCACCCTGCATAATATTACGGTGACATTGTTTAATTGGGTGACATTAATGCAGCTGTAGGTATAATAGAATGTGTCAAATCAGGAGAAAAACTATTTTTTAAGAATAATTTCGTGATCATGTCTTTAAAGGTTTAGAGTTTTATAGGTTCTAGCAAGTACTATTATAAAATAGTATTTAGAATAATAAAAAAAAAATCACCAGAATAAAGCAATACGAGGCATGACTATTAAATTGCAAAAAAAGCCAAAAAACTATTTTTTTTTAATTAATTAAATGGCAAGTTAATTAATTTCATGATTGCGCACATATTATCACGGCTTATCTCCTGTTACCCAAAAAATGTGTGCATGTACTTAGTAATATTTAATGCAAAAAGTTTTAGACTTTTGCGTGGCGAGAACATTTTTTTAACCCACACCATTTTTTCCAAAAATGTCTTTCTTTCAGGACAGCTGAATTTTGGCCATGTGGTGATTTGACTTTTTCGGAATAATAATAACGAAAAACTGATTTGAAAAACAAATCGAACAAACTAACAGGGTGTGGAAATTATTGATGTATATATAAAATATTTTACCAAGAAGGATATATTGAGATTTCTCTTGTTTCCAAGTATGTCCTAGGGTAAAATATAGTAATAAAAATACAAAATAATATTATTATACAACACATATATAAATTTATAACAGTACTGGTAAGAAATATAATCAACCATGATTACAGGTGCGTTCTATTTGGAGATATATATGGAGGGTTCTCTTAATGGATATTAGGCTTGGGGTAGATTTGAAAGTACCTGGAAGGTTATTCAATAATTGTGGTACTCTGTAGGACAATGAGGATTGAGCCGCTTTCTTTTTGTATTGAGGAAGACTAAATAAAGTGTTGCTATTGGACCGGAGGTTATAGTAGTTTGGAACAGCCATGGAGAGCATACTGCTCAGGTACGGTGGGAACTTCCCAGAAAAGCTCTTAAACACAAGTCTGGAAAGATTAAGGGTTCTAGCGATAGCCAGTTTAGTTCTTTTAACATGACACAATGGTAGATCATGTGATTACATTGTAGCACAAAGAGGCAGAAAGAGTTATACAATGTAGTAGGTTTACGAAGGTGGGTTTGCGGCACAGGTACATACAGTACATCCCCATAATCAATGACTGGCATTAGCATTTGTGTTACAATGTGTTTATTTACTGTGCGGCTTCTGCAGGATTTGTTTTGGATATGGTTTTGATGTGTTTTACATCCCACCTCCTATAGAATGTAAGCTCGATTGAGCAGGGTCCTCTTCAACCTATTGTTCCCGTAAGTGTTTTTTTTTTTTTGCAGGAGTTCAGTCTGAAAAGTGTATGGCAAAATATATGTATATATATTGCAGGAGTTCAGTCTGAAAAGTGTATGGCAAAATATATGTATATATATTGTAGCACACTGCTGCATTTTCTAGCCATTAGCTTCACATATCAACTGAGAAAAAGTAACCAAAAAAGGGGAATAAGAGGAGGAGTAGAAAAATCTATATTTATATATTTTATATTTGTAGACTTATTTTCCCTCTTTTGTTCATTTTTCACTTGATTTGTGAATTAAATCAACATTTATTAACTGTTGCATAGCCATCAATCATCTACTTTCCCATCAGTCTAATCATCTCTATATTTTTACTCCAAGGATAGGATTCAGAATCCTGAATCAAAACAAAAATTAGTAGCTGTTGGATGCTTTATTTTTTTCATGAGTCGGTTACATTTCAGCCCAGAATGTGGGAATTCTAATGATCACCTGATCGACAGAAATTTGGACAAACTGCAGTTCATAATGAAATCTCCAAGTTAATTATTTTGACTATATTGATTTTTGGTGATAGATGAGTAAATTCAAAAAATTATAAGGATTAATAAGTAATGCAATTTTTTTGTTACACTGTTCAATTCCACTTTTTTTTTCAATTGAAGCTGTTTAGTACATGCCTTGCAATGTGCGACATTGATTTTAATAAAAGTGTTAGGGTCACCCTTAGTTTAACATATGCATTAAGTTGTTGAGTCTTTTTTCTTACAATAAGAATAATTCTATGAATTTCAATCTCACTGCCAGATTATTCTGCTGTATCAGCCTTTCTTTTACCAAGATTAAAATTTATACATGGAAATTGGATTTCTTTTAATATGCATTAGTTTGCTGGATTAGCACGAAAGATCAGAATAGAAAAAAAAAATACTCACGTAAGTGAAAACGTAATTTTATAATAAAAATATATATATTAAAATAGTAGTTTAAGCTATGTGCTTGTTCTCAAATTTATGCCAGTTATGGGCTCACACATGCTCTTGTAGCAGTGCAAGTCAATTTGTGATATTTTTCGCACAATAAAATAAAGAATTGAAAAAAAAAATAGTAGTTTATATATATAAATACACTGGGGTTTCTTGACGGAGCAATATAGTAATATCACAAAAAATGTTGAAAGAATGAGAAATATTTTAAGAACTGAATCCTGGCTATACATGACAAAAAGAATTAAGTGACATGGTTGGTAAAACAAAAACAAAAACAAAAAAAAACTACCTTTTGCTTTAGGGACTGAAAAAACGAAGAAATAAAATAATAATTTTGAAACTAGAGCGATATACATTCATGCACAGAAGAATGCATTTTACATATGAAGATGTTTTCATGATATTTGGTGAATAATGACATATCACCCGATTCGCCAAATAGGCGTTGGGGGAAATGAATGCAGAATTTTCAAATTTGCAGCTCCTCATTTTTTAAATTTAGATTATTATATATAGAGCTAAAATATGAAATGCCCTTGTCATTTCTTAACAATCACTGGTTGAGTGACCCTATAAGAGATGGAATGTCTCCTTATTTGCCCATAAAAAAATAGCAGAGCTGTGAAAATCGTACTGTAACATCAAAATATGTGGACTTCCCATGATACGTCCCCCATTTACCTCACTGTTTAATAGTTATGACTATTTGTATCCAGAAATTAGTGTACTAATACACTGCAAATCCACCACACTATGGCTCTACTCTTATATTGGTTGCATACCTTTAAAACGTGCAGAATTTACATCATGAGCTCATGTGTAGCAGTATGTGTATATGTCTGAGTGCATATCTGTGTGTGTGTGTGTGTGTGTGAGTATGTGTATGTATGTCTGTGTCTGTGTATGTTTGTACATGGTGTGTTTGTGCATGTATAACAGTGTGGATTGGATAGCAGCATGTGTAGTGAGTATCTATATGCGTGGAGTGTGAGCTCATGTGTAGCAGTATGTGTATATGTCTGAGTGCATATCTGTGTGTGTGTGTGTGTATGAGAGTGTGTGTGAGTATGTGTATGTATGTCTGTGTATGTGTATGTTTGTACATGGTGTGTTTGTGCACGTATAACAGTGTGGATTGGATAGCAGCATGTGTAGTGAGTATCTATATGCGTGGAGTGTGAGCTCATGTGTAGCAGTATGTGTATATGTCTGAGTGCATATCTGTGTGTGTGTGTGTGTGTGTATGAGAGTGTGTGTGAGTATGTGTGTGTGTGTATATATGTCTGTGTATGTTTGTACATGGTGTGTTTGTGCATGTATAACAGTGTGGATTGGATAGCAGCATGTGTAGTGAGTATCTATATGCGTGTGGAGTGTGAGCTCATGTGTAGTAGTATGTGTATATGTCTGAGTGCATATCTGTGTGTGTGCGTGTGTGTGTATGTATGTCTGTGTATGTGTATGTTTGTGTATGGTGTGTTTGTGCACGTATAACAGTGGGGATTGGATAGCAGCATGTGTAGTGTTGTGTGAGAATGTGTAAGAGAGTGGGTTTTAGCAGTACATACAGCAGTGTGTGTAGTATTGTGTGTTTGTAATGTATTGATGGTATGTAAGCGCAGATGATGGTAATAATAATTAATAGGAAATCTCTGTTTAAACATCACATATGCATACAGTGTTTTATGACTTTAGCATCCACTGATATTTTTTGAGACATATGTTTTTCATGTAATATAATCTTTAGATTCTAGGTTTTAAAGTTTTTCACAAGGATTCGACTCCCATAATACAGAACCTTTGTATAGCAATGTTCTTTTCAAAACATCACAACTTTTCTAAGAATCTATGTACTTGAGGACAGAAAGAATTGTACACTGTCTGTAGAATAAAATTATTCCCAGACAAAATGATAGGAGAATATCTATTTTTCAAGCAGACAAATGAATGTTGTAAATTTATGTAACAGCCGTCATCATAAGATTTAATAAAAAAGAAGTTATCTGGAGAAGGTCAAAGAAAAAAATGTGATCACATTTACAAAAAAAAAAGCTGATGTATGTAATGACTAGATAGGTTTTAAAGTCGTGATCATAAAAGAAAATGCTTAAATATTTCCCAGCATAGCCAATATAAAATGAGGGACAAAATCAATTGGCATGGCCGATGAAATTAGGATGTGAAGAGGAGAGAGATATATCACCTATTCCAGCCAATTCTTGTAAATGAGAAAGTCAATATATGTCACACTTTTCACAGACTCATATATATTCAATCTCTGTGGAATGTCTGCAAAATATTTACCTGCTTAAACCCATGCTATTAACGTATCACACCAGTGTTTGGTTGCAGTATAAATATGAATAATAAAGGAATCTGACAGTTACAGGAAAATCACAAAATAGCAATAAAAAATGAATAAATACTGAAATTCACAGACTTCTGTGTGGAGTGATTAGAAAGACGTTTTATTCCCATGTAAATCCCAATAATTACAACTAAAAACGTGTTGCAATGTAATAGGTGCATATGTGATAGAAAACTATGGATGTAATATATATATATATATATATATATATATATATAATATCTATACAAATAATAAGTACCATTTTATTATACAGATATGATATATTATGACTAATGTTTAGAAATCTATTCTAAATAATATTTCCACTAAGCAGGATGTTGGCCATCATCTTGCGAAAATGCAAGAATTATTTCCCAAGTCATCTAGCCTTGTGGTTCTTAACTGCAGAATCGAAACCCCAAATTAATTTATTGGGTCCCTGATGGTTGAAACAAGCATATCATTGGACAGGGCTTCTGATAATGTCCACAATAAATAGATCATGTCTATATGCAGTGATGTTTCATCTAGCAAGACTCTACACATGAAAGACTCCACTTGGGTCTTGCCAGTACAGTAAGCTCATGTGAAACAACAATCAAAGATATTTTATGAACTGATCTGCAAAAAGCAATTGGAGAATTGTAATAAACAGATATATGCAATAGCATTTTTTTTTATTTTTTTTTAAATCCGTGTTAAGAAGTAAAATACAATTTTGACACATAAACAAGACTTAGCTCTAGGTAGTAGTTTTTTTTAAGTTTGATTAAATATGCACAAAGGAATCTAAATCAAGTTGACCAAAATGACTATGTTAAAGGAATATTCTAACTCTAGAAATACACATATTTATTAGAATTAGAAAATTCAGAATGCTCCTTTCCATGATTAGAGTATTACTTTTATAATAATTCAAACTTGTCTTTAAGCCAGCGCCATCCTGGTCTTGTAGCTGCAGTTGGTCTACCCACTGTAAGATCATCACATGCGATGATCCAGTGGTTCTCAAAGAAATGTGTTGGGTCTCTATGGCGAATTTGCAGCAATTCAGTGCTCTTCCAATCAAATGCTTCCAATAGAGAAGAACTGAATTTGATGCTTAGCAATAAGAAACATGCATAGTGATCAATGGCCCTGAATGTGAAGACTTTCAATAACACAAGGACATTCTTCCAGTGTCTGTCAACTACTAGAGGTAAACATTTCTCACTAATGGTAATACCTATCAGAATTCCAGGACAGGGTCTTTGCGCTAAAACTACTTTATTATTTGTATACCCTTAATGGAAGCGAATTAGGGATAACAACACACGAAAAGGACTTGGGAATTGTTATAGACAACAAACTATGCAACAATGTGCAATGTCAATCAGCAGTGGCCAAGACCAGTAAGCTATTGTCATGCATGAAAAAGGGCATTCATTCCCGGGACGAGAATATAATTTTGCCTCTTTATAAATCACTGGTAAGACCACATATTGAATATGCTGTGCAATTTTGAGCACCTGTTCTAAAAAAGGATATTATGGCACTAGAAAAAGTGCAGAGGCGGGCTACAAAATTAATAAAAGGAATGGAACATATCAGCTATGAAGAAAGGTTAACAAATTTAAACCTATTTAGTTTAGAAAAACATCGCCTGAGAGGGGATATGATAACATTATACAAATATATTTGGGGCCAATACAAACCATTGTGTGGAAATCTATTCACAAACTGGACTTTACATAGGACACGAGGCCATGCGTTTAGACTAGAAGAAAGAAGGTTTCGTCTAAGGCAAAGCAAAAGGTTTTTTGTTACTGTAAGAACAATCAGGATGTGGAATTCTCTGCCTGAAGAAGTGGTTTTATCAGAGTCCATACAGATGTTCAAACAGCTACTAGATGCATACTTGCAAAAATAGAATATTCAAGGATATAATCTTTCAATGTAGGGTAATAACTGCTTGATCCAAGGATAACTCTGACTGCCATTCTGGGGTCAAGAAGGATTTTTTTTTCCTAGCTTGTTTCAAAATTGTGCTTCAAACTGTTTTTTTTTTGCCTTCTTTTGGATCAACAGCAAAAAACAAATGTGAGGAAGGCTGAACTTGATGGACGCAAGTCTCTTTTTGGCTATGTAACTATGTAACTACACCGTATATACTCGAGTATAAGTCGACCCAAATATAAGTCGAGACCCCTAATTTTACCCAAAAAAACTGGGAAAACTTATTGTCTCGAGTATAAGACTAGGGTGGGAAATGCATCAGCTACTGGTAAATTTCTAAATAAAATTATATCCCCCAAAAATATATTAATTGAATATTTATTTACAGTGTGTATATAATGAATGCAGTGTGTGTGTGTATAAATGCAGTGTGTGTGTGTGTATGAATGCAGTGTGTGTATGAATGCAGTGTGTGTGTATGAATGCAGTGTGTGTATGAATGCAGTGTGTGTGTGTGTGTATGAGTGCAGTGTGTGTATGAATGCAGTGTGTGTATGAGTGCAGTGTGAGTATGTATGAGTGCAGTGTGTGTGTGTATGAGTGCAGTGTGTGTGTGTATGAATGCAGTGTGTGTGTATGAATGCATTGTGTGTGTATGAGTGCAGTGTGTGTGTGTATGAATGCAGTGTGTGTGTGTGTGTGTGTGTGTGAATGCAGTGTGTGTGTGTGTGTGTGTGTGTGTATGAATGCAGTGTGTGTTTGTGTGTGTGATGCAGAGCCTTGGTGGGGGGGAGGCATTTTTATTATTATTTTTTAATTATAATTATTTTAATATTATTATTTTTTGTTATATTAATATTTTTTTTATTTTATTATAGGTTTTTTGTTATTATTATTAATATTTTATTATTTACATTTGTATTTATTTATTTTCTTTCCCCCTCCCTGCTTCTTAGCTGGCCAGGGAGGGGGGCTCTTATTTCCTGGTGGTCCAGTGGATAGGCTGTAGGAGGGGGGCTGGCAGGAAGCATTTACTTACCTTTCCTGCAGCTCCTGTCAGCTCCCTTCTACTACGCGCCGGTCCGGTCAGCTCCCCTGTCTGCTCCCAGTGTAAGTCTCGCGGGCTCTCGCGAGACTTACAGTGGAGCAGACAGAGGAGCTGACCGGACCGACGCGGAGGAGAAGGGAGCTGACAGGAGCTGCAGGAGAGGTAAGTAACAGCTTCCTGCCAGCCCCCCTCCTACACAGCCCCTTGTCTGTATTATGGCAATGTAAGTTGCCATAATACAGACATTCACTCGAGTATAAGTCGAGTTGGGGTTTTTCAGCACAAAAAATTTGCTGAATCTGTTAACCTTGACTCTCCGGACTTGGGATGCCTACAGATCCAAATTATGCTCATCGAACCTGCTCTCTTTGGCCACCCCAATTAGAGCTCTCCCATACTGCATCCCTACCTTTTATGATAAGCCTTGGCGAGCTCAAAACCTGACACACTTATATCATGTTCATGCACAAGGAAAACTTCTAGATTTCCAATACCTGAAGGAAAACCACGCTCTACCATGCACCTCACAGTTTTCTTACTTGCAATTAAAATCCTTTCTCACAAGGGGACAAACACCAACCCACCCTACATCCATGTCTGCTCAAACAACCACACTATGGGAACAGATATGCATAAACGAACGGTTACCTCCACACTGTAAGCCCATCTCCATGTGCTACAAGTCGATACTATCCTACCTCCCTTTCCATATGTCAACAGCTGCCCAACATTGGAACGCTGATCTGGACACGGAGATCTCCCAACGACAATGGCATCACCTGTTCACCACGACAAAATCCCTAATTAAGTCTGCAGCCTTATTGGAACAGCAGAAAAAAACAGTCTATAGATGGTACATGGTACCTACGCGTATTCACAAAATATACCCTGACACTTCACCAAATTGCTGGAGATGCAACAACCATGTAGGAACGGTACTTCACATCTGGTGGGAGTGCTCTCGTGTCCAGTCATTTTGGAGAGGGGTCCATGGCCTGCTGTCCTCGTTGACCGCAATTAAAGTAGCTTTCCACCCTAGCACATACCTAACCATGCACTTCCAGGAGGGTCTCCCTAAGCATCTGTTGAAACTAATCTATCATATCATACTATCGGCTCAAAGATTGATTGCAAGAGCATGGAAATCCGAAAATGCTCCCTCGTTAGGCACCCTAGAGAAGGAAATAGATAGGCTTTCCTCGTATGAACAAACCTTCAGCAGGCTGTGGCCCCCTAATAAAATTACCCAAAAAACATGGGAGACTTGGAGCGCATGGAGATTGGCACGCTCTGCTGGCCAGAGCACACAGAATGTAAATCTAGCACAGGAAAGGTTATGTGGTTGATCGGTAAATAGATTCCGTTAAGACCAGAGAAAACTATGCTATGTAGAAAATAATGTACCGGATAACGTTGTATTGCTGTCTGTATCATTTGATTTAACTTTGGTTTAAATACACGAACTGTTGATTTGTACATGCTGCATTTTATACCCCCCCCCCTCCCTCTTCCCTTCTGTAACCCTCCCCACCCGATGTGTAACTTTTGAAAAAATAAAAATTGTCAAATCTCAAAAAAAAAATGTGCTGAAAAACTCGACTTATACTCGAGTATATACGGTATGTTACTATTAAGATAGTAAAATGTCCTTCATATAAATGCATGTCTTGAAAAATAGTAGAATCCTCAATGTAACAGAGGAACTGCACTCAATCTTCCAACCTTAGAACCAGGGTGTAACCAAATCCAAAAGAAAGGATAAGGGCACTCCAAAGGTTCAATTTCAGGCAATTTATTGTCACCAGAATGTGCAAAACAACGTTTCGACCAGTGTGGTCTTTATCACTTACCCACAGTTCTGTTAATTAATTTAGGTAAAAGCTGTGCTATAAAAACAAAGCATATGAGAACTTTGAGAAAGGACAAAAGCTTAGAGAAACTCAGTAGCTTGCCCTTCGATAAATCCCCGCTCAGGTCTCTTAATAGTTCTTGCTTACTTGTCCACACCATCTAGAGTGCCACAAGTTGCCTACTCCTAGTCTAGAGTCATTGCTGAAGAATTGACTGACGAGTGGGAGAAAGACCTATTTTAAGCAGGGTTTTCTCCTAATCTATACATTCGCTAGTAACTCTGCTAGAACAACATGTAGATTAAATTGCATTGTCTTTCAAAAGAGCAGGTAGGTAATGTGTATGTGACAATTTATAGAACACAGTTGTAGACATACTGTTACGCAATTTGTGCATGAGTGGGGGCACAACACTCAATAATACACAGTGTTTCACAAATGCTTTTATTGTAGCGCTGCCTCATACATAGGCTGGTAGTAGCTCTAATCTCAAAGGAGGATGACAATGAGTTTCAGTACTATGAGACAGGAGCTGCTACCAAGAATGGTAAGGGGTTTCCTCCACACACAAGACATACACATTATTAGGTAAAAAGACACTTCAAACTGGACTTGATCAACCAATACCTTTTAATACATTGTATAAATTATGCATTAAAAATAATTGCAATAACTACAATTTCACTATGATAAGCTTTTTGAAATCCAATACTTTTTTATGCATGTTCCAATATGTAATGGTGAATAAATAGCATATATATATATATATATATATATATATATATATATATATATATATATATATATATATATATATATGTATTTATTATTATTATTATTATTATTATTATTATTATTATTATTTTAATATTGAACAAAGCCATGTGTTTATTCTTCATGAAAGTGGGGGGGCTGGCTCGACTTGCATCAAAAGATTGTGCAAAAATAAAGCCTTGGTCTTGAATTTATAAACGAATGAATTACATCATAAAAGGCCAATTGAAAGGGAAATGATTAGACAGCATTTGATTAACACCCAGGTGTGCTGCAGATTTAAAGCATTTACCTTGATTCAGAATATTACGTATGAATCACATGTATCTTAAGAACATCTGATTCAATTAAATATCTCATCATTTTCCCAAAGAATTGATGAACTTGGTCACTAATGACTTTAAAACTATTCTTTGCTTTCTCTGGTTTTTGTATCATTGTTTCCTGGTTCTGAGTGACCTTTTTGGTTTTATTTAAAATGTTCTTTATTTTCAGGAATCGACGTAACAGTTAGACTGATGAATTTTAATTTTTTGGCCTTAGAAAATAAGCTATCTTAACATATTAATCTACATTGATTTGCATTTGAAAGGAGCCCAGATGTGGCCTTAACCCCTTAAGGACACATGACATGTGTGACACGTCATGATTCCCTTTTATTCTAGAAGTTTGGTCCTTAAGGGGTTAAAATGTTTTTTTGGTGTAAAATTAGGGCATCGGCAGCGACTGTTTTCTAAAAAGGAAATAGATATAAAAAAAGCATAAACCCCAATGGAGACTTTTTCTGTTCAACATTTTAAACATCTCGCTTACCTCTGTGAAGACACCATTTTTATATCTACCTTTTTTAATCTTTATTACAACAGTGTTTTTTATTCTGCTCAGCTACATTCTGTTTGTATCACTAATACATTTATACTTTTTTCTTTTCTTTATATTTTTTTCTTTAATCTCACAGTCAGTAAAGCAGTAATCTAAATTGTCTCTGAAACTTTCGCCAATAAAATGTATCACCGTTTCTAAAAATCTAAAAAAAAAGAGGCTACGCCTTTTTGGTTTTGATCTAGATACTTGAAACTGGTTTTGCTGATTGTAACTGTGTATGTTACAACACAAAGTGTAGTCGTTTTGGAGCTACACAATTGGATTTATCCGGTTTCTTTGCCCATGGGATTAAAAGAAAAATGCTGCCCTTAAGAAAGATGAGTGTGATAATATTCTTTGATGCTGATATGTTGATATATTAGGTTGTTTTTTTTATTTTCGACAACATTTAGTCTCTCTGTCTAGTCCAGCATTTCCCAAACCAGTCCTCAAGACCCACCAACAATCCAGGTTTTGTTAGTATCTCCATTGGAATAAAACAGGGAAATACATAAATCCTGGACTGCTGGTGGGCAGGTTTGGGAACCACTGGTCTAGACTCTATTGTTGAATTCAACAATACAGTGAAATATTTGGTTTACACTAAAGAAATCAGAAGAGTTGTGTTCAACATTTGCCCAGTCTGATAAATATGGACTAAAGCTTTAGTTTCAAGGAGTGAAATCTGTCAAAATGAGAGTAATCTTCATAATGTTTTTTTTTTTCCTTTTTGAATATAATTGACTTAACCCAATCTTCTTATTTAATTTCAATTACTGCTTCATTTCAAGAAACTGGTTAATATTGTAATTTTGATTCCCCCATTTTAAGTTCCAGATTGAATAGCTAATTTCAGTGCCCTTAGGTCAGTATAGGACTCTCCAGGAAAATATTTGTATACTGCACAATAAAATATCATATGTATTCTTACAATGTCATGATCTGCAAGCATGTGTTTCCATTAAAGTCAAACGTTAAGCTACACAAGCTCTATAGGTCATTCATTCAATGTCACTTTTATTAGTGGGTGCCACTTTGAAATGGTATAAAAACGATTAAAGCTCTCAAGCCAGGCTCTTCCTCTAGAGTTAATGTGCAAGTGAACATCTGCATTAGCTTTTAACATTTACATGGCAATAATATTGCTGAATACCGCTGTGTACAGTACCATTTTACAATGTAAGGAATGCATTGTATTTTTTATTGTGCAACAACATATTTATTATTCCATGTTTTTCAGGATTAGTGATGATAACATGCTAGTCAATTAAATGTGTGCATTGCTACAGTAAGAGAACTGCTACTGGAAATATTACAAACCATACATGTTTTCATTCATTCTGGAATGAAAAAGGAATAGAAATGCATCGTTAATTTAATCAATATGTTTTTTCACTTAACTGGGAATAGTGGAGAATTAAAGGGTATTGCAAATATTAAGCAAAAATAGCAGAGCTTGAGAAATAGATGAAACCATAATTTTGTTTGCAATTTCCCAATTGTAGCCAAATGTTTTCCCCTAATTATATCCTTAATATGCCCCCAGCTGACTGTGGTTTAATCCTGCTCGCACAAAGTTGTACGACAGAGAATTTGCATCCCAATCTAAAGGGCTGTATGCAGCGCTCACTTTAAGTGTCGCATACAGCTCATCTATCATTCTGGGACCACTAAATTTCGCTCCAGCTGACAGAGGGAAGCAAATGTATTTATTCATTTTGGACGAATCGAATCGTATTGGTGCACTGTTTGCTCTTTCTTCTAGAGCCCAGTATTGGACCTGTAATATTTTTTTATTTTTTTTTTAATGTGAGATTTTGTGATTTTTTTAAATTAAATTTTTAGAAATTGGACATAATAAAGTGTATTTGTGTACATTTTAGTGTAACCCTATGTGTATTGTTGGCTATATAGTTTGAGTACTTAAAGAATAGTGCCCCATGTGGTCAGAGTGCCCTCTTTAATAGTTTTTTTCTAGTTAGCAAGGAATTAACCTTCATCAAATTAACCCTCGTCAAAGCAAACCAAACCAAACGGTTCTTCATTATGCCCTAATGGTTTTAAAGTCCCTGGTTTGTCAGACATATTTACGCATCCTAATATTGTTAAGGGGTCAAAAGATATATGTCGACCTTTGTATAATATACTGATGCAGACATTCTTATTAGGCACCTTCCCTATTCCCATTTTCTTTAAAGCTGGTTTTAAAGTGTAAGTCCATGGTATAATGCCTTGTGGCAAAGAGGCATACGTGTTACAAGTAGTGATGTAGCGAACATAAAATTTTCCGTTCGCAAATTGCGAACGCGAACTTCCACAAATGTTCGCGAACGGGCGAACCCGGCAAACCGCCATAGACTTCAATAGGCAGGCGAATTTTAAAACCCACAGGGACTCTTTATGGCCACAATAGTGATGGAAAAGTTGTTTCAAGGGGACTAACACCTGGACTGTGGCATGCCGTAGGGGGATCCATGGCAAAACTCCCATGGAAAATTACATAGTTGATGCAGAGTCTGGTTTTAATCCATAAAGAGCATAAATCACCTAACATTCCTAAATTGTTTGGAATAATGTGCTTTAAAACATCAGGTATGATGTTGAATCGATCAGGTAGTGTAAGGGTTACGCCCGCTTCACAGTGACAGACCAAACTCCCCGTTTAACGCACCGCAAACAACCGCAAACAGTCCATTTGCACAACCGCAAACTCCCCATTTGCACAAGGTTGGATACCAAGCTAGCCATGTCCCTTTCCTTGTCCTCACTGATGTCATTAAAGGTCTTTCCTCCACCAGGCCACATACAACACCAAGGGTCCCCGAAAGGTGACAACAAGCCCCCTGTATTTTTTTTTCAATGTACACTACTGTTACATCAGATATGAGTTGCACTGGTGTGACACTGTGCCCTGGCAGGCCCTGAAACGCACACGTGTGAAGGAAACTGACTGCTATTATTTCACAGTCAAATTTCTAGTTTTTTTTTTTTAATGTACACTACTGTTACACCAGATATGAGTTGCACTGGTGTGACACTGTGCCCTGGCAGGCCCTGAAACGCACACGTGTGAAGGAAACTGACTGCTATTATATTACAGTCCAAAAAGTTTTTTTTTTTAAATGCAAGCTATTGTGACACCAGATATGAGTGGTGGCACTGGGGCCACCTTAAAAATATTGGATATTGCTAAAAATCATGATCACTATATACTTTCTCTACAAACCTCTAAAACGAACCAAACTACTCATCCATCCGCTATACCACTTTATCCCACCTAGAACTAGTGCCCAGTTAAAATACTTGACTCTTACTTACCCACACTCAGTCAGGCCACACACATTTCACCACTACTCTCACTGAATCCCTCTGACAACGGCTAAATTCATCTTCTACATCAGAACACTACTCCTAAGTTTGGGTTGTATCCATGTCTCGGGTCTTTCCTTTAGAATAGGGGCAGCTTCGGTCTCCTTCAACACTGACACTCCAGTGCATATTATTAAAAGATTGGGCAGATGGAAATCCTCAGTCTACAACAGATATATTCCTCATCCCGAGAAAGAAATGAGGAAAGCTTTTAAAAGTTTGGCTTTGTAAATTTGATGCAATAAGTGTGTTTTTCTTTAATACCTTTTCACCCTCTTTGCATGAACCCAATTTACATATATTACTAATATGTTTCTGAACATATATATTATATTATTCACTCACTCACTCACTCTCTGGGTCGGCCTAAGACATCATGCTGCCTAGGTCCAACGATAAATGACTATGGGGGATAATGTATAATAAACACAGGTTACTGGCCATGGGGGGATAATGTATAATAAACACAGGTTACTGGCTATGGGAGGGATAATGTATAATAAACACAGGTTACTGGCTATGGGGGGATAATGTATAATAAACACAGGTTACTGGCTATGGAGGGATAATGTATAATAAACACAGGTCACTGGCTATGGGAGGGATAATGTATAATAAACACAGGTTACTGGCTATGAGGGATAATGTATAATAAACACAGGTTACTGGCTATGGAGGGATAATGTATAATAAACACAGGTTACTGGCTATGGGAGGAATACTGTATAATAAACACAGGTTACTGGCTATGGGGGATAATGTATAATAAACACAGGTCACTGGCTATGGGAGGGATAATGTATATGTAATTCAAATCCTGGTATATGTAAACAAGACCTCTTATTTGCTGTTAGTCATTATAATTTAGAACATGTTCTCTTGCAAAACATTCATGACATGGTTCCGTTTACAGTTGTATCACTTCTCATTCTAATTATTTGTCAAACAATGGTGAAGGTACCTTTGAATCGTGCCATCTATAAAGTCTACTGGCACCTTTACCATTTGCCGTCTGGATATGAATTTAATTAATACGTTTTCTCAGATCATAAACAAATACATAAATAAAAAAATGAACAAAGTCAAGTGAAACAATAATTAGGCCTCTACCCCTTTGACAGTTTGTGCTGTGACGGAATCAAAGGTATCAAGCTTTATTTGACGTTTTCTGTTGAAAATATATCCATCATGCTTATATGGTTCATTATAGTTTTTTCGCGGATCAGGAAAATCTTTTATTAGAATGCATTGTAAATGGGCAAGTAGCAGTTACCTGATTTCATTTGCAGATGGAACCATGATTACCTTGACATAACATGTTTTGCTGTGCTAGTCTTTGAATATGTTGCCATTCTATTTGTATATTTATTTTTACAATTTCTTCATTTATTATTTCCTTCTGTAGAGATATTCTTGGTTTCCCCAGGAAGCAAGACACCAAAAATAACTCAGAATATGGAGACATGGATCCCAAATCAAGGCTGTTTGCTAGATCACTTGGGATGTTTGCTATTGCAATAATCCTACTCTGCAGTAACTATGTTTTTTACCCTACCGAGTTAGCGAAAACCTAACTATAAAACGTTTAATTGCCTTTTCTTGCTTAATCACAATATTTTCATCTTAATGGCACAACTAATGTGTGCATTCATTAACGTAATGTGTTAAAGGACAGACAGACAGGAAAATAGATAGATAGACAGACAGACAGACAGACAGATAGATGATAGATAGATAGATAGATAGATAGATAGAAGATAGATCGATAGATAAATAGATAGGAAAATAGATCCAGATAGATAGATAGATAGATAGAAGATAGATAGATAGATAAATAGATAGGAAAATAGATCCAGATAAATAGATAGATAGATAGATAGCCCTTATTATATTTCTTCATTAATTAGTAGGTACACCCCTCCTCGGTCACTGCACTCTTCTGGTAACCTTTTCCTGTCCGCTACTCACAGCCTACAGCTAACTCGCCCTTGCAGGACTTTTTACGGGTGGCTAATTTTCTTTGGAACAGTCTGCCTACCCCATCAGACTCTGCCCTAGTCTTCAATGATTTAAGAAGTCCCTCAATACCCATTTCTTCAGAAACATTTATGACCTCCTATGGTAACTTCTATTTCACAAACCTGTCTCTTGCTCTCTCTTACAGGGCCACACTCCATTCTCACCTTCCAGTTTTGCTACTTTCCTACCTTGTCATTTGGTTGCTACCCCATAGGCTGCCCTTCCTATCGTGAGTTTTCTAGCCTCTAAGCTCGGTTTAGCGGAGTCCTCGTCAATCAATTGTTCCTGTAGCATTTTGCAAGTGTTAAATTCCCCCTCTTTTTAATCATGTAAAACTCTGTGGAATAAGTTGGCGCTTTATAAATGCCAAAATAATAATAATAGATAAATGTACTTTTCTTCTAGAGAATTTCATGATTGTTCATTTATATTTTCTTTTCTTATAGAGAAATACGAATGCATAACAATTGATCTGTTTGAATATTTTCAATCCGCAGTGCAAAAGCAATTTTACTAAATAAAATAAGCTTTTTGGTGGATTTGAGTCTTTTTCCAACCTAGATTACTATGTAACTATATAACTATTTAGTTAGTTAGTAAGAGCCAATAGCAATATTTTAAATATCGAGTTCACTTAAAAAACAATATCTGATTTAAAAAGCAGATTATTGATACAGTTAAACAAAGGTAATTGAAGCATGCAAACTATTTGTCTAGTTTCTCTGTCAAAATCCTCCATAGCTATTCACCGATTAGTTAAATTGGTTCTAAGTAGGGGAATGTATGTTTTAATGTAAAATGGGCAAACTGGAAGAAATCTCCACGTCAGCTGTGATTACAACCCACGCTACTTAAAATCCACAATTATTTGTAGAATTTTTTGTGAAAAACTAAATCTTCAATGTCCGGTCAGTTCTTCATAATTCTCATTTTATTGCAGAAATGCTAATGACTTACCACTGATTAAATGGAATTTCCTTTTTTTAAAACATAGCATGTAGGTAGATAGCCCTTGCAGTAAAATATAATTAATCAGTAAGTTTGCTTGATCAGATGTATTATTCCGTTTATTTTTTTACTTTTTTTTTTTTTTGGTCTCTGAGGTTTGTTACTGCATACATGTTGGTTAAGTAGAGTAGCCTTCAGGTCTATAATTTTCTATTTTGTCTCCTGGGCTGTTATAAGTACTACTCTGGCTTAGTTCCAACCCATTGGTACTGAAGCACTTACAAGTAAACTATTAATTATTGTGACAGTTCTTTGAAAATCCTGGATTAATCCCTTTGATTCCGAGAGACCTACTGATAAGAAGGGATTCTTGCTGCTTTTCACAAGAGTGTGTCTTGCTGCTTAATGTCACAGAACTGAAATACCCATTAAAACATTACATTTTAACATATAAATTTAATGTTCTAAAAAATGTGATTAGTAAAAAAAAAAAAAAAAAAAGTTAGTGATGAATTCTATTTTGGCACACATTAACCCATTACAAAGAAATATGAATATTCTATTTTTTTCCTGAAGTTGTGCAGTTTTTAAATAAGGCATGGTTTTAGTATAATAATACAAATCCGATCTAAAAGTTGACCTGTAGACTTTTTGAGAAAAAAATAAATTAAAAAAAAAATAGCAATTTAAAGGGAAACATTAAAAAAGAAGAAAAGGATGATTTTAAAATATAAAACTCAAAATAGATTCACATTTCTGAATATTCTTCAGTAGAACTCTCTTTACAAATATTTTTTTATTAAACGACTAAACAATATTTAAAAAAACAAACCAATGTTTGAAAAACGTAATGATAATATGAAACGGAAATATAACAATAATAAAAAATAGAATTTTGAATAATAAAAAAGGGAGAGGGGAGTAAGGATAAAATATAATATGGTTCCATCCATAGATACACGAAATACAATGATCAAAGTTTCACATTCTAATCATATCACATAAACTCCTGGGCTGCTGGCGTCTATTGAGAATCGGGCATTTTCTGGTTTCTTTTGTTTCCACGGACAGTGAATATGTTATCAGTAAAAAATGTAAATTTCTTTTACATTTCAGCCTGAATGAAGCTATTGGATCAGTTTTTCATTCGTGCACCTGTTCTCTCGCAGGAACGACCTGTGTAGTCACTATCACACAGCAATTTCTAAGATACATATATATTCATTTTTTTACATTAGTTGCTTTGGAACATTCCAACCACCGTAGTGGTTTTAATGCCAGGAGTGCCTTGGTGCACCCCAATGCAAGAAATTAAACTATTTTAGAACCGCTTGGCTTTTTACCTGTGGTTCGCCCGGTGCTCCATTGCAGCTGAAAGCCCGCTTTGCCGAGCTAAGCTTGGCTGTGCAATTATTAGCTAATTGACTGAGAATGATCAGCTGACACTTCAGAGAGTTAATGATTCATTTTAATATTTATTTAGAAGACCAACAGGTACACCTATGATAAAGGTCCAACATCGAGTGTCCCTGCTGTGTTATTTTGTTGATGTCAACAAGAAGTCCTGACACTGTATGAACCTTGTAGCATAAAGCAGCATTGTCAAATTTGATCTTTTAATAAACATTATTATTATTATTGGCAGCACTTTTTCTCAGCACAATAAATGAGACAGGTACAAAATGCAACAGGAGCAAAGGTTTGATGAACTCATAAACAGTAAATCTTTCTTAAAGGCGTTTGTTCAAGGTGATAGAATGTCTTAGAAATTCCTAAACAGTCAAAAGATATACATAATATAATGGTATTCTTCAAGTTAATTATATTCATTAATTAAACCATTTTACTTTGAATGTTATGTTCTAATGCCTTGATTTCTTAATTTTATAAATAGAATATGCAACGCAGTATAGGCTTCAAGCCAAGCTACATAATGTTGTTTACCTTGTCATTATTATTTGGTAGGAAGTCGTCTTCCATCATATTTCTTTGCGTGATCATCTACTTTTTCCTTTCGTTTGTATTACTCAAACAAAATTAATTATTTCAAATACTGAATAATAGGATGTTAGTAGTTATTACGGGTATAGCTTCAGTGTAATGCCAAAGTGTTTGATTCTCTCAGAGATTTTCAGCTGATAGAAGATTTTCCTTTTCCAGGAAGATTATCCCAGTTTTCTAACATTATGTAGGAGATTAACTGCTTGACCCATTTTCTTTTTTCGATACTGAATAGTAAACAAGGAACTGTAAGTAGGCTAAATGTTGGAAGAGGTATCGAGAAGTGGAGAAAGCATACTGCGATGACTTATTTCCAAGTAAAAAAATGTTTATAAACAAGACAAGGCAAGACAAGGAGTACATCATGTCTGTATATAAATGCTAAATGATAGGAAGAATCCCAAGCACACCAAAAAGAGTTGTTTGCATATAAAATGGATTTTATTCATATAGTGGATACACATGAATTGTACAGGAAAAGTGCGGTAAATTGCACAAGTATGTAAACAGTCACCAGCTAACCAATAACCACTATACATAAAAAAGTGATCAAGCGAAAACCAATAAACCCATAATAAACCAGGTATACAAACCCGAAGAGCAAGAGACCACAGAACCCCGAGGTTTCGGCAACTAAGCCTTCCTCCTGTACAATTCATGTGTATCCACTATATGAATATAATACTTTTTTTTTTTCAATGTCTTAATTCTTATTTGCATTTTTTACAAGACATACGTAAAAAAAAAACAGGGTACAGAAGGGAAGAGGGGAAGGGGAAAACAATACACGACATTGACATTTGACATCATTTCATTTAGCAGACAGAAGTGTGACAAAAAGTTGATGCTGCTGTGTACCCAACCTAGCACTGCAATGTACATAAACCTTTTAATGACCTAGATCGACAGCTACTATTCTGATGTCCTAATGCATTGTCAGGCCTTAAGCCTCCCGATGTCTCCTCATACTTCCGGGTTTGACGGAGCTTAGCCACACCCCCATTGCCGCGGTCTGCTATTTAATGCGACCGCACCAGCTGGTAGACGCTGGATTATTGAAACGCGTACCGCGCCAAACTCACCGGCTCACAGACCTCGCTGAGACGACCACTCGCTACTAGACCGGACTGGAGGAATATTCAAGTCCCCAACATCTCTCCTCATCACAGACAGCTACCAGCACTCTCGGCAACCATTCACTGAAGCAACCGCCTCTGAGGAGAGCTGGGGACACAATCCCTCTACTTCTAGAAGTTAAGTAACTTACAGTCTCTGAGTTAAGAGCTAACAATGCTAAAGCTTTATTTCAACTTACTAAAGTCTGTTATCAAGTTCTCCAGCAAGCCTGCTACAGCTTTCCTCAAATCAAGTATTATTCAAGTTCAGCTGTACCTGTCTTGCTACAGATAATCTTATTTCTTCATACTAAAGTCTGCTATCAAGTTGTCCAGCAATCCTGCTACAGCTTTCCTCAAATCAAGTATTATTCAAGTTCAGCTGTACCTGTCTTGCTACAGATAATCTTATTTCTTCATACTAAAGTCTGCTTTCAAGTTGTCCAGCAATCCTGCTACAGCTTTCCTCAAATCAAGTATTATTCAAGTTCAGCTGTACCTGTCTTGCTACAGATAATCTTATTTCTTCATACTAAAGTCTGCTGTCAAGTTGTTCAGCAAGCCTGCTACAGCATCCCTCAAAACAAGTACTATTTAAGTTTGCTGCACCATTCTTGCTTCTGATAATTCCAATGTATATAATCTCTTATAATTTGAACTGTTAACAAGAATAACGGACTCTAATGAATTCTGAACCTTGTCAATGCTCAATGAAACAAACCGTTTATTATTTAAATAAACAGTAACTGTAATTCTGGAACTGAAGTCTCAGTTCCATCTAAGTGTCTTAATAAAAGATCAAAGTCCTAAGAAATCTGCAGTTGTGTTCCACATCATTTACTGTGAACGTGACAGAATAATCCAGCCTTTGTGATGGAACCAGCAGATTTCGATTCTAAAGTATTTTTGCTGAATCAACGAGTCGATTCACTTAACCAAGGTGTGCAAGACCTGCAGGTTACAAATGAAAGAATTCTCACTTATGTCAGAGACTTACAAACGCATTCTCCTCATACTGTTCTGCACTCAACTAGCGATCCTGCTGTATGTAACCCTGAAAATTTTTATGGTGATCGTTCCAAATATAGGGAGTTTTTTAATTCCTGCAAATTATTGATTGCTTTAAAACCTAGATCTTATCCCACAGAAAGATCTAAGGTTTTTTTCAGTTATCTCATTCCTGAGAGGTGAACCTATGTCCTGGGCCCATTCCTTTTTGGACAATGATGACCCCATCTTAGATTCACTGGAGGAATTCTTTAAAGCCATGTCTCTTCTCTATGAAGATCCATACAAACAAAATACTGCTGAATTAACAATTAGAACCTTGCTGCAAAAACATAGACCCGTTGAAGATTATATCGCTGAGTTTAAAAGATGGGCAGTAGAAACGCAATGGAATGACATCGCATTGCGCAACCAATTTCGAATCGGCTTATCTGAAGCTGTAAAGGATGAACTATCTAGAATAGAACTCCCGACTACTTTGAATGCTCTGATTCATCTATCGATCAGCATTGACAGAAGGCTTAGAGAAAGAAAGGCCGAAAAGGCTCTCTCAACTTCAACTGGGAAAAAATCATTTTATCCTCCAAAGCCTTCTGACAACTCATCCTTACCAACCAAACCTATGGAAATAGGGGTAATAAGAAGTCCCCTCACTCCTGAAGAGAAAAATCGAAGACGTATATTAAACCTCTGCATGTATTGTGCCTCTCAAGTTCATTTGGTCTCTGATTGCCCTTTATTGAAACGGATAAAGGGCAGTAGGCAGACTCATGCCTCTTCCATCCTAAGTGCACTCCCCTCTACAGCAAATACTCAAATATCCCCTATCATTCTCATATTACAGTGGGACAATAAAATAATTATGACTAAGGCTGTCATCGATTCCGGTGCAAATGGAGTGTTCATCGACTCAGCCTTTGTAACAAAGAATAAAATTCCTTGTATTCGTAAAAGAACTTCTATTCCTGTTAGAGTGATTGACGGGTCCCTCATCTCATCGGGACCTATACTTCACGAAACCATCCCTCTAAAAGTAACCACCAATCATACTCATACTGAAAATCTTAGATTTGATGTTATCCCATCACCGTTTTTTCCTATTATATTAGGGATCAACTGGTTAAGGAACCACAACCCTCAAATCTCTTGGTCCCCCTTTTCTCTTACCTTTAACTCCGATTATTGCAAGGAAACATGCTTGCAACATATTCCAATCCTTCAGCCTACTAAAGAACCAGCTATAACCTCTTGTTATTCGGACACCGAACTGGAACCTCCTCCTCATACAGTCGTTGGGACTTTATCTTCCCTTCTCGACGACATAAAAGGACTCAGTAAAGATACTCTTAATCTTCCTACATCAGTTAAACTATCGAAGAAAGACGGTCTCTACTATTTCAAGGACCGAATTTATGTACCTCCTGCTTTCAGAAATCAAGTGCTCAATTTTATTCATGATTCTAACCTGGCAGATCATCCAGGTATAAAAAAGACCCTTGAATTGTCCAAGAGATATTATTGGTGGCCTCATCAAGACAAAACCGTTAAATCATATGTTAAAACCTGTTCAATCTGCCAAAGATCCAAACAAGGACCTCAGTATCTAAGTAGTCAATTATTGAACCTACCGATTCTCGGAAAACCTTGGCAATCCATTTCTATGCACTTTTTGGTGTATCTTCCCCCTTCTCAACAGCATACCACCATTCTAGTGGTAGTGGACCGTGTCACGAAAATGTCCCATTTTATCCCTTTAAAGATGTTACCCTCATCCTCTGAACTTTCAAAATTATTTCTTGACAATATTGTAAAACTTCATGGACTGCCTGACGAAATCATTTCAGACCGAGGGACTCAGTTTACCTCCAAATTCTGGAACGCATTATGCGCTTCTCTTCATATCCAACATAAACTGACATCCGCATATCATCCCCGAACTGATGGACAAACTGAAGGAGTCAACCAATACTTAGAGCAATATCTACGATGTTATTGTTCTCACTTACAAGATGATTGGATTACCTGGTTGCCCATGACAGAATTCGTATACAACAACTCCTATCATACTAATAGCAAGATGACTCAATTTTTCTCCAACTATGGATTTCATCCCTCCTTGTTTCCTGCTCAAACAAATCTTTCGTCTAATTCTTCTGTTTCGAATCAAATCTCTCATATGTCATCCTTATTTAAATTTTTCCATGAACTTTTGGAATTTGCATCATCCACTCAAAGAAAAAAATTTGATATTAAAGAAAACTCTTCCCCCGATTATGGGATTGGGGATCTTGTCTGGCTTTCCTCAAAGGACATTTTCATAAATTGGCCATCTAAGAAGTTAAGTTCCCTTTTTCATGGTCCATTTCCAATTAAGTCAATAATCAACTGTAATGTTGTTGAATTGAAGCTTCCATCTACTTTGAAACTCCATCCTGTTTTTCATGTGTCCTTGCTTAAACCTCATCATCCTGACTCTTTCCGTAGAGATGTAACTACTTCTCCTGATCCTGTTTTAGTCCAGGGTGAAGAAGAATACGAGATTCAGAAAATTCTAGATTCAAGGATTCATCGTGGCTCTTTACAATACCTCATTAGATGGAAGGGATATGGAATTGATGAAGATACTTGGGAAAACTCCTCTGGAACCAATTCTGATAAATTGATTTCTGCTTTTCATAGACGCTACCCTTCTAAACCATGTTGAGATAGCACCCTGAGGTTGCTCATTAAGGTGGGGGTACTGTCAGGCCCTAAGCCTCCCGATGTCTCCTCATACTTCCGGGTTTGACGGAGCTTAGCCACAACCCCATTGCCGCGGTCTGCTATTTAATGCGACAGCACCAGCTGATAGACGCTGGATTATTGAAACGCGTACCGCGCCAAACTCACCGGCTCACAGACCTCGCTGAGACGACCACTCGCTACTAGACCGGACTGGAGGAATATTCAAGTCCCCAACATCTCTCCTCATCACAGACAGCTACCAGCACTCTCGGCAACCATTCACTGAAGCAACCGCCTCTGAGGAGAGCTGGGGACACAATCCCTCTACTTCTAGAAGTTAAGTAACTTACAGTCTCTGAGTTAAGAGCTAACAATGCTAAAGCTTTATTTCAACTTACTAAAGTCTGTTATCAAGTTCTCCAGCAAGCCTGCTACAGCTTTCCTCAAATCAAGTATTATTCAAGTTCAGCTGTACCTGTCTTGCTACAGATAATCTTAATTCGTCATACTAAAGTCTGCTATCAAGTTGTCCAGCAATCCTGCTACAGCTTTCCTCATATCAAATATTATTCAAGTTCAGCTGTACCTGTCTTGCTACAGATAATCTTATTTCTTCATACTAAAGTCTGCTATCAAGTTGTCCAGCAATCCTGCTACAGCTTTCCTCAAATCAAGTATTATTCAAGTTCAGCTGTACCTGTCTTGCTACAGATAATCTTATTTCTTCATACTAAAGTCTGCTATCAAGTTGTCCAGCAATCCTGCTACAGCTTTCCTCAAATCAAGTATTATTCAAGTTCAGCTGTACCTGTCTTGCTACAGATAATCTTATTTCTTCATACTAAAGTCTGCTGTCAAGTTGTTCAGCAAGCCTGCTACAGCATCCCTCAAAACAAGTACTATTTAAGTTTGCTGCACCATTCTTGCTTCTGATAATTCCAATGTATATAATCTCTTATAATTTGAACTGTTAACAAGAATAACGGACTCTAATGAATTCTGAACCTTGTCAATGCTAAATGAAACAAACCGTTTATTATTTAAATAAACAGTAACTGTAATTCTGGAACTGAAGTCTCAGTTCCATCTAAGTGTCTTAATAAAAGATCAAAGTCCTAAGAAATCTGCAGTTGTGTTCCACATCATTTACTGTGAACGTGACATGCATCTACAAAGTCATATGAGTTGAAGTACGAGGTTTACTAAAGGGGGACTAGTTAGCCAGGTGACCTGGACTGGTGGTGTTTATCACCATATCGGTTGGGGCCGGGCTGTTTAGCCAACTTTGCCAAAACCATGTGTGTTTACCTGCTTGGCCCTTGAGGCTGTATGCCATCTTTTCAAACCCACAAGTTGTATGAACCTTATCTTTCACCTCCTGGATATTTGGAGAAGATGTTTTCTTCCATCTGCTGGTTATACCGGACTTAGCGGCCATGAGTAAATGACAGATAACCACCTTGTGTCTTGAAGACAATAGCCCAGCATGTATGTGTAGTAGGCAACATTCTGGGCGATTTGGGATATCAACTGCAGTTACATCTAAGATCAGTTTCCTTACTTGTTGCCAGTAATGCTTTATTCCTGTGCATTCCCAAAATATATGCAATAATGTGCCCTCACCACCCCCGCATCTCCAACAAGAACGGGATGATGATTGATACATCTGGGCTAATCTTGTGGGAACTAGGTACCACCTCATCAAAATTTTGCAGTATGCCTCCCAGTGGGCTAAGTTATGAGAGGACGAGCGTGTGATTTGCAGTGAATGCAGCCACATGGGGAGTGGAAATGTGGTGTGTACATCAATTTCCCATAGTAGCATGTAGGGGTGTTTTTTGGAGCTATCAGCATTGTTGATTGCGTTGTAACAAAGGGATAACGTTTTTTGTGTACGACTGGGGAGAAGACATTGCTTGCCGAAGTCTGACAGCTGGTCGGCATCGCAGTGTTGTAACTTCATCGAATTTAGGATATGTTTAATCCGCAGTTAGGAGAATATTTCCTTGGTGGGGAGAGCGTATTCTGTAATTAGCTCAGGGAATGGTTTAATGCCCCGTGGCATGATTAGGTCACCTATGGTGGTAATCCCACTCGCAATCCACGTCTTCAACGGTAGATCGTTAGTGAAATCGAGCAGGCGGGTGAGAGGAGCAAAGAAGAGTGGGTGTGCATGTCCTATCAAGGCCCCTGCTCACCGCTTCCAGCTAGTAAGCAAGAAGTTGGTGTTGGGAAGGCCAGGCGAAGCTGATTTCTTTGGTGCATTTGAGGACCACAGGTTTTTGCATATCGTGTCAGGGTTAATGCATGCATCTTCCAAAGAGAGCCATACTGGAGATTTTGGGCGTGTCAGAACCTCCAGACCTTGAGCTAATACTGATGCTATAATAAGTTTTAATGTCTGGGATTCCCAGTCCCCCATTTGTCGGTGGAAGCCATGTGAGTCTGCGTGGGATTCTGGGAGTTTTTTTTTTCCAGATGTATTGGAAAACACGGATTGGAATTTTTTGAGAAGGGTATCTGGCAGGGCAATAGGGAGTGTTCGAAACAGGTATAGGACGTGTGGAAGGGCCATCATTTTAACTGTCTGAACCCGTCCCAAACATGAAATTTCTAGAGGCTGCCACTTCTCCAATTGAGTCTGCAGTTTGTGCATTAGGGGTAGGTGATTATCCTTAGTTAATTTAGAATAGGAAGCTGTCAGATTGACCCCCAGGTATTTTAATGATGTTTTCCTCCAGTCAAAGGGGTAGCTGACCTTCAATTTTTGTACTGTCGTGTTATGTAGGTTGATTGGAAGCACCTGTGTTTTGTTGACGTTGTTCTTATAATAGGATACCTGGCCATATTGACTTAGTAAATTTATCAGAGATGGGATTGATTTGTCTGGGTGTGTGAGGAATAATATGACATCGTCCGCGAATAGGGCTAGTTTTTGCGTGCCAGCCGGTGTATTTAGACCTATTATTCCTGTATGGTCGTTGATGCTGTGAATCAACGGTTCTAGGCAAAGGATGAAAAGTATAGGAGACAGTGGGCACCCCTGCCTTGTTCCATTGCTTATTTTGAAAGGTTCCGACAGGAATCCTGTATTAAATATTTTGGCAGTAGGAGCTTGGTACAGTGCCATGATTGCCCCCAAAAATGAATGTGAAAATCCCATCTTCAGTAGGGTAGCCTCTAGGTAGTCCCAGTTTAGACGATCAAACGCCTTTTCGGCATCGAGCCCCAGAAGCACACCCCGCTGAAGTGAGGAGTTTGCCCAGCTGACCCAGTTCATGCAGTGTCTGGTATTATCTCCCGCCTGTCTCCCTGGGGCGAACCCGGCTTGTTCAGCCGAGATTAAGTGTGTGAGGAGGGGTTTTATACGGGATGCTAGGAGTTTGGCGTATAACTTGACATCAGCATTAAGCAGTGATATAGGCCTTAAATTTTCACATTTTGAAGGTGGTTTGCCCGGTTTGGGGAGCGTTATCACATGGGCTTCTAGCATTTCTTTCGGCATAATCCCAGTTGCTTTGATGGTGTTAAACAATTTAGTGAGGAAGGGGGTCAGGATGCTTATTAATTTTAAGTAGTAGTAATTTGAGAATCCGTCTGGCCCAGGGGCCTTATGTTTCGGAAGGGAAAGTATGGCCTTGGATACTTCTTCTTCTGTGAATGGGCTCTCTAATGATTCTTTCTGTGTGTGTGAGAGATGCGGAAGTACTATATTGTCAAGAAATTGTTTTATATCATGCGATGGTTGGGGCGTCGAGGGATCGTCTTTTAAGTTATATAATTTTGTATAGTAGGTGGCTAGCGTATTTACTATGTCTGTAGGGTTATAGATTTTTATGTTTTGTGGAGAGTCTATATACGGGATTTTAGACTGCAGTCTTTGGGCCTTCAGTCTACCTGCCAGTAGCTTGCCTGCCTTATTGCCCTGTGTGTAGTATGTCAGCCGCAAGGCCCTCATTCTTCTCTCTATAACCTGTAGCGAGAGTGCGTTCAGGTCTTTTTGTGTGCGGGCAATGAGTTTTGTTATTTTAGTGGATGGGTTAGCTTTATTTCGCTCCTCTAGAACAGTGAGTTCACGGGTTAGGCGAGCTTTTTCTTCGTTGTGTTTCTTTTTATTGCGGGACCCTAATTGGATTAGTACCCCCCTGATTACCGACTTGTGTGCGGCCCATTGGGATTGTATTGTAACGTCTTCCGTTGCGTTTTCTTTAAAGTAATCAGTCGCAGACTGAAGGATTTTTTGGAATGTCACCTCATCATCTAGTAGTTCCTCATTTAGTCTCCATTTCCCCCTCCCTCTCGCTGGGTATAAGCTGTTGAAAGTAGCCGTGATTGGTGCCTGGTCTGACCAAGTCCGTAGACCTATTTCAGCTTCGGCTAAGTTCGTAAGGGGTAGTTTGTCTACCATGATCATGTTGATGCGAGAGTACGTGGAGTGTGTCGGTGAGAAGTACGTATAGTCGCTACCCGATGGGAATTTATTTCGCCAAGTGTCATATAAATCTAGTTCAAATGCTAAAGAGGTCAGTGAATTACTATGCCCACACGCGACAGCAGTGGGATTTTTGTGCGTTTCTCGTTTGATATCCAAACTGGGGTCTAGACTGCAGTTAAAGTCCCCCCCAATGAGAACGTGGCCTTGTTTTAACGTGTCTATTTTCCTGAGCGCTTTCTGGAGAAAGCGTGTTTGCCCATCATTCGGAGCGTAGAGTGATGCTATGGTCATAATGATGCCATTTAGTTTGCCCACTAGAATGAGAAGTCGCCCTGCAGTGTCGGCATATTGCGAGTCAAGCTGAAATATCCAATCCGCATGGAAAAGTATTGAGACCCCTTTTGTTTTGGTTTGGGAGTAGGCGTGATATGCTTGGGGATATTTCTTGGAGGTTATCTTTGGGGGATTTTGGGTGCACAGGTGGGTCTCCTGTAAGCAGACTACTGCCGCTCGGGATTTGTGCATGTCTCTAATAGCTAGACTACGTTTATGTGGACTATTCAGTCCTTTGACATTCAGGGATAGGACTTTAAATGTAGATTGTGCCATAATTAGTATTGTATTTGTGACTGTGTGACGGTGAACTGTGGTTTCCTCTTTTGACGGGATCCTGTGTCATTGCTGTTACTGTACATGGATCAGGTCTATGTGTCTGATGCCTAGGTGTAGTGTGCATCCAGCGTTTGGGAGTCAGTGACGTGAAATGTCGTGGGGAAAGTAAGGGGAGAGGGAAAGGGGTTAACTGGGGATCCCACAAAACATGGGATGTTAACAAACTTTCTCTGCGTTGAGCAGAGTGTACTGCCGAGACAATAGTGAGGTTCATTCCCACACTAGCTCGGGACGTGAGGTGTGGAGTAGTCCCCACCCGTATATGGCCCTTTTCTACTTTTTATTTCCCTATCAGCCTGATAGGCGGGTAAGTGCTTCCCCTATATCTCGTGCCAGAGATAATTGCGTGATTTACCAAGTGCTAGGGCATAGACCGTGAATATTTCCTGTTTCAATACTCCCCTCGGATACTTGTCGTGCCTCCCGGGCACCTTGGCCTAGGCTTAATGCTGTGGCTTCTCCTCGGTGATTCGCCTTGGCAGGCGTCAACCGACTGAGTGTTCCTTACATATGTGATACCTAAAATACATATTTATTTATTTTATTATTATTTTAATTTATTTTTTGTATTTTTTTAATTATTTTTTATGTATTTTTTTTTTTTGCCATCTGCTCATCTGTAGGTAAAGCTGTCACATGGTATTTGGGGACTAAGTGGGTGGTGGGTCCGTTTGTGACCGTGGTAACAGGTTGAGGAATGAGAGGGATCGTGGTGCAACCTGTCCTTTCTGGCCTGTTCCCAGGATCTCTACTTTTCACCTCTTATGCAGATTGGTTTGTGGGTGTCGCTCTAGTCTTGCGTCAGTTCTGGGGACTAGTATACTAGCGGAGGACCCTCCCAAGGTCCCCTTTCTAAGGCTGGTCGCCCCACCTCACATCCCCAACAGATTTTCCCCCATGTAGGAGCAATCTCACTCTAAGTAACCCCTATTCCAGCTCTGACCTACACAATAAAGCAAACAATAATCATGTAACATAAATTTAGCTAACAGTGTATAGTTTACGCCGGATCGGACCGTGTGAGGACCCCGGCCCACGGCCCAGCGAGGCCCCTGTGAGATCAGTCGGACATTCCGAGCACAGTTCGATTTAGCCCCTCCATTGATCTAGGCGCTGCGGGGTGCGTGGGATATCCCCTTTTGAAAGCGACCATGCGCTAATAACTTATTGGGGCTGATAGGGCCTGTCTGCGGCCGCCCAACCATGCAGACCTAATAGCCCGAAGTCACCCCACACAGTCCCCCCAGCATTACTCTTATGGTATCAGTACTTCAACTACATAGGCTTAACATTCCCAACTTACTAGCATTCCCACTCCTCTTTGTAATACGTAAAACATTAATAATACAGAAATTGTAATGTTATTATATTATGATACTCAAGTGTTGGTCATTAGGCGTTCCCGGGTATGCCACAGACTAGTCCCGTGAGGTGGGCTCTTTGGCGGCCCCTGCCATCCTCCACTCCGGTTGCAGTTTCGTCGGGGATGAGCGAGCAGGAAAGGCCTGGCCTTGAGCGTGATGTAGGCCCCATTCCTTCAGTTTCGCCAACCCCACCTCTGGTTCCAAAATCTGCACAGTCTTCCCCCGGTGCCAAATCAGCAGCTTTGTTGGGTAACCCCATCGATATGATGAAAGTAGAATAAACACATATAAATAAAAGAAATGTCCACAAGAGATTAACCCCTTGTGGACATTTCTTTTATTTATATGTGTCTATTCTACTTTTTGCTGTAATATACTGCTGCTCCTAACTCCTACTGTGGTGATTTTGAAGGAAACATCCATCCAGGAGGGTACATTAACTTGGAGATACGCTGTTTTTATACTTCTTAAGTGTAAGTGCGACCAATACATTTGTTATACATTATTTTATACGTACTTCACTATATTTGATCTTTTTATTTCATATATCTGGTTGGAAGACATTACATCTCATCTCATACTCATCAAATACCCCTGAGTGGGTGAAAGGCCTGATTATCTCATCCGTTTGTGAGTGCATTCATATCACATTTATTTCACATCCTTATTACATACTATTTTACGCTATGTTAGCTATTTGATTTATTCACACAGAGCATATGCCTGGAGAGATCACCTAAATACAGGTCATTCTATTATATATTGTATCTATACGTATTCTGGGTGATTTCCACTTCTTTGTATATGTGTATATTTTCTTAGGTGGCTGTGAAGTACACCTGGGATCACTTTCAGCTATACGTTTTCTTCACCTCTAGTGTATATACTTTCTTTTTTTTGGTTATACATAATTCCTCCGTCTTGGTTTCCAGGTGGCTGGTACGACCGCCTAGCTCCCCTATTTCCTTTTTCAGTTCGTTGGTGAGCTGACGAAAATCTGAGCGTAGGGTCGTTTTCAGGTCTTGGAGCATAGTGTGTATACTTTTATTTGTAACCGGAACATCTTCTGGTACCTGTGGTTCACTGTCCGGGTCGCATTACGGTGAGGGAGGCATATCCACATGGCCGTCGCCATCTTGGAATGGTTTTACACGGTCCTTTTTACTCTGGCGGACCGGGTCGGTAAGTTTAGTTTGCTTAGAAGGTGCCATGGGGGGGTTATGAGATCTTCCTCACGATTTCTGCCGTGATTTACGGGAAAAATATAGCTCAATTGTCGCTATTGGGCCCGGTGGGTTGCGGAGCTCTTACATCATCCCTTCGGCGGTTGGCCACGCCCCCCCAATATAATACTTTTAATATGCAAACAACTCTTTTTGGTGTGCTTGGGATTGTTTCTACTATGACTATGGATCTGGTTGTGGGTCAGATTTTCAGTTGAAGCACCCGGCTGTTCTTTCCTTTACTATTACCCATATTAACAGTTTGAGCACTTACTATAATGTTTCTCTATAAATGCTAAATAAATAATAATAATAATAAGTAGCATATGTGTTGCTGGGGAGGGGGATTTAGGACTGAAGCCTCTTTAGTTCTAGCTCCCTATAAATAATAGAGGGGACTTTGGAATATAGCGTCCCTCCTCCGTTAGATGCTCACCCAGTCTCCACTCCTTCAAAAATCATTAAAAACCCACTTCTCCATAAAAGCGTATCAATTAAACTGTTAATAGCTCCCAACTGATTCCTCTCTTGCAACTGTCACTAGTCTAATACTATCCTTACCTTTTGTGTCACTTTACCCCACTCCCTCTAGCATGTAAGCTCATTAAGCAGGGCCCTCAACCCCTCTGTTCCTGTGTGTCCATCTTGTCTGGTTACAACTACATGTCTGTTCGTCCACCCATTGTAAAGCGCTGCGGAATTTACATCAGACAGCTGTTCCTCAAAGTAGCCGTCTATTATAAAAAGAAACATTAATAGTACAATGTTTTGTCAGGCTACTTAGGAGAAATATCTGGTTACCCCAATGACTGCTGAGGTGAGGAACTGGTTAACAGAACTTTGCTGTACAGCCCTGTATTTGGCAGAATAACATTGAATTTCCTGGGTGTGCAGATGCACTTCTTTCTGGTTATACTTTCCTGGAGTTCCTAGAGAGCTCCAGCAGCACATTGTTTGTGGGTAGAGTCGAAGGGATGTAACATAGATAGACAGGTATATGCTGTAACATATGCCAACCTCTCTGTTAGTGCAGGGGCCATCAAGTTCTCTTTTCTAGAACCTAGCCCCTGGTAAGTGGTGTTACAGGACAAACTCAAACCCATGGAGGACAGAGAGTGGGTCAGTTTAAGAAGGGGCAAGATGATGATGCAAAAAAGTTGGATGTATATATGCTGTTGATTCAAAAGCAGGCAAAAAAAAAAAAACAATTGTAGATACATTGCCCCAAAAAGGCCTTCTTGACTCCATAACCACAATCTGATTTCTCCTTGAATCAACAACCTTGAATATTCTGTTTATGCAAAAAAACATCCAAGCCAGTTTTAAATTATTTATAGATTCTGATAAGACAAACATTTTAGGCAGAGGATCCACATCTTTATTGTTTCTTACTGTAAAGAACCCTTTCTTCTGCTGTAAGCGAAAACGCCTTTCTTCCAGTCTGAATGGGTGACCTCTTGCCTGCTGTATAATCCTGCCAATAAACAGTTTAGCACGTAGCGGTTTGAACTGACCGTGTATATATTTCCCGTCTGAAGCGCCCTTTTTCAAAAGAGAACCAATCCAGTTTTTCTAACCTTTCCTCGTAAATGTTTTCTATCCCCCTTACTAATTTTGTAGCAGCTCACCTAGGCCCTTTATCTGGGTATGCAATATCCTACTTTAAAACTTATGCCAAAAATTGCACCACAATATTCAAGGTTGGGTCTTACACCTGATTTATAAAGAAGCAAAATTATATTTTGATTATGTGAATCAATATCCCATTTTATACATGAAAGCACCTTACTAGCTTTTGCAATGACAGACTAGCATCGCATGCTGTTGTCTAGTTTGTGATCTATAATTGTTCCCTAGTCCAATGCATGACTTTACATTTATCTATATTGAATCTCGTTGAATCTTGCCTGCCCAGTCCATCAATTTATCCAAAATCCCCTGTAGTCAACTTATATCACGTTCAGACTATATTTTCTTATATAATCGTATTTCTTTGTGATCTGCAAACTTGGACAAATTACTTCCATTGCCCACTTCAAGATCATTTATAAACAAATTTAAGAGGACCAAAGACAGAACCATGAGGCAGTTCACTTATCGCTTTTGTCCAATTTAATGTTCCATTTACAACTACTTTCTGCACTCTGTCTTTAAGCCATTGTTCTATCCACGAGCACAATACTTCTTGGCTAAGGTAAGTGACGTTCAGATTTGGTGTGAGTATATTTGTGTGTATGTGCGAAAATATACAGAATTAAATAGTTTTATTTTTTGTATAACTTGGAAAAAAAGTCCCAAAACAGTAAATAATGTCATGTTTCCCTTATGAGTGATAGCTTGTCCTTGTAGTTAGCTGACCCTATTTTAGACAATTTTAAACATGTTTGATACATTGTAATGATATTCCCTCTACAGTAGGTGTGCTCCTGATAATTTGTACTAGAACATTGAGCATTTAATTGTAATACTTCTGCGAATGATTATCATGTCTGGTTCATTATTCCCAGGTTGGTCATTTAGGTAACACTCCAAAAATCATTATTAATAGTGAAGGTTTAATCTTCTTTTTTGTTACAGTATTTCAAATTGAATACCCAAAAGCATATGTCGTTTTTCCGAAAATAATTACATAGTTTAGATAAATAAATAAATAAATGTATTTAGAATGTATATCTCATAGCTCTATCCTATAAATCTCTATTAGATTCAGGTGAATTATGTGTTACGCATTCTAAGTCAGACAATACTTTAAATCCTCGGTATAACTTAGTTTCTCAAGCTTTGTCTTTACTTTTTCATGTTTTATGTCCCTTGTTACAGTAAATAAATGTAAATAACTAAATAGTTGACTGGTTTAACCCCTTAAGGACACAACTTCTGGAATAAAAGGGAATCATGACGGAATATTTCTGTCATGTGTCCTTAATGGGTTAAATAACTGATAATAGAAAATAGTTCCACATAGTTTAACCCTTTGCGATCCTATTTTGGAATATATCCGACAAAATATTTTACGTCTTGCGGTACAATGTCGGATTATCCCTGGAGAGTGCCACCGATCTTACGTGCCAAGTGGAGTGAATCTGCTGAACTTAGGGGTTATTCAACCGGTGCAATAATACAGGGGACACACAGACCAGGGGGAACTGCTGTTCTGCCTTTGGAAACAATAGGTTCAGTTGGAGTGTTTAGATTACTCCCCAAAACAGCTTGCAAACAATATAGGGGTGAGTGGGGGGTGCACCCACCCCTAGACATGAATCTTATAGTGTGGCAAAGCTTTTGGTACTCAGTGGGGTACTTTGCCAGCACTCAGGGTTTACTGTTATGGGACAAATTCCATCACGTTTTGACTTCATGCCCATTAAACATTTATTAGATTTAAGGAAATGCAATGATATTTTCCTTAAAAGTATGTATATTTCTGTTTTTGAGAACATTTTCTGGTTTTATCTGGCTGTTTAGCCATGTCGGGTCAGACTCTACTGTTATCTGACCAAGTGTTCTTCAACCAAACTTACCTACTGTTGCTGGCCAGATAACAGTAGAGTAAATAGCTTAACAGCCAGATAAAATCAGGAAATTTTATCAATACACATCATTTAAAAATATCTTGAATTTCCTCTAAATGTAATGAACTTTAAAAAATGAAAATGTGATTACAGTTGTGCTTTAAGGCTGAACTTGATGGCGCATATCTCACAGAGTGCAGAAAACCTGGTCATGCTACAGCAACAGGAAGGTGGAGAGGGAGGCAATCCGGGGGGGCAGGAAGAGACAAACTGGGGTCTAAAAGGAAACACCCAAAAGGACCAGGAAATACACCTAAATAACATAGGGAGATACAACTATAGGGGCTAGGGAGAGACACATATAGGAAGAAAGGCAAGTTTAAGGGGGCATATAAGTAGATTAAATATACATGTATGCAATTAATATACTGTTAAAGGTGTCACTTCTACGTTTTACAATGGGTGTCTGAAGGCCGTTATGATGATTATGATGCCTCTTCCAATGTATCTAATCTTGGTTACAAAGGAACATCATTAAGGTACCATTTTTTTTATTTTTTTTATCTTTACGTTATACAGCTACATTAACTTGTCTGGTAGCTTGTGAATTGTTACTGTGATCAGTGCTGGGGTAGAGGTGACTTTTTACGGTAACTTTGCATGTATGAATGCATTTGACTGTGGAAGATGAATGGTGGTGAACGTAATGACTTTGTCATCACATATAATAAATGCCTATCTATCCCACCAATGTACGCCGGTGAAATTGAGTCTTGGAAATTGCAAGCTTCCGTTTTTATGCTGCCATGTCCCACAGTAAATCTAAAGCATCTCACAAGCCACAAGGCAATAAATCGACTCATTTTTCATTACCATTCTCATTTGTTATACAGAGAGGAAAGTTGTGACAGGCATTGAATGTGAAATGTTACCAAATCATTAAATATATGTCACAATATTTTAACTAACCGGAGAAAAGCTGTGAAAACTCTGTCCATTTTGCATGATTTCTTGTATGATAAGATTGCGTAGTTTGTGATTTTTCGTTATGAGTGTATATAGTTTAATTGTTTATTTTTGGCACAGACTGAACTCTTGCAAGAAAGGCGACGTTGAAATCTTTTCCCAGCTCTAAATCAAAAACAACATTTTATATATATATATATATATATATATATATATATATATATACGATACCAGTAGAGAGCACTCAGGAGTCTTTCAAAGTAAAGTTCATCTGTTGCTTTATTGAGCAATTAAAAATTCACACAACGTTCCAGTCAACGTTTCGGTCTGTAAAAGACCTATATATATATAGAAGGCCAAATGGACGTCACTGATCTTCTTTTATTATACATAATAATAACCCCAATTCTATTTTATTTAATGCAATTTATTTATAAAACTTGTGGAAAACTTTTTTTAGACCATTTGGCCTTTATTCATTAGAAATATCGGCAGTAAGGAATAAGGATTTTTTTCATGGTAAGAACAATAAGGAATTCTCTGCCTGAAGAGGTGGTTTTATCAGAGTCCGTACAGATGTTTAAACAGCAACTGGAAGCATACTTGCAAAAACAGAATATTCAGGGATATCATATTTTAATTTGAGTATTAATAGCTTCTTGATCCAAGGATAAATCTGACAGTCATTCTGGGGTCAAGAAGGAATGTCTTTCCAATTTGTTGCAAAAATGGAAGTGCTTAAAATTTATTTATTTGTGGATCAACAGCAAAAAGGCTGAACTTGATGTCTCTTTAATGATGTAACTATGTAAAGTGCAGTGAATTTTATGAGGCAGTTTCAAGTCTGCTCATATTCACTAAATTCACAGTCGAATAATGAAACACAGAGTAAAATGGACCATTAATTGATTCATTTTATTAGAAAGTTGCATTAACAGATACAAATGAAGTATAATTTCAAGATTGATAAAAAAAAAACAATAACAAGTGTAGTTTTTACCCTGAATTCACAATTTCAAGTAATTATCTCAAAAATGTAATTGAATTAAATGAGTTTTTTGAGCACCATAGACACTATAACTCTGTAATGGCTGTAGTTCGAGAAATTGGCAAAACAAAAAATTGTATTAAAAAACACTGAGCAATCTTTAGCACCAATAATTGTTCCTCTTTCCACCCACATTGATAACGCAGACATTACTCTTCTTCATTATCAATAACCTCGATGGTGATAACAGGCTGAAAGCACGAGGGGCAATAAAGCCATTCTTACCAGTGCCACTAGAGATGGTTATAGGTGCCTGAAAGAGCCTTATTTTTTAAGCCGTCCTCAAACATAGCTGCTTTTCACCATAAGCACTTCACTGAGATATACTGGTTATAGTGTTATGCCCCTTCAACATTGCATTCATCCATTCCTACTTTTTACATTATTCGCTAAAGTCTATTAACAAGGTTTGTTGCCAAATTAAATGTTATTATTATTTGCATTTAAATAGATTTATTTACATTGATAATTTATTCCATAGCGCTTTACAATACTATAAAGGAGGGAATTTAGCAATAAATAAGACATTGCAAAATGTTACAGGGACAATAAGTCTATGATGATTCTGCACAAAAGAGCTTACAATCTAAACGAGGTGGGGTATTAAAACACAGTAGAAAGGGCAACGTGGTAAATAGTAACAAAGGAACATGGTTGGAAAGTAGCATAACTGGAAGGGGAGAGTGAAGTGTGGCCCTTTAACAGAGAGGAATAGGCAGGCAGGGCTGGTGCAGGGATTTCTGACCACAAATATCTGTTTTTCTTGCCCCTCCCCCAAATGCATCATCACCCTTGTGTCTCTTATCCCCTCTCTTGAATATCTCGCCCCCTTTTCACCTTTGTGTGTTTTACAAACCACTTGTATGTTCCTTTCACCCCTTGTGTTTCTCTTACACCCCCTTGTGTGTCTCTGACTCCTTCCTTTGTGTGTCTCTTACACCCCCTTGTGTGTCTCTGACTCCTTCCTTTGTGTGTCTCTTACACCCCCTTGTGTGTCTCTGACTCCTTCCTTTGTGTGTCTCTTACACCCCCTTGTGTGTCTCTGACTCCTTCCTTTGTGTGTCTCTTACACCCCCTTGTGTGTCTCTGACTCCTTCCTTTGTGTGTCTCTTACACCCCCTTGTGTGTCTCTGACTCCTTCATTTGTGTGTCTCTTACTTCCATAAGCATTTTTGTGTGTATCTTGCATGATTTCTTGTATGATAAAATTGCATAGTTTGTTATCTTTTGTTTAATTGTTTAGTTTTGGCACAAGCTGAATTCTTGCAAAGAAGACGACGCTAAACGCTTTTTCCAGCACTAAATTAAAAACAACATTTTCATATAGAAGACGGAATAGACCTCATTGCTCTTCCTTTATTATACATAATAATACTGCTAAATCTATTTTACTTAATTTCAGGATTGATTTCAGGAAGTCGAGTGCACTGATAATGAAGCTATAACCTATCGAAGCATATTTATTTTCTACTCCTTTAGCACAACTAGATTTACCATATTGTATCTGTGTTAAAATGGCTCACAATACTGAAATATATAATCATATTCTGTATACCTATATTATTAGTGAAAACGCCAAAAGAGTAAATATAGGTGCCCTTACAAATGCATTTTTATTATTATTATTATTAATATTAGTGGTAGTAGTGCTCTTAGTAATGATAGTATATGTAGTTCTGTCTCCCAAAGCATTTTGTGCCAAACTGTGGAAACTTATATACAATATGCGTGTCTCTGTGTATTCCTGTGTATGAATGTGGAAACCTAACTACAATCTGTGTATATCTGGGAACCATTTCAACAATCTGTGTATGTCTGTGGGACCCTGTATATAATATGTGTATGTCTGTGGGACCCTGTATATAATCTGTGTATGTCTGTGGGACCCTGTATATAATCTGTGTATGTCTGTGGGACCCTGTATATAATCTGTGTATGTCTGTGTTTGTCTGTGGAACCCTATATACAATTGGTGTATGTCTGTATATGTATTTGTAAACCTGTATATAATCTGTGTATGTCTGTGTATGTATTTGTAAACATGTATATAATCTGTGTATGTCTGTGCATGTATTTGTAAACATGTATATAATCTGTGTATGTCTGTGTATGTATTTGGAAACGTGTACATAATCTAAGTATGTATGTGGAACCCTGTATACAATCTGTGTATGTCTGTGGAAATCTATCTCCAATCTGTATATGTCTTTGACATAGTTCCTGTTAGGATATAAACCTTTAAACAAATGTCCAGCAGTGTCAGGCAGGTCGGTGATAATCTATGTAGTTATAATAAAGGGTACATTTTTTTTTAATGACAATATGAATGTAATGCCATTTCTACAATCACTTTAACAAGCGCTGGCAAATATAACAATGTTTATAATGATACTGTGTGTAAGGTACTTAACGAAAATTTGACTTAATGAATTTGAATGGGATGTGATTATGCAATGACCCATTAGCAATTGACTTTTTATTCTAATCAAATGTATTGTGTTTAGGCAGAAATTTAGTTTTTGTATTACTTGGAAGGAATAATAAAAGTTTATTGTTAGACCATTAAAAACAGAATTTGTACAATTACTAGGAGGGACAAGAGTGTACGCTGAATTACATCATAATAATAAATGAATGACTCATTTTATGGCCAATTATTGTTATATTTCACTTTTCAAATGTCTTTCTTAGTAATTGTGGTGATTCTATATAAATATATACAGTTTCCATGGACTACTGGACTATTTAATTGTTTACACTTAAAAAATATTACCTGTTATTTTCATATCTAGTGATCCACATTTTGTCTTATAAACTGTGTGTTCTAAGCATTATTACATTTACCTGCAATTCAAAATTGATTCTGACTCCACTACATTTTAGAAATATTTTTCTGTTACTGTGACAATAAGCATGACTGCAGGTTTTACGCATTATTTAAATTGTATGGACTTTTTAAAAGACGATATTTCCTCGATAGCGAAATGTTTTATTATTTTGTCCTGGAATAGATTTAACAAAGTATTATAGAGCAAATATTGACTGTTTACAAGCAATCATTAGTATCACTACCTATGTGACATAAAAGGTACATTGTTAGCACCAAAAGTAATACTGATTATTATAGTCTTTGAGTGCAGTCTCTATATTTTTTTTGTAAAATTGTTTTATTTTTGTTTAGTTTTTTTACAATATATATTGGCACCCGACACATTACCTGGACTGCCATTGTGCAGTATTTCTCTCCCTCATTATCTAAACAATTTAAGAAGGCAATGATGAGCTGCCTGCTGTGTTGGGGTGCCGGGGAGGGGGGCAGAGGCTAGTGGCAAGGGTGATCCTTGTTTGCATCTAAACAAACCTCAAGGCTCCTTATCAGTCAGTGGGAAATGAAGCTATGACATCATCTGCTGGATAATTGGCTGTGTGTGTACATTCTTACACAACAAACGCACTGTTAGACAAACAAGTTTCAATCAAAACTTACAAGTCTTAAATAAACCCATAGTTCATCCAACATTTTATTAAAATGATATGTTTGTGGGTTGTTTTTTTTTAAAGTATCACTATTTTTTATCAGAATTCCTTCTAAAAATATATATATATACTTCAACTGTGTAAAATGCAAAACACAGCAAATGTTTTATTTCATCCAATTATAGAATTTTTATAGGTATCCTGGTAAAATCAACAATTTGATCAGCATGATTTTTACCTGTTTGTGTCTGTCGTCGTTCTAAGAATCCCTGTCGAGGAATGTTCTTGTTTATTGTTTTTTTGATGTGACATTTATATGTAGTTAATGTAGTGTTTTTCTGGCTATATTGACACGCATGATATTTTAATGCCTCAGCTAAATCCGTGAATGTTTATACAAACTGTACCTGGGATTTCTCAGACGTGTCTAAACCATATCAGATGATGTGAATAATATATCAATAATATATGAGTGTAATCTCTAATTATGTGATTTATTTTATAACTCTATACAGCAAACATCCAGTAAATATCAACTAAATTGAGTTTGGTAAGGTTTGTGTACTTTGAAATAGTGGCACCTCTTCAAGTAATGATTTATGAAACAATCTATATATGGTTTTAAAATGGGATTTACGATATGCATTAGCTAATAATATATCTGTTTTGAATTTGTATGGTGTATATATTCAACCTGTTCATAGTAAGAAAAATTAGTTGGGCCGACCCAGTTTTCCTGAAAACCGAAACATTTTTGAGACACCCAGATTTCACCCGAATATCGGGTGAGATTATTTATTATATCTCATTTAGCAGTAAACATTAAAAATGCTCTAATGCTGAATGAAAGGATGGCACCAGGACACCAGCTACAGACACTATTATTATTATTATCGCCATTTATATAGCACCAACAGATTCCATAGCGCTTTACAATATTATGAGAGGGGGGATTTAACTATAAATAGGACAATTAGAAGACAATTTACAGAAACGATAGGTTGAAGAGGACCCTGCTCAAACGAGCTTACAGTCTATAGGAGGTGGGGTATAATACACATTAGGACAGGAAATAGCAATCAAATAAGGTGGAAGTGAAGCAGAGCTGGAGGAGAGCATAGAGTGCTGCCCTTTAGGAGAGAGCAAGAGACAGGTATGTAAGGTAGAGGTTACTCTGTGAGGCCATAACCTTTCCTAAAGAGATGGGTTTAAAGGCACTTCTTAAACAATTGAAGACTAGGGGAGAGTCTGATGGCAGGAGCCACCTACGAGAAGTCCTGCAAGTGTGAGTTGGCCGTATGGGTGCGAGCAGCGGACAGGACAAGGTTACAGGCAGAGCGGAGAGACCGAGAAGGGCATACCTATAGATCTATGAAGAGATATAAGAGGGGCTAGAATTGTTCAGTGCTTTATAGGTATGGGTTAGCACTTTGAATTGAATCCTATAGGATACAGGAAGCCAATGTAAGGAGTGACAGAGGGGTGAAGATGAAGCAGTTACAGTGCCTACAGTGTCCCTTTAACTGTCTCGAGCTATTGTTGGATCGGTGAGTGAAACAGTTAGCGGCTAGCAGGAAGACAGTCAAGACCTATGCGATAGGAAAATGTGTATAGGTTTATTTTACAAAGTATTTGTCTTCATTTGACCATTTGGTCAAAAGGGATTTCTTAACTTATCATAATATCATCAGTTTATTAGGTCTGCGTTCCTTGCCACGTAGTCTTTCGGAATTTATCAATATAAAGATTGTTATACGTCTATCAATAAGAAAGTAACAGATCCCTTTCAATTGCAAATAGTATTGCAGACAGCAAATTTTAGAAACCATTTCTTTTGTTCATTATTCTCAAGCTTTATGAAACCATCAGCAGAAATATCCATGGTTAATGTAGGAAGAATAACTCATCGTTCTTCACTTTAAATCCATATTTCAGCACTCTGACGATCAGTGCGGTAATGATAATCAAAAAACATCCTTAAGAGACTTTTTTTTTTTTCAATGTTTGATTTTTATTAACATTTTCTTCGAAATAACATACAATGGGGTACAGAAAGGAAAAAGGGGAAGGGGTAAAGGTACGTTATGATATAATTGATGAGATCGGACACAGTCATATTACGCTTTTACAGGTTAGATATTTACAGGTGGGTATAAAAGTATAGAGATTTTGTTACATCAGTGTGCAAGGCGTATAAACCGTCGCTTAATTGTATTTGCAGATATAGGATTATGCATTATTTACCGTCAGATAATATTTCAACTTTGCCATATAGGAGGCAATGGCAGATTGTTCCACAGTGTGTTGGTTGCAAGGGCCATGTACCCAAAATTTGGTCGTGCAAATGCATATAAATTTATACATATAACAGAAACATATGTAATCTTAAACACAGTCAAGATGTAACGTGTAGAAGCACATCACGATATAATATTGGTGTGTACATTTACGACTTAGCCAAGACAAATAGTAGGGATAAAGAGCAGGTAGAGGTAGAGGGTGCAATAACCTATTACATAGTGCCATTTAGTGTATCTCGATTATTAAGAACCGCAATTAAATACAATTAAATGCAAGTTTGCGCACATCTGCAAGGTTGCGTACGTCTTCATTTGTGAGAGGGATAGGAGGTAGGAGGTGTCAGTTGTGTAAAATAACAAGGCGTTATTGGGTGAAAAGAGGAGTAGGTTAGAGAGCCATACTAGTGTGATGCATAATTATGGAGTGTAGTTGGTGTAGTGAAGAGCATCAGATCAATTTGGTAAATTGGTTGTAGATGGATTCCCAGTTCTCCCAGTGTTCGTTGAATTTGGTCAAGTCAACTCTCTTGGCCCATTCTCTCTCGTGACAGTAAATAGTATTAACTTTGTTAAGTAATTCTTGCAGAGAGGGGGAGATGTTGCTTTTCCAATGAGTAGCAATACATGATTTAGCAGCTATTAGGATATTGATAATTGCTACTTTCATAGGGGTACATAGCAACTCAGGTAGCAGGTGGAGTAAGCAACCTGCTGGGTTTAGAGTTAATTGCATGCCATACAAAGAGTGTATTATTTTTTTTACAAAATACCAAAAGGTTTGAAGTTTCGGGCAGTCCCAAAAAATGTGTAGGAATGAGCCTATACCTTTGTTGCATCTCCAACACATGGGTGTGGAGGTAGGGTAAATCTTGGTAAGTCTGGTGGGAACTAGGTACCATCTCATTAGCACTTTGAAGTACGCCTCCCATAGAGTTGCGCATTTAGTGGATCTTTTGGTGGATGAAATAGCTGTGAGCCAATCTTGTGTGTGAAATTCTACGCCCAACTCTTGTTCCCATTTGACCATATAGGGGAGTTTAACAGGGTTATGGGCCTCTGCTTGTGCTAGGTAGCATAGTTTAAGGAATTTCTGAGGGAAACGAGATTTGTCAGACATGTAGCAAGTGTGGCCTATCAGGCTTAATGATGATAAATCGAGGCGCGTGATATTAGCCGTGTGTATTATGTGTTTTATTCGTAAGTAAAGGAATATATCTCGATGTGGTAAGTTATGAGTGGACTGTAAGTCGGGAAAGGATCTAAGGCCTGTTGAGTCAAATAAGGAGTAAACATTTGTCAGACCGTGTGTTGGCCAGTGATGTATGGGAAGATCTGGTGATAACGCAGTAAGAGCTCTTAGAGGAGCTAAGTAAAGTAGTTCGTCTTTGGGACATAACATTGTGCTCCATGAGTTCCAGGAGCATAGAAGAAATTTTGTGCTTGGCAATAAAGACGTGGAAGAATGGTTACACTTGGACCACAGTACATTGGGTAGGGATGTGATGTTGCCACATGCTTGTTCCAATTTAAGCCAGACCGGGTTAGTCTTCTTGGTCATGATGTCCAAGCTCTGTGCTAAAGAAGAGGCCCTATAATATTTACTGACGTTGGGGATGCCTAACCCTCCTCGGTGGATGGGGCGCCATAATGAGTGGAGTGCGATTCTTGGGGGTTTTCTCCTCCAGATATGTGCATTTAGAACAGTTTGAAACTTGGTAAGGATAGAGTTCGGGACAGTGATAGGTAGTGTGCGGAATAGGTAGAGTATGTGAGGAAGTGCCATCATTTTGATCGAATTTATCCTGCCTATCCAAGAGGTATTTAGTTTGTCCCATTGTTTCAATTGAGTTGAGATTTTGTGCAGAACCGCTTCGTGGTTCTCTTTTATAGTTTGTGATTTGGATTGGGTTAATTTGATGCCCAGGTAGGTGATGGAAGTCTTGCGCCAATCAAAGGGGAATTGTGATTTTAGAGTATCGATTGTTTGAGGATTTAAGTTCAAAGGAAGTATCTGGGTTTTAGCGATGTTGTTTTTGTAGTATGAAACCGTACCATACATATTCAGAGTTTGTAGGAGGTAGGGAATCGAAGAAGTCGGGTTCTGCAAAAAAATAATAATATCATCCGCAAATGCAGCTAGCTTTTTTTCTCCTACAGGGGTTTGTAGGCCTGGGAGTGAGGGATCGTTTTTAATTGTGCGAAGAAGAGGCTCTAAGCAGAGAATGAATATTAGAGGGGACAAAGGACATCCCTGTCTGGTACCATTAGAGATATTAAAATTAATGGATGAGAAGCCCGTGTTGAAAACTCTTGCTGAGGGCATGGAGTAAAGGGCCATGATGCTAGTGAGAAAGGAGTCAGAGAAACCATAGGCTTTAAGGGTGGCCGACATATAAGACCAGTTCAGGCGGTCGAAGGCCTTTTCTGCATCGAGGGCCATAAGGACCCCGGATTGGCGATGACGAGTAGCCCAATCTATCAAGTCTGTGCAGAATCTGGTGTTATCTCCCACCTGTTTGCCTGGCACGAAACCCGCTTGTTCTTCAGAGACTAAGTTCGGTAATATCTGTTTTAATCTATTAGCTATCAGTTTAGCATATAGTTTCACGTCTGCGTTTAGCAGAGAAATCGGGCGTAAGTTACTACATGATGTGGGCGGTTTGTTGGGTTTGGGCAGGGTAATGATATATGCTTCCAACATTTCCTTTGGGAAGCTTCCTATTTTTTGTATTGTGTTGAAGAGTTTCGTGATGTGTGGGGTGAGTTGAGGTTCCATTTTAATATAATAATAGTTAGGGAGTCCATCTGGACCAGGGGCTTTATGCTTTGGTAGGGACCTTATGGCTATGGCTACCTCGTGCTCCGTAAATGGAGTGGTCAGTTGATCATTTTGTTGTGGTGTAACCTGTGGAAGTGAAATACGTTGTAGAAACGTCGATATGTTCTGGGCGCTCGGGGTGTAGGTGTTTTTGTCTAAGTTATAAAGATCGTTGTAGAATGATGATAATTCATTGACTATGTCTATGGGGTTAAATAATTTTGTGTGTGATTTGGAAAGAATATAAGGGATTTTTGTCTGGAGGTATCTAGATTTAAGCTGATTAGCTAGAAGTTTGCCGGCTTTATTGCCTAAGGTGTAATATCTCTGCTGGAGTTTAGACGTCTTATTGGTAAAATCCTCAATTCTCAGATTTAGTATTTGTTCGCGAATTATTGCGATTTGTTTCGTGGTAGAATGAGAGGGTGAGATTTTGTTGGAGTTTTCCAATGTTTCAAGCTTTCTTTGAAGTGAAGTATTTAGGTTGCTGGCTGCTCTTTTTTTGATTGATCCTAGTTTGATGAACGTACCTCTTATTACACTTTTGTGCGCTAGCCATTGGGTTTCTGTGGATGTGTCTGTAGTGACATTGTTATTAAAGTAGTCCTGTATTTCCAAGGCAACTGTTTGTATAGTGTCAGGCGAGTCTAGGATGGATTCGTTTAAGCGCCAGGTGCCTCGGCCTTTTGTGGGATAGGGTACTGCTATGGTGACTATAATAGGTGCATGATCGGACCACGTCCGTTGTCCTATGGTTTGATCTAAGAGGTGGGGTAGGGTCGATTTATCGAGTAAACATAAGTCTATCCTTGTGTAAGTCAAATGAACTGGAGAGAAAAAAGTATAATCTTTGGCTGTGGGGAATAAATTTCTCCAGGTGTCAAAGAGATCGTGTGTGAAAATAAGGTTCGAAAACAGTTTACTGTTATGCACAGTGAGTTTATTGGGTTTTAGGTTGTTGACCCGTTGGACGTCTAGTAAGGGATCGAGTGTGCAGTTGCAGTCACCACATATTATAACATGACCTTGTTTTAGGGTAGATATTTTTTTAATAGCCTTGTTGAGAAAGGAGAATTGAGCGTCATTGGGCACGTATAGGGAAGAGATTGTAACTTGAATACCATTAAGTTCGCCAACCAAAATAAGCAGTCTGCCCGTGGGGTCGGCGTATTGTCTAATGGGAGTGAATACCCAGTCCTTATGAAATATGATTGCCACTCCTTTAGACTTATTTGGTGCGTATGCATGGTATTCTGTAGGGTATTTGGATGATCTTATGTGGGGTGGATTGTTTTTGCAGAAGTGAGTTTCTTGGAGGCAAACTATGGCAGCCTCAGAGTTATGCATATCTCTTAGCACTTGACTTCTTTTGTAGGGGCTGTTTAGGCCTTTTGCATTGAGGGAAAGAATTTTTAATGTATTAATCGTCATTTTAGGTAAGTATGGTGCACGAGTGGAAAGAATGGATACTCTAGAATGAATAGGAGTGTCCTAAGCTTCCGTTGGATATTGCACGCAGTAGAGGGCCTCGATAATGGGACTTGAAGATAGGTAGCGAAGGGTGCGTCGTGATCCCTAGGGGGTAAATTTTGGTACCTTGGAGGAGTGCAAGGGGAAAGTAAGGGAGGGGTAGTGGTAGTAACGGGATAACTATATACACAGACATTTCCTTGAAGTGGAAAACGTAGAGTGGCCATTTTTAGACACTGGGAGTGCCTCAAGTGATGGCCGGGGGAGGGAGGGAGGTGTGAGAGGTCCTGCAACCAGGTTATATTGATCATAAAATAGATAACTGCGGGAAAGCATTAAACTTATATTCCATATAGAGTAGAAAGCTGCCAGCAGTGTTTTGGCTAGGGCTTTGAATGACAGGAGTTTCGTGCAAGGATTTCCGAGTCGAAACAAGTGGAATGTAGGTATAGGTTTGGGAATATTTGCACGTTAGCAAATAGTTGCAGTGATTACAAATCAACTGATTGATTGATATTAACTCCTAGTGTAGGGCGGTGCGATAAAGCCAAATGTCATGAGTTGAGGATAGCAACTATCATGTAAAATTGTTTAAACATACACGTAACATATTTCCCATGAACCATTACAAAAAATTTTTTTTTTTTTTTTTTTTTCCTTTTTTTTTTTTTTTTTTTTTTTTTTGCATAATAAAACATAACAATAAAAGTAGACAGTATTAGAGATAACTGGGAGGAAAAAAAAAAAAAAAAATCTTCTGCAATATGTGCCCTCAGCAATTGAGCTTGTAGCAGGGACTGGAGGTATAAATGGTCAGAGTTGGGGCCTCATGTGTGATTGGAGAGGGCTTGCAAATAAATTGTTTAGAGCGTTGTGAACATTTACTTAGGTTTGAGGATGGTAAATATCGTACTTATCATCATTGTAGGACCCTTACACCTTAGTTATGAGCAAGCCTAGTTCTCGAAGTATTAAACATAAATTATAAACAAAAAAAAAAAAAAAGGCAGTATTAGAAACAAACCAATAAATGTTTGCTATACGTATGCTTATCCTTTACACTTGAATTGCTGGCTGGAGGTGTGCCTAGTCGTATGTAGTCGAGATCTGGGCGCTATATTTGATTTAGGGAGGACCTACAAAATAGGATAGCCATGCGGGTAGTGGGTAGTGGGTGGCCCGGGGTAAAAACCTGTCTTAGATGATTAAGGCTCTTGAAGCGTGCCTCCGGGATGCGAATATGAGCGCTTGAATCGGTGGTGTATTGTGACCAATTACTGGACTGTAAGGAAAACAGTCAGCGGCTGTAATAGCCATGTGGCCTACATGGTGCGTTGCCCTTAAGCGTGGCATAAATCTCAAAAAATAAGTAAAAGCACGATTTGGGATATAACAGTAAAACGTTACAACAAATACGATTCCGTATGCAGCAAGGAAAAGTGTTGTACATAAACAACAACTGGGCATATGTGTAATGAGAGGAGGGAAATTATGATCGTGAAAGTGGTTCACGTCGGGTGTTGAGTACATATGGCCGTGTAGGTACTGTATGTACGAAGTGTACTTATTGTGTAGGAAAGCCACAAATCCAATTATGTGTATGTTGTAGTGTTAAAATCGGGTGTGGCGGGATGGTTGTCGGCCTGCAGGACAGAGATTGAGAAGCACGTGGACGTGCTCTAATAGTAGATTGTCGACCTGCCGCTATAAACCAAATAATTAAGTTATACAGTTATAAAATAAGATACACTTAAGTAGCACCACAATAAGAACTTATACTCATCGCAATTTATAATGGACGGAAAGTTCATGTGTTGCGAGCCGGCGAGCCCGCCATCTTCCACTCCTTTTGAAGTCGTCTGGGAGAGCAGCTTCTAGACGGGGAATTAAGCGGAGCAGCGTTGGAGTTAGTCCATAGGCCCCATTTGATGAGGAGTTTCATCCCGTCTTCTGGTTCGTTGATTGCATATGTTTTTCCTTGTCGCCAAATCAAAACTTTTGTGGGGTAACCCCATCTGTAAGAGACTTTGTTGTTGCGTAGTGTCTTTGTGATGGTTAGGAATTCCTTCCTTCGTGCCATGGTAGTGGCCGATAAATCAGCATACAAGGATATTTGTTGGTAGGGGTCCGGGAGCTGATCAGCTTTCCTGGCCGCATTCAGCAGAGCGTCCTTGTGTGTGAAATAATGAAATTTCACTATGACGTCCTTCGGTACATCACTCGACATGCGGGCCGGTCGTGGTAGCCTGTGCATGCGATCAAAGGTCCATGCAGAGTCTGGTAGTTCCGGGACCAAGGATTTACATACAGCTAGTATGAATGCTGGTAAGGCGTCGTGGGACACATCGTCCGGTATGCCCCTGAACCGAACATTTTGTCTTCTCGACCTGTCTTCTAGGTCAGCTAATTTAAATTTGAGCGTGGTATTTTCTTCCGAGATTTTCTGTAACTTATCAGCCATTTCGTTGTGGGCTGAGCAAATCTCGTCAGATCTGTGTTCAAGTTGGCTCGTTCTGTCACCCAGGGCCGAAATTTCTTTCCTTAGCTCCCGGTCAATCTTCAGGAAATCTTGACGTATAGTCGATCGTAGTTCCTGGAGCATTTTGTGCAGGCTACGGTCCGTGACCGCTATATCAGAGTGTTTTGAGGAGGTCGATTCGCAGTCAGAGTTGGCTTCCGATAAGGTAGCTCTGTCGCCGCCATCTTGGATTTCTCGTCTGCGATCTCTTTTCTTGTTATTTCTTGCCATATCGGGCAGTTTTAGTTGCTTGGGAGGAGACATTAGTGAGGGATGCTCCTTGGGGATAAATTTAGTTGAAGTTTAGCAGTTAATGCTGATATTGTCGCTCGTTAGGTTTGCAGGTCGACGGAGCTCTCAGTCCATGCGACTGCACTCGTCGGAAGTCGGACACGCCCCCCCCTTAAGAGACTTTTTACTCTTATCACGTATTATTTTATTCCTGTAACATAATGTTTTAACAATCTACACATGACACGGTTCCCAGTATATCGTATAAGCAATTTCAGTACCTGCTCCGTACCTCGTTGCTTAGATTACATGATGTATATAGAACATACCTTTAGGCTGTTATATATATATGAAATTGGCAACCAAAGTGGGATTATATAAGCTGACTTTGCAGTAGATCAAATGATATCACATAACTATCTATATGTTTTTTTACATCGACAGAATCTCAATGATGCACATTTTGCTCCGATTCAAGAGCAAAGTACTATTAAAAAATCAATAGAGACAAACAAGTAGATAATTAAAATGGAAATTGGACATTAATATGAATAGTTATGGTTATATGAACCATTCAATGAGATTTGTGAACATTTTTAAATCGACTGTGTATAGAAAAATAAAGATAACACATATACAGAATGCATGCAACGTACCAATTCTGTGTGGACTACAATGTCCAAGTCACCTGCTTCCAGAAGGACCCATATTTAGTTCCAAACATTCCAAATATTTTATAAAAGCCCAATAAAGAGATCACCTTTCTACTGTATGGAAACTGTATGGTTTGCTTTTCATGCGATTGATGGATATTCAATAGTTGTCATGGTATAAGCATTCCCTTCACTTCCTTACAAGCTTTATAGATTAGTTGTGAAATCTTCTAGTTAAATGTCAGACAGAATCTGATTTTTGAACACTAGTAATCTTAAAGATTTGAAGATTGAGAAATTTTCTCAACGTGACTTGAATGTCTCGACACATTATATGGACAGCTTTATATTCTTCAGTTTGGGACCTACCTTTTGGAGTGCTGAAGCAGAGAAGTAGCATTCTTTTGTACTCCCTCTTTATCCTCACAGTTTAGGAATTATTCTAGTTTGTTGACTACCATAGCCTGTCACGCAATGCGGGAAAGTGTGTCACTCATTGAAATGTGCACTTTTATTGGTTAAACTATGTAGAGCTAGTCCAACCAATAATTGTTTGTTAATGTTTGTTACATAAAGTTAAACACCTCCACACATAAAACTCACAGATATCAAGTGCTAATTATAGCTAAGCATACTATAGCTTGGATAGATAATAAAAACAATAATAATTTTGATAATAATAATAATAATAATAATAATAATAATAATATTTTTGGCTTTGTTTTAAACTGATTTGTTTTAAACACACCTACAAATTGCAGTTGACCAATTTAGTTTCAAATATGCTTCAAAATAGATGTAACTAAAATGTGCAAAATATTTAATATATTCTTCAGTTTAGATGGTAAATATAAGATTTTTATTTTTATCCATAACATGCCGTACTTTCCCTTTGTCTTTTAGTATCATTACATATTATTATACTATTCTCTATTGTACTAGGTAAGTTGAGCACATTTGTAAGTGTTGCTTGTTATAGATTTTTCAGTTTGATTAATTCTCCATTGTAATATTGGAATAGGTTCATGTTGTTAAAAGTTCATAGAATTGTTGTAACAAGCAAAGAGACATTTTATTTGAAACAAAATCAAACCTTCCAGTCAAATGCTGTCAAGTCATTGGATGTCTCCATAGCAACTTCAAATATCTAGCAATTAACATTCCTCCAGGGAAGAGCCATAAAATCTTTATCGCAAGCCATTGTAGACTTTGTACACAGAGTGACATTGACATGAGCTTAAAATTACAGAAAGGGTCTTGAATTCTGAACAAGTGTACATTAAAAGAGATCTGCTGAAATAATTAAAGGTTATCCACAAAATATACCCTGATGTATAGAGTGAGCTACTATGCTATATATTGCCTTAAACTTACCCTTTCAATGTTAATTTAGATTCATATATTCAACCTTTTGAATTCAATCTTTAAGTGTTCATTTAGTCCAATATTTATAAACACTTGGATGGGCCCCGTGCTATTTCAGTGATCCCCCAATGTCTGGAACTGGTTGCTGAATATTCATTAGACCTCAGGCAATTGCATGTAATACATTCTTTACTATAGTGGCAATTCCCTTCTTAACTGGATACCCTAGGAGAGTTTTTCTAGAATTTATTTTTGTATATACCATAATACAATTGAAGAATAAGTCGATCAGGTAATGCCGTGTACATCATTTGGTTCATGTTAGAGTAGATTAAGAATCATTGGTTTAGCATTGTTACAAGTTCTCAAACTTCAAGAAAACTTTAGTATATCTGGCAAATTTCTAATAAAATAAACTCTAATAGCTACCAAACACTGGCAATTAGACTGAAGTTTAAAGGGCCAGTTTTACATCCACCTCTGCAAGAAGCCCCATTTAGTTTGAAGACTGCAGTTTAAAGGTACAGCATGAGAATTAGAAGTTATTCTACCGGATTTCCTTCATCTTAGTTACAATCACCAATCCTCTCTTTAGTACCTTCACACGATATCAGCTGTTGCAGTTATACCATTAACTCTCTATGCCATCTCATACAAATGCCTCTGTTACCTTTCGTCTCACCTCCACCTGTTCTATCGGTCTTTTCTTATTGTATTGTCTTGTTCCCAATTCTACAGAGCTGCAGAATATGTTTGGTGCTTTATAAATACCATTAATAAATAAATAAATGAGAGAAGAACGAATATATTCTGTAAGTTATTTAATCCATGCTGATATTATTTGGCTGATGCAGTTAGCAGAAACTGTTGGCTGAAAAAATATGTGGTTTCATATCTCATCGGAGGTGCAGAAGCCATCTTGAACCAGCCAAATGGAAGACAGCCAGTGTTATTCTGACATGCAGTAGGTGTTTTATCTTGGCTGCAACGGGATTGTAAAATCTGTCCGGAATGTTCTATGGGCTTAAAATAAATAGATGTAGTGGTTGCACATGAAATGTCTAAAATTTAGAAGTTCGTAGATTCTTTAGAAGAGGAGGTATGTAATACAAATCATTTGATTTAGTTTACTTTCTAAATTGTGCACTTAAGCCGTTACAGTTCAGAATTTTACCTTAAAAAGTTGAGGAACCGAGATAGGTAGATAGAAAGACTAATAGATGTGAATATGCCATAGCGCTGACTCTTAACAAGCAATGACTAGAGTTGTTACTAGGTACCAATGTAAACACTGATTTTTCTGTGGAAAGGTTGTGTTTACATTAAAAAGCTTGTATGGACAGTCTATAGACACCAGAAACACTACATTAAGCTGTAGTGGTTAAGGTGATAATAGTGTCCCTTTAGCCCCTTAAGGACACATGACATGTGTGACATGTCATGATTCCCTTTTATTCCAGAAGTTTGGTCCTTAAGGGGTTAAATAAAATACATGTTTCATTTACATTTGATACACTGTATTTATTTAAAATGTAGTTATATATTTTTTTTAGTCGTTACATCATCACATTTGATGTTCCCATCCTTGAACATGTTACATAATGTCCATTAAACCAGAAGAAGGCACATGGAGTGGCAAAATTGTACTTCTCTTATGCTCTCAATCTAGGATCGTTTGAATTAGAAGTGTTATTTCTTGTGTATAGAAAGATGGATCAGCATACTTTAGAATCAAAGTAAGCTATCTTGTTGTTAGGTTGTTTTCAAGAATGTTATTTCCATCATCATACAGAGAAATAAAGACAGCATAAACAAAACCTTCTATTTATCATTTCTGGAAGAAAAAAAAACTATTTAGTCATATAATGTAACTAATGTGTTAGCTAAAACGTTCTTATTTTAAGCCTAAAATATATCATATGTGTGATAATCATGTAGTAGGCTCAGAATCCTTGTGTTTATATAATTACTTGAAAGTGGTTGTCTAACGATGTACAGAATCATTTCAGCAATAGGCTTCATTGGATCAATGAACAGAGTGGACATAAAACAATAGTTACAACAAACGGTAATACAGTGTACGGTAATCTTATTTATTTAAAGGTTTCCCCTGAGATAATTCTGAAGACTTGGTTAGGCACAAGCTTTAACTGTATTATGGCCGACGGCTCCTTGGTTCTTGGGATCTATGCACAGTATCTATACCAATGTGTGAGGACGGCATCTACAACCATTTTCCAGCAATTTTCCTGCAAGTTGTTTGGGAATTTTCACGTGACTAGTAGCACAGTAGATTTCATTATGTTACGACCAATTTCGTATTGCTTTAATTAATTAAACATTCGATCCTGAGGGCAAAATGCCATGCTCTGTGCTGAACACAAATAGTGTCATTCGAGGATATTTCTTCGACCCTGCCACCGGGGTCCATTATAAGCATGGTGTATTGGCTGAATAACCTATACCTAGAGAAACATTAGATACAAATCCAACCCTGCCTTAGGCATATGCATATATAATGCCTCTCTCTCAACAATGCCTCTCTCTCAACAAAGTACTTGCCTGGATAGCTGAAGCTTTAGAAAACCTGCAAAATCCTTTCTTTCTCATTGAAGAGTAAAAAAGCCTTTTGCCCAGATATTCTTAGAATCATCTATTTTTGAGCTGTAAGCACTAGAAGAAAATATACCATTATCTTTTTAACAAAAACATCAATTTAACATTAGCATGGGAAGATCTAATAAGAGAATTGTAATTCCAAATTCATGGGGGTTAATGGAAACACAACCTTGCAATATTTCTTTAAAAATGCTTAGCTCATTATTATTTTTTTTTCAAGGTTTTCTGTTGCTCTGAATGATTCAGTGTTTGGAAATTGAAATTCTTGCCTGCATACGATTTCCCGAATTTTACTAAAAGCACGCTTGTGGGAAATGACAGGTAATGACATTATTATTTCTTGTTTTGAGAAAAAAAAACCTTTTTTTTTTATTATTTGATGGGAAATTGACAGTAAGTAAAAAAAAATATCTTAATAGTACAGTCGCAAACAGAAAAAACATTATATAAATGGTCTAAAAAAATTGAACACGTCTTTATTTTTTTCCCAGAATTAAATCAGATAAAGAAATTCACTTTAACCCATTTATTACCATTTTTTAAATTTATACTTTTATCTAAAGCCTTGGATCTTTTGCTAATGGGATACACATGTTGTAAACATTTAAGACATATTAACTATTTCACAATCATCTTTGATGTTGTTACTGTCATACCATTATACATCCAAACCTGTCATCTTATCTTCTAATCCCGTCTCATACACTCTCGTTCTTCCCTACCTTCTGTACACTTGCTCCTGTGATTAAATCCCTGACTTTTTACTGCCCACCATAGTCTGTGCCGTAATCACAGCATGTGGTCTCGTTATGGATTTAATTTGGTCGACGAAGGATCACTTCTCTATTTAAACCCACAATGAAAATATTTTTGGGGTTTTTATATCCATATTCATTTCACATAGCTTTTTACTAATTTTTTATCTCTAGTTCTATATGTGGTGCTGAATTTGTTACTGATCAGTCACTGCATTAAATCATATGCCAATATCATGTAGGTCCCCCTTATGCTACCAAAACAGCTGCGATGCATCAAGGCATGGACTTCACAAGACTTCTGAACGTGTCCTGTGGTATCTGGTATCTAGTAGCAGCAAATATATATATTTTTAAATTCTTTATTTTTGGTGATGCATGTGAATACAAACACGCATAAAGTGTCACAACAGCAGCTGCCTGCATGGTGGGATTTGACACGAGATAACATTGTCATGGCATATAAGTCACTTGCACTAATTTATAAAATGACAACAATTACAATAACTGTAAAGAGGTAGAAGAGAAAGAACTGACTAGAGTATCAGCACGTTGGATTGCAATACCAGTGCTCAACAGCTTGGGGGACAAATCGTGAGCTATTATTATGGCTTATCATATTAAATTGGGTGCAGAAGCATAGACAAAGACCTATGAACAGGCGTGATATAAACTTAGTGGACTTTGATGCTGAGGTAAAGTATACCCAAAAAATGTACCGAGCCAATTGCAAAACACGATAAACCAGGCTTTAGTTTAAAACAAGACAACAGGCTAATAGGGTGTGCGAAGGCATTTGGTGCCCTCACACATGGCGTGGCAATGTTGCAGCCCAATGGCAATTACAGGAAATAAAGTAAGGTGGAGATAATAAAAAGTGGAAGGGAAGGAAATAAACATCTCGCTGGGTTATGAGGGCGTGAGGGGGATGGCACACATGATGTGTACGCTATCCACCTTCCAACGTGAGCAGGGCTTAGCCAACTGGGCCTCAAAAGGAGCACCAAGCAGGTTTATCTAAAACTCCAGGAGGCTGCACAAAGTAAAACAAAGCAATTAAAAAATTCCAACACAATAGTAAAACAGTGACAGCAATGGGCTAATTGAGCTCCTGCCTTGCAGCTCAATGTTGTCAGCATTTTTAGTATTTCAGAACTCGGTTGACCTCTAGGTACAAAGGGGACAACAGTGGTCGGATCCTAGGCCTGAGTGACATGCATCGTTGGTACAGGCAGACCCTGATGCTGGTTTTCCTTCTTTGCACCATTAATTGGTACTAACCACATGTATCAGGAACATTCCAAAATACTTGATGTTGTGATCCAGTCATCTAGCCATCACTATTTGACCCTTGTCAAAGTCACTCATTTTTCGTGCTTTCAACACATAAATTCAAGAACTGACTGTTCATTTGTTGCCTAATATATCCCATACTTGACAGGTGCCATTGTAACGATACAATCAATGTTATTCATTTCATCTGTCAGTGGTTTAAATTTTGTGGCCAATCAGTGTATTTCTGTTCTTTATTCTACACATATTTGTCTTACACATCTAACAATCTGACTCATGGTAATAGTGATATTATCTTTATTTATTTTCTTTAAAAAACACATTACTTCATACTCCCTTATCAACCAGCACCAGTTCAATCATCCTTCTTCCCTATTTCTTCCTGGAGATTGAATCTGTTTTCCATAACATCTCTCTACAATCATTCTCATGTCCTCGTCATCCAGTCTGACCCCTGTCTCGGTCTTTATCTTCCTGCCATTTCGGTAAAAAAATTGCACCTCTCTGCACCCCTTTTCTCCCATTCTACATCTCCATCTGTTTCTATGAAATGTGTGCGCTCTACCTTTAAATGTATTTTGTATGGATTTTAGTCTTTACGGCAGCACCAATACCCTTTTTTTTAAATGTCTCCCAGGATGTCATGATGCCCCGACTAATATACCTTCATCCTTATATTGTTTCCATGACAACTTATCCTCCCCCCCTAAATAACTGCCTTATCACGCCAAAACATTTACATCCCATTAGTGACAACGCTCCTGTATAGCCTTCCATGGTTTAATCCTCTCTCTACCATAACCACTCAGTACAACATATCTATTATTTAACCTCCCTTTAAGCACAGCCCAGTTTACCCATCAGCCTGACATTGTCTTACCTTTCAAAAAACTGTCATTATTAATCTGAATAGATTATTATTCTACTCATGTAACTTGCACATTTAATAGAACAGCTTGTTATTTGTAAGCAGTCTACAGTACACAGCAAATAGGTTTCCAAGCAAAATGTGAAATTCTAAAACTAAATCATTGTCTGTACAGACGCTCTGTTTGCAAAACAAGCATCCCGTACCAAAGGGTTGCCCAAAAGAAGGATACCCAGATGTTTTAAAACTACAGCTTCCATGATGCGTTGTCATTCTAAATGCATTCAACATACAAAGCATCATGGGGGTTGTAGTTCTACAACATCTTTGGATCTACTTATTGGGCACCCCTGCTGTACAAACGTCTGGAATTAGTCTTAGGTAGTTGCAATGTGCAGTTTATTGACTTACACAAATGCTGTCCTAAATAAGAGGGTTGTAGAAAACAAACAAAACAAACAAACAAAAACTCAAAGTTTATATATATATATATATATATTTTTTTTTTTTTTTTAATTATTATTACACTTTTCTATTTTTTTTAGTAGGTCTGAACTTTGACTGTTCAGTAAATAGACCCCACCTTTGCTCACAGTATTTTGTGATGGCATGCTCTTCTGCAAAAAATATCTTTAAACTCCGGTACTTCTCTATGAATAGCATAGTTTAAACACTTGAATACATTACATATGAATCATATGCATGAAAGAACTGTATTAAAACGCATGGAATTCTTTCAAATGTTATCTTTTGGAAGCAGTCAGCAGGTGAACTCTTGTGCTTTGAGTTTGTCTGCAGGTTTCCGTTAATGTTATACATACTTTTTGAATACCTTTTGATTATCATATTTTTTTCTGCATTTTATGTTTGCACAATGTGGAGATTTTCCTTTTGGAGAGAGGCTTTAGTTAATAAAACTGGCTGTCAAAACTGAACAGAAGGACCCTTTGTCCCTGACACAGTGTACACTGAATTATTTAATCTTGTACCGGCTATGATACTTGTGTTTGAAGGCCCATGCATACATTTTACAAACATGTAACTGAAGGGGAGTTTGTATTATTGACTATGTATTTGTTACCACAAACGGTTTCCTACGTAACTTTATGAAACAGGGTGGCTCGTCATAAGAAAGTCAAATAGTGGATAAAACACATAGAGGCAGGCAAAGCATACATATAAGGAGATGTAGAACAACCCAAAATAATCGGAGATTAAGGAATATCCAATTATAATTTATTATTACAGATAGCAAGAACTAGTTGCATTTTCACAGTTCATTTGAGTATTTTAGAACACTGGATTCTACAGAGACATTTATTCTGGAAGTCTTTTGAGAAATGTGTGGGGAACCTTTTTGTAACTGGAGGTCCCATAGATTGTAGGACCTGATACCCTATGTATTCATCGCTCTACTTTTGGTATTGCACCATTTTTGTTATTTACGGTTACTTGTTGATTTGTCCACTTATTGCCACTCATTATGATAATAATTAGCTCTGTGAAGAGCAATAACGTGTTCTATCCCCGGAGGATTCTCTGAGGTCTGAGCATTTTTTGATCTTTTTAATCATTTATAAATGTGACAAATTTAAGTTGGTCAGTAATTTTGTCTCTCCCTTTAACTTTTGTTTTACAGTGAAACTGGATGTAGACCTAACTGCAACCCTTTTCTTATCCTCTCTGTGGCTAGCAATGAGTGTCAAAGATAGTAATTTGATGAGCTAGGCATTTGTCTGGCTTTGCTCAGCTTGTGACATTAGTTTAAATGCAAGGAGGAACGGAGCAAATGTAACTGCTGCCAAAATGATTGTGGGGCCCAGGTTTTTTTCTAAGGCTGCGGCAAGTTATGACAATTGGACGTGAATTATGCCGAGAGGACTGAAATAGAGCAATTGTGGTGAATTACGGCAAGTAGTGAAATTTGTCGAGTTGGGATGAGATATAGCAAGAGGAGTGATGGATGGCAAAGGGAGACATATGTAGCATAGGGAACTAAGGCCTGAATCATAGGAAAATTGACTGAATATTGCAAATTCGTAAAAACTACATTAAAGTGGAATAAAAAAAAAGAGGAATGAGTAGAACTTCTACAAGTTACAGATTATTACGGGATGAAATGAATAGGTGCTAACTGTAGTGGTTGGATAGATATGATAAGTGGGAATGTGTGATCTGTGCATGAATCACATAGTCCCATAGAATGAATCCCCTATAATTGTACAGTATATTAGTGAATATAGTGCTCTGTTACAGTAATAGAGGTATAGGGTTATAAAGACAAACATACCTTCCCAGTGTTTTATTTATATAGTGACAATTAATTAGGCAATGGGTAAACATACAAATATGTTGTGACATACAGAAACAAAATATGATGAAGATCCTAGTCAAACAAGCTTGCACTCTAAAAAACACTAAGGAACACAGATGTGCCGTGTGGTCAATACTTTTGTAGATTACTGTGGAGTATATAATGGGTAGTAGACATGCCGAGTGCTTCCTCCCTTCTAATCTACCTCCATATTCTGTCTCGGCTCTTACGCTGACCGACTGCCTCGCATCTGGCTCACTCAGAGTCAGCAATACTAGGCTTGTGAATAGCTATTCACACTAACATTCAGAGCACTGATCAGCTACTGGAAGTTTGGACTCTTTGTTTTTTGTGTTCCTAAATGAGATTGTACTGGATAAAATATGTTGTCGTTATTAAGCCAGACATCAGAGAGAAAGGTATGCTTGCTACAGTATCTGTTAGTCTGTGTTTTTATATTCACCATGTTTTCCTGTACAGATATCACTTGTGGAGAATTCACATGCTGTAGCGAGTAAAACTATTCTTTAATTAAGAGGAACCCTGCAGCATATGAATGCTATCGGTCTGAAGATGGGATATGTGTTAAGGGTGCATGATGGATCCAGAAACACTTAATGCATTGCAGGTGCCTGAAATATACAATATATTTTCATTAGAGTCTACCTGAATAAAGATATTAAATGGTTTTATTATAATCGCTTTCTATTTTGTGCATGTCTGTGTTTTATTTTCAAGCCTTGAATGATGAATTTATTTTATGATAAATTTGTTTTCATGTAGAGTGCATTTGAAGGAAGCAATAACACAAATTAAAAAAAAAACAACCACAAAAAACCTATCAACGAGCATGTTCTTCCCAGTGATGTATTCTACTCACATTTTTATATTATGTTTATTCTTTTTTTATTTTGCAATTCTTATTAATGTCTTTATCACAATAAAAATCAGTCAAGGCAATGAGAAGCAATACTGCAATGCAGATATTATATAGATATGCTATTTCAAATAACTGACACATGTCGGATATAACCATCGGGATCCTGGTGGTCTAAAGCTTTATTGTCAAAGCACAAGAACTTTGAGCTGTGAGTCATTTGAAGTCGAATGACTTGTATCTAAATCATGCAAAATATTTATTTGGGAAAAACTGTACAAGGAACCAGTGATGAACATTTTTCATAACACAAGCCAGAGAGAAGTTGCTTACTTTCAAAATATGTTAGAACTGGGGGTGTTTAATTGCAGTCTTTGAGGGCCGCCAACACAACACATTTTTAGGATGACATCTGGCATATTGCTTGATTACATGCTAAAGGGAGACAATTTATAGTTTTGGAATCTTCCTGGTTCTTGGGAATAAGGTTTGACACCTTGTGCTATAGCTAACTATAAGCTATTTATTGGTGGGGTTTTTTCTAAGTATGCATATCAAAGCAGTTACCTTGGCATTCAAAGCACAATAGCTTTATTTGACATTACACACCGCCAAATGGCTTGGAGAAAAAGAGTGGGTGGGCAGGATTTTACCATCTTGCATTTATTACATCACAAGATATAACAGCATATATATCGATTAATGCTGGTTTGCCAGTAACCTTACAACCTACTTTAATGCATTTGCTTTATACATGTTATCCATGTTATTTTGATTTGATTTGGGATTACATTTACTATTTAGTGTCTGGCATATGAAAACACTTTGTTTGTGATCGTTGCTGCTGCACAATCATCATGTCTCGATAAATGCAAGACCACCAAAATAGTTTTCTGCCAATATTATGTGGGAGGTCCACTTGTGGCAGAGCAGAGCTAAACACTAATTCAACAATAAGGTGCCTCTGATTCCTGACAGTTTTCTGGCAAAGCTAGACCTTAAGGAGAGACATGGCAAAGTTCCCTGTTGAGAAACGTAATCCGTTGGAAAGCATATGGGTGCTTAATTAGAGGATGAATGAAGGGCAAATAGTATAGAATGTGCAGAATTTGGATGGAATGGAATTGGTTTAGTAGCATTCTACCATGAGAGAAAGATGGCATACTGCATTTTAGAATATAAAGGCTCTACATAAAAATATATATATATATATTTTATTGATCTACTGGCATCAAACCAACTTAGCTTAATGAAACAGGTTTGGTGTATAGATCATGCCCCTGCAGTTTCACTGCTCAATTACCTGCCATTAGGGAGTTATATCACATTTGTTTCTGTTTACACAGTCTGCATAAAAAAAGGTTTTATTGTAAATCATATGTTAAATTACTTTACAAGTTTTTATCTTCTGTTTTTTTTTTTTTTAATTCAACTTAAATCACACACAGGAGGCTCCTGCAGGTCTAAAAGACTGTTAACAGAGCAGGAGATAATAATTTCTGAATTAGACGGGGGCGACGTATCCTGGTGCTAAACCACAATGGTTGCTTAGTTGCTTTTCTGCTGCCCGCAGAATTTAGAGGCTCAATAAATGGCAATATTACAGGCATGGGACAGTTAAAAATGCTCCATAGAGACCCTCTCCACACCCAGGATGAAACCCGAATACCTTACATCCTAGATCCACAGTTACATGTGGACCCCAGCCATTCTCCAGTTGAGTTCGACCTTGACAATAAGTCGTCAACCTTGCTAGGATCCTCGGCCTCAAGAAGCAGTGGAGATGTTCAGAGCACAAATTCACTTCCAGATTGGTATTCCCTATTTGCCTCCCTACCCAAGTTGGAGGATTTCAATAATTTAATTGATGAAGTCAAACAGACCTTACAAACAGAGTTATTTAATCTCCGTCAATCCCTCACTTCATTAAAGGCCTGAGTGCAGACCTCAGAGGTCCAACACAAAGAAACCTCACAGAATGTGGCAATGCAACAACAGTCCTCCCACATCATTGACATGCAGCACCAATTGGAGAACATTGAAAACAGCCAGCACAGAAACAATATTAGGGTAAGGAGGATTGAATGGGTGAAAGGCCAGGAAGATGATGCCCTCTTTAACCTCATTTTGGGGCACCTCTCATCAAAACCCATAGCAAGAGACAGATCACATAGGGATTTTAACCCGCACCCCCCACTGCTGCCCTTCCAAGAGATATAGTCTGCTATCTCAGACCAGAGTTGCAAGGTTAAGGATATTCTGTGAACACAACATGGAAAGACCTTTACAGATTCAGCGTACAAAACTGAGGAGCTTTCAAACACATTACAGATCTCTTGTCCTCTCAAAACATCTCATACCATTGGAAATTTCCATTTACCCTAATGGCAAGGAGAGGCAATGTTGTGACATTCATTCAACTCCCTGCAGATGTCCCAGTTTTTCTCAACACCATGGGGCTCCACAAGACCACCGGTCAGGGCTCTAATAGAGAACTCCTCCTGCATATCCATGGGCCCTCCTGCATCACAGGATACACTCAGTAGCCCACCATGCCCACCCCACTTGCCTTGTCCCAAAAATAATCGGGGTAATCAGAAGGATACAGATATAAAGTACAGTTTTAATTTTTACAAGACTACCTTACATCACCTACCTTAGCAAACAAATATGGAGATTCAGTAACACCATATAGCCATAAATATAGCCACTAATTTAGCATGGGAGATTAGCATGACTGCTTAAACTGATTTCAGACACTCTACTCAATTTAGGCTTTCCTATGCTCACCTCCAAAACGGCATCTATAATGGATAGGAGGGGTGCTCAACCCAATATGAACATGGTATGGATTAAAAATTTACCGTATATACTCGAGTATAAGTCAAGTTTTTCAGCACATTTTTTGTGCTGAAAACCCCAACTCGGCTTATCCTCGAGTCATTTGTCTGTATTATGGCAATTTACATTGCCATAATACAGACTGGGGGCTGTGTAGGATGGGGGGTGTGGGGGCTGCAGAGCATTTACTTACCTCTCCTGCAGCTCCTGTCAGCTCCCTCCTCCTCCGCGCCAGTCCGGTCAGCACCTCTGTCAGCTCCCACTGTAAGTTTCGCGAGAGCCGCGGGGTCATAGCGCGGCCGCGAGACTTACACTGGGACTTGCAGAGGGAGCAGACCGGACCGGCGCGGAGGAGGAGGGAGCTGACAGGAGCTGCAGGAGAGGTAAGTAAACGCTCTGCCAGCCCCCTCAATTGAACTGCCAATGCCACTGGACCACCAGGGAGTAAGAGCCCCCCTCCCTGCCATGTATGAAGCAGGGAGGGGGGACACATTTTTTTTAAATAATAATAAAATAATAAAATAATAATAAAAAATAATAATTAAATAAAATAAAAAATAATAATAAAAAAATAATTAAATAAAATAAAAAATAATTAAAACAATTTATTAAAATAATAATAAAAAATAATAATAAAATTGCCCACCCCCACCAAGTCTCTGCAACACACACACACACACTGCATTCATACACACATACACACTGCACT